>NC_068425.1:27391209-27723709 GCF_023373465.1 Oncorhynchus keta | reverse complement strand
TATATATTTAATTTAATCACAGCTAGTGTCAGGCATACACATACGCAAGTCAGTTAAGAACAAATTCTTATTTCCAATGACGGCCAACCCCGGCAAAAACCCTAACCCGGGTGACGCTGGGCCAATTGTGCACTGCTCTATGGGAGTCCCAATCACAGCCGGTTATGATACAGCCTGGAATTGAACCAGGGTCTGTAGTGACTCCTTTGTCACTGAGATGCAGTGTCTTAGACCACTGCGCCACTCGGGAATTGTAAAAAAAAAATGTGTAGCTATTATTTGTAACAACCCCAGGCTTTTAAGAGTGTGACAAAAACATCCAAGGGAGATTGGGACCGCTCAGTTGGGACCGTGACTAGCATGCTCTCCTTAAGAACAGATGGCCGGCGTTCAACAGTGGTGTAACCTAGTCCCCAGGTCTCAAATAGTTGAGTCAAATGTTTAAGCTCTAGGCTGAGAACAAAAGCCTGATGAAGGCATTTTCTGAAACACATTGGTTGTAACAATAACATACATTTTCACACACTGGTTGAATCAATGTTGTTTCCACGTCATTTCAATGAATTGATGTTGAACCACCGTGGAATAGATGTTGAATCGATGTCTACGCCCATTGGGAAACTTCGGTAACACTTGACACCAAGCGACATAACACATTATGACACGGTCATAACCTTTTGTAATATGGTCATATATTTAGACCTGTTGTGACATATATTGTGAGATATATACACCTATATAAGAGTGTCGTAACCCACAAAACCTACCACACAAGGCAAAACATCCGATTACACCACAGCCTACGTGTAACGGCGTTCTTCGTTTGTCGAAAGAAAGTCGGACCGAAATGCAGCGTGGTGGTTACTCATGTCTTTAATGAAGAAAAACGGAACGATACATGAAATAACTAATAAATACAAAAACAACAAACGGAACGTGAAACCTATTACAGCCTATCTGGTGAACACTACACAGAGACAGGAACAATCACCCACGAAATATACAGTGAAACCCCGGCTACCTAAATACGGTTCCCAATCAGAGACAACGAGAATCACCTGACTCTGATTGAGAACCGCCTCAGGCAGCCAAGCCTATGCATTTACATTTAAGTCATTTAGCAGACGCTCTTATCCAGAGCGACTTACAAATTGGTGCATTCACCTTATGACATCCAGTGGAACAGCCACTTTACAATAGTGCATCTAAATCTTTTAAGGGGGGTGAGAAGGATTACTTTATCCTATCCTAGGTATTCCTTAAAGAGGTGGGGTTTCAGGTGTCACCGGAAGGTGGTGATTGACTCCGCTGTCCTGGCGTCGTGGGGGAGTTTGTTCCACCATTGGGGGGCCAGAGCAGCAAACAGTTTTGACTGGGATGAGCGGGAACTGTACTTCCTCAGTGGTAGGGAGGCGAGCAGGCCAGAGGTGGATGAACGCAGTGCCCTTGTTTGGGTGTAGGGCCTGATCAGAGCCTGGAGGTACTGAGGTGCCGTTCCC
This sequence comes from Oncorhynchus keta, assembly GCF_023373465.1. NCBI lineage: Eukaryota > Metazoa > Chordata > Actinopteri > Salmoniformes > Salmonidae > Oncorhynchus > Oncorhynchus keta. The sequence goes on along the minus strand of NC_068425.1, from coordinate 27,722,210 downwards.
CTCACAGCTCCGTAGGCAAGCACCATGGTCTTGTAGCGGATGCGAGCTTCAACTGGAAGCCAGTGGAGAGAGCGGAGGAGCGGGGTGATGTGAGAGAACTTGGGAAGGTTGAACACCAGACGGGCTGCGGCGTTCTGGATGAGTTGTAGGGGTTTAATGGCACAGGCAGGGAGCCCAGCCAACAGCGAGTTGCAGTAATCCAGACGGGAGATGACAAGTGCCTGGATTAGGACCTGCGCCGCTTCCTGTGTGAGGCAGGGTCGTACTCTGCGGATGTTGTAGAGCATGAACCTACAGGAAGGGGCCACCGCCTTGATGTTAGTTGAGAACGGCAGGGTGTTGTCCAGGATCACGCCAAGGTTCTTAGCGCTCTGGGAGGAGGACACAATGGAGTTGTCAACCGTGATGGCGAGATCATGGAACGGGCAGTCCTTCCCCGGGAGGAAGAGCAGCTCCGTCTTGCCGAGGTTCAGCTTGAGGTGGTGATCCGTCATCCACACTGATATGTCTGCCAGACATGCAGAGATGCGATTCGCCACCTGGTCATCAGAAGGGGGAAAGGAGAAGATTAATTGTGTGTCGTCTGCATAGCAATGATAGGAGAGACCATGTGAGGTTATGACAGAGCCAAGTGACTTGGTGTATAGCGAGAATAGGAGAGGGCCTAGAACAGAGCCCTGGGGGACACCAGTGGTGAGAGAGCGTGGTGAGGAGACAGATTCTCGCCACGCCACCTGGTAGGAGCGAACCTGTCAGGTAGGACGCAATCCAAGCGTGGGCCGCGCCGGAGATGCCCAACTCGGAGAGGGTGGAGAGGAGGATCTGATGGTTCACAGTATCGAAGGCAGCCGATAGGTCTAGAAGGATGAGAGCAGAGGAGAGAGAGTTAGCTTTAGCAGTGCGGAGCGCCTCCGTGATACAGAGAAGAGCAGTCTCAGTTGAATGACTAGTCTTGAAACCTGACTGATTTGGATCAAGAAGGTCATTCTGAGAGAGAAAGCAGGAGAGCTGACCAAGGACGGCACGTTCAAGAGTTTTGGAGAGAAAAGAAAGAAGGGATACTGGTCTGTAGTTGATGACATCAGAGGGATCGAGTGTAGGTTTTTTCAGAAGGGGTGCAACTCTCGCTCTCTTGAAGACGGAAGGGACATAGCCAGCGGTCAGGGATGAGTTGATGAGCGAGGTGAGGTAAGGGAGAAGGTCTGGAGAAGAGAGGAGGGGATAGGGTCAAGCGGGCAGGTTGTTGGGCGGCCGGCCGTCACAAGACGCGAGATTTCATCTGGAGAGAGAGGGGAGAAAGAGGTCAGAGCACAGGGTAGGGCAGTGTGAGCAGAACCAGCGGTGTCGTTTGACTTAGCAAACGAGGATCGGATGTCGTCGACCTTCTTTTCAAAATGGTTGACGAAGTCATCTGCAGAGAGGGAGGAGGGGGGAGGGGGAGGAGGATTCAGGAGGGAGGAGAAGGTGGCAAAGAGCTTCCTAGGGTTAGAGGCAGATGCTTGGAATTTAGAGTGGTAGAAAGTGGCTTTAGCAGCAGAGACAGAGGAGGAAAATGTAGAGAGGAGGGAGTGAAAGGATGCCAGGTCCGCAGGGAGGCGAGTTTTCCTCCATTTCCGCTCGGCTGCCCGGAGCCCTGTTCTATGCAACACCCCTACTCAGCCGCAATCCCAATACTACAAAAACCCAATACGAAATACCAAAAAATAAACCCATGTCACACCCTGGCCTGACCAAATATATAACGAAACACACAACACTATGACCAAGGCGTGACACTACGTGTCAACAGTATGTTTACAGTATGTTGTAGAATTGTTTTTAAATTGACCATGTTAAATTATAATTATAATTGCGCACACGCTGATGTCAGACATGGATCTACCCCAATGCTCTGTTGATGAATGCAGGAGCAGATTTCAGGATCAGGACAAGACACACTCTTTTTGACTGAGGGCATGTACGTGACATGCCTATCTGGCTTATATGATTATGATGGTCATAATGCTAATTGACAGTGTCATAAAGTGTATTTTCTTAGTCCTAGTAAAGTGCATCGAATAGTCCCCGCAATATGCAACTGTTCAGGGAAGTCAGGAACCAATATACGCAGACATTCAGGAAAGCAAAGGCTAGCTTTTTCAAACAGAAATTTGCATCCTGTAGCTCTAACTCTAAAAAGTTTTGGGACACTGTAAAGTCCATGGAGAACAAGAGCATCTCCTCCCAGCTGCCCACTGCACTGAGGCTAGGTAAAACTGTCACCACCGATAAATCCACACTAATCGAGACCATGATTTCCTCCTGGCTACACCAACTCCGGCCAAAAGCTTTGCACCCCCCGCAGCTACTTGCCCAAGCCACCCCAGCTTCTCCTTCACCCAAATCCAGATAGGAGATGTTCTGAAAGAGCTGCAAAACCTGGACCCGTACAAATCAGCTGGGCTAGACAACCTGGACCCTCTCTTTCTAAAAGTATCCGCCACCATTGTTGCAACCCCTATTACCAGTCTGTTCAACCTCTCTTTCGTATTGTCCGAGATCCCTAAAGATAGGAAAGCTGCCGCAGTCATCCCCCTCTTCAAAGGGGGTGACACTCTAGACCTAAACTGTTATAGACCTATATCCATCCCGCTCTGCCTTTCTAAAGTCTTCGAAAGCTAAGTTAATAAACAGATCACAGACCATTTCGAATCCCACCATACCTTCTCCGCTGTGCAGTCCGGTTTCTGAGATGGTCACGGGTGCACCTCAGCCACGCTCAAGGTACTAAACGGTATCATAACCGCCATCAATAAAAGATTGTACTGTGCAGCCGTCTTCATCAACCTGGCTAAGGCTTTCGACTCTGTCAATCACCGTATTCTTATCGGCAGACTCAACAGCCTTGGTTTCTCAAATGACTGCCTCACCTGGTTCACCAACTACTTATCAGACAGACAAATCAGAGGGGCTGTTGTATGGACCTCTGTCAGTCTCTAGTACCGCAGGGTTCAATACTCGGGCAGACACTTTTCTCTGTATACTTCAACGATGACGCTCTTGCTGCGGGTGATTCCCTGATCCACCTCTACGCAGACGACACCATTCTGTATACATTTGGCCCTTCTTTGGACACTGTGTTAACAAACATCCAAACGAGCTTCAATGCCATTACAACACTCCTTCCATGGCCTCCAACTACTCTTTAACGCTAGTAAAAAATAAATGCATGCTTTTCAACCTTTCGCTGTCCGCATCCGCCTGGCCGACTAGCATCACTACTCTGGACGGTTCTGACTTAGAATATCTGGACAACTACAGGTACCTAGGTGTCTGGCTAGACTGTTAAATTCTCCTTCCAGACTCATATTAAACATCTCAAATCCAAAATTAAATCTCGAATCGGCTTTCTATTTCACAACAAACCCTCCTTCACTCACGCCGCCAAACATACCCTAGTAAAACTGACTATCCTACTGATCCTTGACTTCGGCAATGTAATTTACAAACTAGCCTCCAACACTCTCCTCAGCAAACTGGATGCAGTCTATCACAGTGCCATCCGTTTTGTCACCAAAGCCCCATATACCACCCACCACTGCGACCTGTTTGCTCTCGTTGGCTGGCCCTTGCTACATATTTGTCGCAAGACCCACTGGCTCCAGGTCATCTATAAGTCCTTGCTAGGCAAAGCTCCGCCTTATCTCAGTTCACTGGTCACGATAACAACACACACCCGTAGCACGCGCAGCAGCAGGTATATCTCACTGGTCATCCCCAAAGCCAACACCTCATTGGCTCATTTCTTTCCAGTTCTCTGCTGCCAATGACTGGAACAAATTGCAAAAATCGCTGAAGCTGGAGACTTATATTTCCCCCGCTAACTTTCAACATCAGCTATCTGAGCAGCTTACCGATCGCTGCAGCTGTACATAGCCCATCTGTAAATAGCCCATCCGATCTACCTACCTCATCCCCATATTGTTTTTACTTACTTTTCTGCTCTTTTGCACACCAGTATTTCTACTTGCACATCATCATCTGCTCATCTATCACTCCAGTGTTAATCTGATAAATTGTAATTACTTGCTACTATGGCCTATTTATTGCTTTACCTCCTCATTTGCACACACTGTATAAAGACTTTCTTATTTTTGGACTGTGTTATTGACTGTACGCTTGTTTATTCCATGTTTAACTCTGTGCTGTTGTTTGTGTCGCACTGCTTTGCTTTATCTTGGCCAGGTCGCAGTTGTAAATGAGAACTTGTTCTCAACTAGCCTACCTGGTTACATAAAGGTGAAATCAAATTTAAAAAATAAAATAAACATTTAAAATATGATGGCAAAAAAAACATGACTGTAAAGAATTCATTACAACAACAAAGGACTTAAGTTACAAACTTTCTAACAAATGGAACTCAAACAAATGGAAGAAATGAAAAAAAATAATTTGAGTAAATGTGGGTTTTGACACTCTTATGTAGGTGTCTTAATCAGCCATAAAATAATTAAATATATGTCACAACAGGTGACATATATGGGTCATGACAGTGTTATGACCATATTATGACAGGTTATGACAAGTTATGTCAGCTGTAATGATGACATGGTCCGGACCATCATAACGGTCCTACCAAGAGTTGCTGAATATCTTCTCATCTTTAGAACAGAAGCCTGTGGGTTTGCAGGATCAGGATAGAAGACCACAGCACTTTCAGTGAGATATTAACCCATTATTGTCTGTCTGTGTATGTGTGTGTTTCCAGAGAGGCTGCATAGACTTCGCCATTAATGCCAAACCGTTGACGCGACACATGCCTAAGAACAAGCAAAGCTTCCAGTACCGCATGTGGGAGTTTGTGGTGTCGCCGCCATTCGAGTATACAATCATGGCTATGATCGCGCTCAATACTATCGTACTGATGATGAAGGTACAACAAGCCTGGACACCCTGATTATATCACTTCATATATACCCTCACTTCACTCACACACATATAACTTAACACGGAAGTCTCTCTCTCTATCTATCTATCTATCTATCTATCTATCTATCTATCTATCTATCTATCTATCTATCTATCTATCTGATTTAACTAATGTTTCTGCCTCTGTGTGTGCTAACCTGTGTGAGTGTCTCTATCTGTCTTCATATGTGTCTTCCTCTCTGTCTGTGGTTGTCTGTGTCTCTGTGTGTGTTTGGATGTGTCTTCCTCTCTGTCTGTGGTTGTCTGTGTCTCTGTGTATGTTTGGATGTGTCTTCCTCTCTGTCTGTGGTTGTCTGTGTCTCTGTGTGTGTTTGGATGTGTCTTCCTCTCTGTCTGTGGTTGTCTGTGTCTCTGTGTGTGTTTGGATGTGTCTTCCTCTCTGTCTGTGGTTGTCTGTGTCTCTGTGTGTGTTTGGATGTGTCTTCCTCTCTGTCTGTGGTTGTCTGTGTCTCTGTGTGTGTTTGGATGTGTCTTCCTCTCTGTCTGTGGTTGTCTGTGTCTCTGTGTGTGTTTGGATGTGTCTTCCTCTCTGTCTGTGGTTGTCTGTGTCTCTGTGTGTGTTTGGATGTGTCTTCCTCTCTATCTGTGGTTGTCTGTGTCTCTGTGTGTGTCTGGATGTGTCTTCCTCTCTGTCTGTGGTTGTCTGTGTCTCTGTGTGTGTTTGGATGTGTCTTCCTCTCTGTCTGTGGTTGTCTGTGTCTCTGTGTGTGTTTGGATGTGTCTTCCTCTCTGTCTGTGGTTGTCTGTGTCTCTGTGTGTGTTTGGATGTGTCTTCCTCTCTGTCTGTGGTTGTCTGTGTCTCTGTGTGTGTTTGGATGTGTCTTCCTCTCTGTCTGTGGTTGTCTGTGTCTCTGTGTGTGTTTGGATGTGTCTTCCTCTCTGTCTGTGGTTGTCTGTGTCTCTGTGTGTGTTTGGATGTGTCTTCCTCTCTGTCTGTGGTTGTCTGTGTCTCTGTGTGTGTTTGGATGTGTCTTCCTCTCTGTCTGTGGTTGTCTGTGTCTCTGTGTGTGTTTGGATGTGTCTTCCTCTCTGTCTGTGGTTGTCTGTGTCTCTGTGTGTGTTTGGATGATATTTGTCATGTTCCTTTATGCATTTATTTCTGTCTCTGTATTTGTGTTATTGTGCATTTCTGTGTACTTGTGTATGTCTATGTGCATATATCTGTATATGCATGCATGTGCAAATATTTGTGCATGTGTGTGTGCTTGTGGGTGTGTGTGTGTGTGTTTGTGTATGTGTGTAGTATGACGGAGCCTCTCCGGCCTACGAGGCTGTGCTGGCCAACCTGAACATCGTGTTCACCTCGCTGTTCTCCATGGAGTGTGTGCTCAAGATCATCGCCTTTGGAGTGCTGGTAAGTGTGTCACACACGTCTTCCAATGATGATAGGAATGAATTTTAGTTGTAACTAACTAACTGACTAACTACAGATAACTAACTAAGCAATCTATCAATCTAACATGCCAATGCTTGCCCTCAAAGTATAGTCCTATAGCGATCTGAGAATGTAACTAATCAGCTAGCTATCTACATGTAACTAACTACATTGAATCTAATGATCCGTCTATCTATCTACTATCTACTGGTAGTATGTGTATAAATGTATAGAGATTATTATTGTTTTTCCCAGTTAATAACCTATGTGTACTGTAGCAGTCACCTGGGTATTGAGAGAGACAAATGGCTATATGGGGAGGGATGGGTGAGAGGAGAGTGAAGGAGAGGAGAAAGGCACAGAGGAAAGGTTTGAGGAAGAGTGGTGGGAAGATATATGGAGAAGAGGGGGAATAATTAGAGGAGAGAGAGAGAGAGATAAAGGGAGAGAGAGAGAGTGCGAGAGAGAGAGTGCGAGCGAGAGAGAAAGAGGGAGAGAGAGAGAGAGAGAGAGTGCGAGAGAGAGAGTGCGAGAGAGAGAATGCTTTTAGATTTAAATAACATGTATTGGGTCTGGGAACCCTCAACACAATAAACACTCAAACAAAACCGTGGTTACACATCAATTAAAAACACAACACCAAATCTTCCTCCACACTAACTCTACACAACAGCCTCTGAATACCCCATATACTCATAAACAGATCAATGTTTTTAACCATTTTGTAATAGGCAAACTCCATCCTTAGTCTCGCTGCCAACATCCCCTCCAGCATTCCCACCACACCCGCAGACCCCTGTCCCCAAATACTGTTCTTTCGTGTCTTCCATATTGCTAATGTAGCTGTCCCTGACACAAAATTAAGCAAGAGAACTACACCCCTTCGACTAAACCTGTACTTTGGCCCAAAATATAAACTGTTGAGAAGAGAAAACCTCTCCCAGAGCAGAGAACCAGCTAGTGATCAGGTCAGTCATCCCGACCAACCTGGGACACTGTAAGAACAGATGTGCCAGAGTTTCAGACTCTGTTGAGTCTAAAAACATAAACACCTGTCGCCGAAAAGACATAACCTGTTTCAAAGCCGGGTGTTTGAAACAACATAACCTGTTTCAAAGCCGGGTGTTTGAAACGACATAACCTGTTTCAAAGCCGGGTGTTTGAAACGACATAACCTGTTTCAAAGCCGGGTGTTTGAAACGACATAACCTGTTTCAAAGCCGGGTGTTTGAAACGACATAACCTGTTTCAAAGCCGGGTGTTTGAAACGACATAACCTGTTTCAAAGCCGGGTGTTTGAAACGACATAACCTGTTTCAAAGCCGGGTGTTTGAAACGACATAACCTGTTTCAAAGCCGGGTGTTTGAAACGACATAACCTGTTTCAAAGCTGGGTGTTTGAAACGACATAACCTGTTTCAAAGCCGGGTGTTTGAAACGACATAACCTGTTTCAAAGCCGGGTGTTTGAAACGACATAACCTGTTTCAAAGCTGGGTGTTTGAAACGACATAACCTGTTTCAAAGCCGGGTGTTTGAAACGACATAACCTGTTTCAAAGCCGGGTGTTTGAAACGACATAACCTGTTTCAGAGCTGGGTGTTTGAAATGACATAACCTGTTTCAAAGACGGGTGTTTGAAACGACATAACCTGTTTCAAAGCCGGGTGTTAGAAACGACATAACCTGTTTCAAAGCCGGGTGTTTGAAACGACATAACCTGTTTCAAAGCCGGGTGTTTGAAACGACATAACCTGTTTCAAAGCTGGGTGTTTGAAACGACATAACCTGTTTCAAAGCCGGGTGTTTGAAACGACATAACCTGTTTCAAAGCTGGGTGTTTGAAACGACATAACCTGTTTCAAAGCCGGGTGTTTGAAACGACATAACCTGTTTCAGAGCTGGGTGTTTGAAATGACATAACCTGTTTCAAAGACGGGTGTTTGAAACGACATAACCTGTTTCAAAGCCGGGTGTTAGAAACGACATAACCTGTTTCAAAGCCGGGTGTTTGAAACGACATAACCTGTTTCAAAGCCGGGTATTTGCAACCCAATGGGACAATCTTAATTGATCTTGCAAACTTTTCAAACTGCAATAACTCGCGCTTCAATAGCTCATTGGGAATAAACGACGGTACATTCGAAATCGTTACCCTTGTTGACGGAGAAAAACAAGACACTCTTCTTTAAGAAATACCACCACCGCTTTATTCATCCGTGACGCATAAGCAACATTCTCGTATCCTACCTTCTCTCCTACGGCGGCCAGAAACTCCTCCACAGTGACAGTAGCTTCAGTAACACACCTAAAGCCGTGCTGAAGTGACAGGGGCGACGTTCCCATGTGGGTCACCATCCCCGCCAAAACCAGGGCAATTCCGACTAATACAATATACTTAATACTACCACAAGAATAAAAACAATAATAATCTTAATCATGCATAGAAAAAGGCAAACCATCAAGAAAAGGAAAGTCCAGATAACACTCGCACTCGCTCATACAATTCCCAGCATGCACCAAACACTCCCAACATGCAGAGAGAGAGAGAGAGAGAGAGACTAATAAAAGAGAGTCAAGGATTTTAGGGATGGTAAAGATTTAGTGGAACAGGAACAAAGAGGACACACACAGGTAAATACACACAGGTAAATACACACACAGATCAATACACACACAGACATACAGTGGGGAGAACAAGTATTTGAAACACTGCCAATTTTGCATGTTTTCCTACTTACAAAGCATGTAGAGGTCTGTAATTTTTTATCATAGGTACACTTCAACTGTGAGAGACGGAATCTAAAACAAAAATCCAGAAAATCACATTGTATGATTTTTAAGTAATTAATATTGCATGACATAAGTATTTGATACATAGGAAAAGCAGAACTTAATATTTGGTACAAAAACCTTTGTTTGCAATTACAGAGATCATACGTTTCCTGTAGTTCTTGATCAGGTTTGCACACACTGCAGCAGGGATTTTGGCCCAATCCTCCATACAGACCGTCTCCAGATCCTTCAGGTTTCGTGGCTGTCGCTGGGCAATACGGACTTTCAGCTCCCTTCAAAGATGTTCTATTGGGTTTAGGTCTGGAGACTAGCTAGGCCACTACAGGACCTTGAGATGCTTGTTACGGAGCCACTACTTCATTGCCCTGGCTGTGTGTTTTGGGTCGTTGTCATGCTGGAAGATCCAGCCACGACCCATCTTCAATGCTCTTACTGAGGGAAGGAGGTTGTTGGCCAAGATCTCGCGATACATGGCCCCATCCATCCTCCCCTCAATACGGTGCAGTCGTCCTGTCCCCTTTGCAGAAAAGCATCCCCAAAGAATGATGTTTCCACCTCCATGCTTCACGGTTGGGATGTTGTTCTTGGGGTTGTACTCATCCTTCTTCTTCCTCCAAACACGGTGAGTGGAGTTTAGACCAAAAAGCTAAATGTTTGTCTCATCAGACCACATGACCTTCTCCCATTCCTCCTCTGGATCATCCAGATGGTCATTGGCAAACTTCAGACGGGCCTGGACATGCGCTGGCTTGAGCAGGGGGACCTTGCGTGCGCTGCAGGATTTTAATCCATGATGGCGTAGTGTGTTACTAATTGTTTTCTTTGAGACTGTGGTCCCAGCTCTCTTCAGGTCATTGACCAGGTCCTGCCGTGTAGTTCTGGGCTGATCCCTCACCTTCCTCATGATCATTGATGCCCCACGAGGTGAGATCTTGCATGGAGCCCCAGACCGAGGGGGATTGACCGTCATCTTGAACTTCTTCCATTTTCTAATAATTGCGCCAACAGTTGTTGCCTTCTAATCAAGCTGCTTGCCTATTGTCCTGTAGCCCATCCCAGCCTTGTGCAGGTCTACAATTGTATCCCTGATGTCCTTACACAGCTCTGGTCTTGGCCATTGTGGAGAGGTTGGAGTCTGTTTGATTGAGTGTGTGGACAGGTGTCTTTTATACAGGTAACGAGTTCAAACAGGTGCAGTTAATACAGGTAATGAGTGGAGAACAGGAGGACTTCTTAAAGAAAAATGAACAGATCTGTGAGAGCCGGAATTCTTACTGGTTGGTAGGTGATGAAATACTTATGTCATGCAATAAAATGCTAATGAATTACTTAAAAATCATACAATGTGATTTTCTGGATTTTTTTTTTTTTAGATTCCGTCTCTCACAGTTGAAGTGTACCTATGATAAAAATTACAGACCTCTACATGCTTTGTAAGTAGGAAAACCGGCAAAATCGGCAGTGTACATGCCTAGTGAAAATGCACAGAGTATTGTGCTTTAATTAGTTCTGTCCTAATGCACAGAGAGTATGGTGTTTTAATTAGTTCTGTCCTAATGCACAGAGAGTATGGTGTTTTAATTAGTTCTGTCCTAATGCACAGAGAGTATGGTGTTTTAATTAGTTCTGTCCTAATGCACCGAGAGTATGGTGTTTTATTTAGTTCTGTCCTAATGCACAGAGAGTATGGTGTTTTAATTAGTTCTGTCCTAATGCACAGAGAATATGGTGTTTTATTTAGTTCTGTCCTAATGCACAGAGAGTATGGTGTTTTAATTAGTTCTGTCCTAATGCACAGAGAGTATGGTGTTTTAATTAGTTCTGTCCTAATGCACAGAGAGTATGGTGTTTTAATTAGTTCTGTCCTAATGCACAGAGAATATGGTGTTTTATTTAGTTCTGTCCTAATGCACAGAGAGTATGGTGTTTTAATTAGTTCTGTCCTAATGCACAGAGAGTATGGTGTTTTAATTAGTTCTGTCCTAATGCACAGAGAGTATGGTGTTTTAATTAGTGCTGTCCTAATGCACAGAGAGTATGGTGTTTTAATTAGTGCTGTCCTAATGCACAGAGAGTATGGTGTTTTATTTAGTTCTGTCCTAATGCACAGAGCGTATGGTGTTTTAATTAGTTCTGTCCTAATGCACAGAGAGTATGGTGTTTTAATTAGTTCTGTCCTAATGCACCGAGAGTATGGTGTTTTATTTAGTTCTGTCCTAATGCACAGAGCGTATGGTGTTTTAATTAGTTCTGTCCTAATGCACAGAGAGTATGGTGTTTTAATTAGTGCTGTCCTAATGCACAGAGAGTATGGTGTTTTAATTAGTTCTGTCCTAATGCACAGAGAGTATGGTGTTTTAATTAGTGCTGTCCTAATGCACAGAGAGTATGGTGTTTTAATTAGGTCTGTCCTAATGCACAGAGAGTATGGTGTTTTAATTAGTTCTGTCCTCATGCACAGAGAGTATGGTGTTTTAATTAGGTCTGTCCTAATGCACAGAGAGTATGGTGTTTTAATTAGTGCTGTCCTCATGCACAGAGAGTATGGTGTTTTAATTAGTTCTGTCCTAATGCACAGAGAGTATGGTGTTTTAATTAGGTCTGTCCTAATGCACAGAGAGTATGGTGTTTTAATTAGTTCTGTCCTAATGCACAGAGAGTATGGTGTTTTAATTAGTTCTGTCCTAATGCACAGAGAGTATGGTGTTTTAATTAGTTCTGTCCTAATGCACAGAGAGTATGGTGTTTTAATTAGTTCTGTCCTAATGCACCGAGAGTATGGTGTTTTATTTAGTTCTGTCCTAATGCACAGAGCGTATGGTGGCACAGAGCGTATGGTGTTTTAATTAGTTCTGTCCTAATGCACAGAGAGTATGGTGTTTTAATTAGTGCTGTCCTAATGCACAGAGAGTATGGTGTTTTAATTAGTTCTGTCCTAATGCACAGAGAGTATGGTGTTTTAATTAGTGCTGTCCTAATGCACAGAGAGTATGGTGTTTTAATTAGTTCTGTCCTCATGCACAGAGAGTATGGTGTTTTAATTAGGTCTGTCCTAATGCACAGCGAGTATGGTGTTTTAATTAGTGCTGTCCTCATGCACAGAGAGTATGGTGTTTTAATTAGTTCTGTCCTAATGCACAGAGAGTATGGTGTTTTAATTAGGTCTGTCCTAATGCACAGAGAGTATGGTGTTTTAATTAGTTCTGTCCTAATGCACAGAGAGTATGGTGTTTTAATTAGTGCTGTCCTAATGCACAGAGAGTATGGTGTTTTAATTAGTTATGTCCTAATGCACAGAGAGTATGGTGTTTTAATTAGTGCTGTGCTAATGCACAGAGAGTATGGTGTTTTAATTAGTTCTGTCCTAATGCACAGAGAGTATGGTGTTTTAATTAGTTCTGTCCTAATGCACAGAGAGTATGGTGTTTTAATTAGTTCTGTCCTAATGCACAGAGAGTATGGTGTATTAATTAGTTATGTCCTAATGCACAGAGAGTATGGTGTTTTAATTAGTTCTGTCCTAATGCACAGAGAGTATGGTGTTTTAATTAGTTCTGTCCTAATGCACAGAGAGTATGGTGTTTTAATTAGTGCTGTCCTAATGCACAGAGAGTATGGTGTTTTAATTAGTTCTGTCCTAATGCACAGAGAGTATGGTGTTTTAATTAGTTCTGTCCTAATGCACAGAGAGTATGGTGTTTTAATTAGTTCTGTCCTAATGCACAGAGAGTATGGTGTTTTAATTAGTGCTGTCCTAATGCACAGAGAGTATGGTGTTTTAATTAGTTCTGTCCTAATGCACAGAGAGTATGGTGTTTTAATTAGTTCTGTCCTAATGCACAGAGAGTATGGTGTTTTAATTAGTGCTGTCCTAATGCACAGAGAGTATGGTGTTTTAATTAGTGCTGTCCTCATGCACAGAGAGTATGGTGTTTTAATTAGTGCTGTCCTCATGCACAGAGAGTATGGTGTTTTAATTAGTTCTGTCCTAATGCACAGAGAGTATGGTGTTTTAATTAGTTCTGTCCTAATGCACAGAGAGTATGGTGTTTTAATTAGTTCTGTCCTAATGCACAGAGAGTATGGTGTTTTAATTAGTTCTGTCCTAATGCACAGAGAGTATGGTGTTTTAATTAGTGCTGTCCTAATGCACAGAGAGTATGGTGTTTTAATTAGTTCTGTCCTAATGCACAGAGAGTATGGTGTTTTAATTAGTTCTGTCCTAATGCACAGAGAGTATGGTGTTTTAATTAGTGCTGTCCTAATGCACAGAGAGTATGGTGTTTTAATTAGTGCTGTCCTCATGCACAGAGAGTATGGTGTTTTAATTAGTGCTGTCCTAATGCACAGAGAGTATGGTGTTTTAATTAGTGCTGTCCTCATGCACAGAGAGTATGGTGTTTTAATTAGTTCTGTCCTAATGCACAGAGAGTATGGTGTTTTAATTAGTTCTGTCCTAATGCACAGAGAGTATGGTGTTTTAATTAGTGCTGTCCTAATGCACAGAGAGTATGGTGTTTTAATTAGTGCTGTCCTCATGCACAGAGAGTATGGTGTTTTAATTAGTTCTGTCCTCATGCACAGAGAGTATGGTGTTTTAATTAGTTCTGTCCTAATGCACAGAGAGTATGGTGTTTTAATTAGTTCTGTCCTAATGCACAGAGAGTATGGTGTTTTAATTAGTGCTGTCCTAATGCACAGAGAGTATGGTGTTTTAATTAGTGCTGTCCTCATGCACAGAGAGTATGGTGTTTTAATTAGTGCTGTCCTCATGCACAGAGAGTATGGTGTTTTAATTAGTTCTGTCCTAATGCACAGAGAGTATGGTGTTTTAATTAGTGCTGTCCTAATGCACAGAGAGTATGGTGTTTTAATTAGTGCTGTCCTCATGCACAGAGAGTATGGTGTTTTAATTAGTGCTGTCCTCATGCACAGTTTGGCTGCAGGCTTATACATGGCACCCAACAAAGGGCTTCTACTGCAGCAGCAGTCACAATACAGTATGTACCACAATCCTGTCATCCCTTCTCCTTTTCAACCAACCAACCAGCCAACCAGCCAACCAGCCAACCAACCAACCAACCAACCAACCAACCAACCAGCCAACCAGCCAACCAGCCAACCAGCCAACCAACCAGCCAACCAACCAACCAACCAACCAACCAACCAACCAACCAACCAACAAGCCAACCAACTAACTCTCTTTCTCTCAGACTCTAGTCATATATGTTGCTGGAATGACTTCAATATGGCATAACTGGCGTTAATTTTATCTCGTCTAATCTATGGCCTGTTGTCGTCTGACACTGACTCAACTTTTTCATCCTTTCTCTCATCAATCTCTTTCCTTTCTTTCTTTGTTTCCCTCCCTTCCCCCTCCCTCTTTCTCTTCTGCCCACAGAATTACTTCAAAGATGCCTGGAACATTTTTGACTGTGTGACAGTCCTGGGCAGCATTACAGATATTTTAGTGACTGAGCTCGGGGTAAGTGAGGAGGCAGGGGGAATTAACAGTGGGAAAGGGAAATGGTGTGTCAGCAAGTTCAGTGGAATGAGTGGGAGAGTGACAGAGGCAGAGAGAGAGAGAGAGAGGTAGAGAGAGAGAGAGAGAGAGGCAGAGAGAGAGAGAGTAAGGGGGAGAGAGAGTGAGAGTAAGGGGAAGAGAGAGGAAGAGAGAGTGAGACAGGCAGAGAGAGAGAGAGGTAGTGATAGAGAGAGAGAGAGAGAGAGAGAGAGAGAGAGAGAGAGAGAGAGAGAGAGAGAGAGAGAGAGAGGAGAGAAGGGGGAGGGGGCAGATAGAAAGAGAGCAGGGGCACATAGAGAAGCAGAGAGAAAGGCAGAGACTGTAGTGTACAGGATCTTGCATTGCTCAGTGAAGCATGAACATATTTTGAAAGCTTTACATAATTGTCCCAGTTGGTGGAGAGCAGAGCACAGAGACCTGGATCATGGTAGCCCAGCCACCACTGACAATACTCAGGAGACTAACACTCACACACACACACACACACACACACACACACACACACACACACACACACACACACACACACACACACACACACACACACACACACACACACACACACACACACACACACACACACAGACTACTCTACTAATCTGCTAGGCAACCTGACAGCCAATCAAATAACCAGCCTCAAAACAATCTGGCCAATCGGACTGTTCCTCTAGCCAGGCAACCACTTAGCAACCAGTTGGATAGTGAAAAATGAGGCCAATGAGCCAATGAGGTAGACACACTAGTTATTCAGGCAGGTAATGTGGTGTGTGCGCATGTGCGTGCGTGCTTGCGAGTGTGTATGTGTTGTAATGCCTTTATAAACCATATTATGAAATATGAATATTGTTTTTGAATGTTGTGTGTCTCTGAGACAGTCCTGACAGCTATACCTTTGTTTCCAGTAAAAACTCTATCAACCCAGGTCCTGGAGAGCTATATGTTTTATAACCAGCCCAGCACCAACAGATCTGATTAAACCTTTAACTCCTCATTGGGACCTTGATTGGATGATTGGTTGAATCAGGTGTGTTACTGCTGGGCTGGAACAAAAGCTTGAACATCATGTAGCTCTGCATGACAAAGGTTGGTGACCACAGGCATAATCATAGAAATTAAATCAGATTACATAATATCTTAGTAGTGGCAAGAGGTTTTCCTGACTACATGACTTGAACTAGACCCTCGTTTCTCCTGTCAGTTCTTATGGTGAGGAAAAACTCCTGTCCCCAACTATGCTCTATAAACCGTCCTACCAGGTCTTACTGGCAGTGGATGTTAATGGCATAAGAATCAGTTGGAATTGGTTCCTCTTCTCTAAACTGACCTCAGACCAGTCCGAGACACCATTTGATCAAGAGGGACTTTTGAACATGAAAAAGCAAGCCCTGTTCTTGGATCAGTCCAGTGGTAGTCCATCAAAGCAGCCTTTAATTTGGGTCAGCTCAAATTAAAGCTGTAGTTGCCATTGCGCTGATTCAAACACACGACTTGACAATCATGTTCATTTTCCTCGCAGTCCAATGGAAGCTTGTTAGTGTGTGGATGTTAAAAGTAATCTCATGTTAAAAGTAATCTCATGTTAGGAGTAATCTCGTGTTAAAAGTAATCTCATGTTTGGAGTAATCTCATGTTAGGAGTAATCTCATAATATATTTTTTGAACTTCATCTGTTTCCTAGTCGTTGATATCCCTGCTGTTGTATGTATGGAGGCAGTGTTATGACTGAACTCAGTAATAATGAGTGTACATAATGACGATTCATTTCCTGTTTTATCTTTTTTTACATGCTTTCTTTAACTCTACGCTACTTAATGGCAACTACTTCGTCCCTCTCCCTTCTGACGAATTCATCCAATCAAAATGCACTATGTGTCCATCCATGAAACCTGGCCTGGCCAATCGCACTCTTTGTTAAATCAACCTCCAAAAATGCCGCTATAAACCATGTCATCTGCAACATCCACATGTAGATGGTTTGTACTTTTTTGGAGATACTTTAATTACTGCATCCATTTCCTGGTGTGGCTGTGGTGATGCATGTTGCTCGACTCCTCACCCTGGCAGTGACCCCTGACCTTTGATCTCTGACCCAGGTTTGACAAGATGACTCGACTGACCTCCTGCTCCCTGTCACCGGACAGAGACATTCGACCAATCCCAAATGGACTACCCCTTGTATAGATCTAAAAGGATCAGATAGGATTTAGCTAATATTCCACCTAGCCTATCTGGATGGGTTCGTTGTCAGATTACTGATACCAATCCAATGCTTTCAGATCTACACGTGCTAGACCTAGAGGGGCTTCAGGTCAATTTGGAATTGGCCAGTAGTCATTGTCCTAATACCCTTCAGGTTCTGATTTAATACTGTTCAAATGCATCCTTCCTTCATCCCTTCCTTGAAGTGATCACAGCTCTGATCTGACTGATCTGATCCAAAATAAAGGAAACACTTGAGTAAATGAGGCTTCTGGCAGCTCTGTTATGGTGTGGGGGGCCTTTTCCTGGCATGGTCCACTCATCCCTTTAGAGGGCAAGGTAAACGGCAATAAATACACAGCCTTTCTGAATGCTCCCCTTCAACCTTTCTGTCTTGATGGGAGTGACCTCTTCCAGGATGACAATACCCCCATCCACAGGGCATGAGTGGTCACTGAATGGTTTGTTTAGCATGAAAATGGAGCGACGCCTGAGACAGGACTAATGGAATTGTCTCATGGAAGAATGGCATTGCATCCCTCCAATAGAGTTCCAGACACTTGTAGAATCTATGCCAAGGCACATTGAAGCTGTTCTGGCAGCTCGTGGTGGCCCAACACCCTACTACAACGCTTTACGTTGGTGTTTCCTCTATTTTGGCAGTTACCTTTATGTAGCTATGTGGTGGAACTCCTGCTCTCGCTAATCTGATCATGTTCGATCAGTGATTATTTCAAGGAGAGAAGGAAGAACAAATGTGCTGTAAAAGTATTCTATCAGATCTGTGGTAATGTAGGAAAGGAACGGAAGCTGGTCAAGCCTATTAGGACACAGCCTGGACAATACTCTCACAATCACTAGACATGCACCACTGCTCACATTCCTTAAAAGCAGTCACACACACACACACACACACACACACACACACACACACACACACACACACACACACACACACACACACACACACACACACACACACACACACACACACTAGTGTCTGTGAGAGCCAGGGGAGTAAGGTGTGACAGGAGTACACAGAGTGACTGGGTCTAAAGCTTCACCCATGGCGGACCGGGCTACGGTGCATGCTGCCCCACTGCATGTCTCTGGCAGGGATGGCACACACGTATACTACTCATATACACATAAGTTAAACACACCCAGACATACATGGACACTGACCTACACACACATAGACACACACACAACAGTACATAGCCTAATAAATACACCCACATAGGCTTGTGTTGCAATGCCATAGTGAACATGCTCTTGATGGGAGCTGAATGTGCCTACTGCCAAGCCCTCTCTAACCCAGAACCCTTCCCTTGGTAGAGGGTTGAAGGACCATGCACATCATAGGACCGTGAGCATCACAAACATAGTTTACAGTAATCAAATAGGACAGTGAGCATCACACACATAGTTTACATTGATCAAGTACAGTTTTATTTCTGTAGTGGTTTTTACAAATGCTTTCACCATTAAGTGTGTAATAATTTGAGCAAGACGAAGTCGTATGATTCGCCCTATGAATATGGAGTTATAGTAATGCTATCACTGTTATATCAACATTAGAACTTTGTAACAATTAGATTTCTAAATATCATCAATATATTTGCAGTTTGTCCTTCAACCCAGAACCCCACTCCCCCTCCCCTTTCTCTGACTGTGATGCAAAAAAGGTTGGGTTCAATTCCATGTAAATACTGTTATTTCAGGAGGTGACTTGAAATTCAGGAGTCCTCTTAAAGCAACAGTGGACAATTTTCAATTTTATTAATTAAATGTTGTCTCATTTTATCCCCTGAATTGAGTGAACTGAAATGGAATCGAACCTGACTTTATAGTGTCACAGCACTAAAACGAGCCAATCCCTTGTGGAGGAGAGCTGTCAGCTTTGCTGCGTTGCGTTGACACGTGGTTAACTTGCTGGGATCTAGCTAGCTCCATATTGTGCGGTGGTGCGTTTGCCTTGAGGATCAGTGCATTTGGTTGTATTTATAATAAAAACGGTTCCCCGCACCCACTACCACTACTACTACTACTATCTACTACTACTACTACTACTACTAACTACTACTACCACTAACTACTACTACTGCTGCTACTATTACTACTACTATTACTATTTACTACTACTACTACTACTACTGCTAGTACTGCTACTAATACTACTACTCATACTACTGCTACTACTACTCAAATCAAATCCAATTTAATTCATCACATGTGGCAGGTAGCCTCATGTGGGGGGCGGCAGGTAGCCTAGTGGTTAGAGCGTTGGGCCAGTTACCGAAAGGTTGCAGTTAACCCACGGTTCCCGGGTAGGCCGTCATTGTAAATAAGAATTTGTTCTTAACTGACTTGCCTAGTTAAATAAAGGTTACATAAATACAATTAAAATTAAAAACATGCACTGAATACCGTGAAATGCTAACTTACAAGCCGTTGACCAACAATGCAGTTCAAATAGAGTTAAGAAAATATTTACTAAATAAACTAAAGTATTTTTTTTAAATAAGTAAAGAAAATTACATAACAATAAAGAGGCTATATACAGGGGGTACTGGTACCGAGTCAATGTGCGGGGGTACAGGTTAGTTGAGGTAATTGTGAATGTTGCCCTGTTTAAAGGTCTTACTCAAATCAGCTGCGGAAAGTATGATCCCACAGTTGTCTGGAACATCTGGTGCTCTCAGTCATGCTTCAGTGTTGCTTAACTCAAAGCGAGGATAAAAGTAATTTAGCTCATCTGGTAGGCTCGCGTAACTGGGCAGCTCCCGGCTGGGTTTCCCTTTGTAGTCTGTAATATTTTTCAAGCCCTGTCACATCTGATGAGCATCAGAGCCGATGTAGTAGGATTCAATTTTGTACTTCCACTTTGCCTGTTTGATGGTTCGTTTGAGGGCATAGCGGGATTTCTTATAAGCGTCTGGATAAGTGTCCCACTCCTTGAGCCGGAGCCGGAGCCGGAGCTCTAGCCTTTAGCTCAGTGCGGATGTTGCCTGTAATCCTTGGCTTCTGGTTGGGAAATGTACGTACGGTCACTGTGGGGATGTCGTCGTCGATGCACTTATTGATGAAGCCAGAGACTGAGGTGGTGTACTCCTAAATGCCATTGGATGAATCCCGGAACATATTCCAGTCTGTGCTAGTAAAACAGTCCTGTAGCGTATCATCCGCATCATCTGACCACTTCCTTATTGAGTGAGTGACTCGTACTTTCTGCTTTAGTTTTTGCTTGTAAGCAGGAATCAGGAGGATATAATTATGGTCAGATTTGCCACATGGATGGCGAGGGAGAGCTTTCTATTCATCTCTGTGTGTGGAGTAAAGGTGGTCTAGAGTTGTTTTCTTCTGGTTGTACATTTAACATGCTGGTATAAATGAGGTAAAACAGATTTAAATTTGCCTGCATTAAAGTCCCCGGCCACTAGGAGCGCCGCTTCTGGATGAGCATTTTCTTTTTTGCTTATGGCCTTATACAGCTCGTTGAGTGCGGTCTTAGTGCCAGCATCAGTTTGTGGTGGTAAATAGACGGCTACGAATAATATAGACGAGAACTCTCTTGGTAGATAGTGTGTTCTACTGCTTATCATGAGGTATTCTATCTCAGGCATGCACTACCTTGAGACTTCTTTAATATTAGACATCGCGCACCAGCAGTTATTGACAAGTATACACCTCTGCCCCTCGTCTTACCAGACGTAGCTGCTCTGTCCTGCTGATGCATGGAGAAGCCATCCAGCTCTATATTATACATTTCGTCATTCAGCCACGCCTCGGTGAAACATAAGATATTACAGTTTTAATGTGCCGTTGGTAGGATAGTCTTAATCTTAGATTGTCCCGTTTGTTTTCCAATAATTGCATGCTGACCAATAATATGGAGGGTAGCGGTGGTTTATCTACTCTTCGGCAAATTCCTACAAGGCACATTGCCCTTCTCCCCCTTTTCTCCGTCTTTTCTTCACACTGATGACGGGGATTTGGGCCTTGTCTTGACAAAGCAGAAAAAAATCTTTCTTCAGTTCGAGGTTAGTAATCGTTGTACTGATGTCTAGAAGCTCTTTTCGGTCATTAGAGACGGTAGCAGCAAATTATGTACAAAATAAGTTACAAACAATGAGAAAAAATCTAATAAAATAGCACAGTTGATTAGGAGCCATCCCCTCCTGCGCCATTATATCTGAGCATTGTGGGGTCCTACTACTACTACAAACTACTACTATTTCTACTACCACTACTACCAGCTACAAACTACTTTGACTACTACTACCACTACTACCAACCACTACTACTACTTCAAGCTACTACTACTACTAATACTAGTACTACTACTACTATTACTACAAACTACTACTACTACCAGTACTACCAACTATTACTACTACTTCGAGCTACTACTACTACTAATACTAGTACTACTACTACCACCACTACAACCAACTACTACTACTACTACAAACTAGTACTACTACTACTACTTTGTACCTACTGCTACTACTTACTGCCCCAATTGGGTGACAATGGTTAGGTTTTGAAAACATATGATTTTCCTTTCCCCTGTATTGATTCCCTTCTTCTAACTCCTTGGATATGCCCGAGCCTGTTACAAGCCTTGAATTTTTTGGTTTGGTTTGCATTCGATTCCAGTTCTGTTTGGTTGCCTTTCTGTTGGTTTTGAATCCTCCTCAGTTTGGTTTTGAACTTTTCCCCTGCTTTTATGGTTTGGTTTGTTTTAGGACAGGAAATAGTTATCTAACATTGCATGGCAAGTGATAAGCTTCTCCTCTCTACCCTGTACCTCCTTTTCTCCACACTTCTCTCCTTCTATTTGTCTCTGCCTCTATCTTTTCATCCCACTCTTCCCCCTTTTTCCATCTCTCCTTCTTTCTACCCCTCACCCCTCCCATTTCTCTCTCTCTCTCTCTCTCTCTCTCTCTCTCTCTCTCTCTCTCTCTCTCTCTCGTGTCTGGTCATACTGTGGGTGTTATAGAATAACTTCATCAACTTGAGTTTCCTGAGACTGTTCAGGGCTGCCAGGCTCATCAAACTGCTCCGGCAGGGAGAGACCATCCGCATCCTGCTCTGGACCTTTGTTCAATCCTTCAAGGTAATGCCACACACACACACAAACACACACACACACTGAGAGAGAAAGATAAGCTTTGTGGGGACCTATGAGAATACACCCACACAGACCCTAGTAGTAGCATTGTGGAGACCTATGACAGAATACACACACAAAACCAGAGGTGTGGACTCGAGTCACATGACATGAATTCGAGTCAGGTTTAAGTCACAGATTTGATGACTTGAGAGTCAACTTCATAGAAAATAAAACAACTTGAGACTTGACTTCGACTTGGAGCCTCAAGACTTGGGACTCGACTTAGACTTGAGACTGATAACTTATCTGGCCAGGTTTTGTAATGTTTGGTCACTTGTTTTGTGTCACTCATTCAGTATCGCACTTGCAACAACAACAAATAAGATTTGCTAGTGAAATGCACACTCGTCCCTCTGATTGGACCAGCAAACCGTCAATCAACACAGGTTGTGTGAGCTATAGTAGCACACTGAGAAGGTTTTTGGGGTGAGTGTGAAACTGAATTGGAAAATACATAAAAATGACAGACCACCGTTTGTATTTTATATTCATACCCTTGGTTATTCGAACTGGTCACTATCCTAAGCCTACGGCGTTGCACCAAATGATTGTAATCTGTGCTTCAGTTCCCAAAAATTGAGCGTCCTGACAGTTAACCAAAGACCAGTCATCGGCATTGCGCTCAAAGGCAGGCGCACATATCCAGATTAGTGACCAGAAAGAAAGAACTTCATTTTCCTACATTAATCAATCTGCTACAGGCTCATCTTTGAAAAATGAAGGAGAGCCGCACGCACAACCTCGGAGCTCAGATGCAAAAACATTTATTTTTCTTTTTTTATGTCCAACGTTTCGACAGACAAGCTTTCTTCATCAGGGTAGAGACTCATCTTTGCCAGAACAATAGGCTGATCATTTCATTGATACTTTTCATATTTCAGTTAGGCCAAGTTTAGGTGGATTATATAGTTGAAGTCGGAAGTTCACATACACCTTATCCAATTACATTTAAACTCAGTTTTTCACAATTCCTATTTAATCCTAGTAATCATTCCCTGTCTTTGGTCAGTTAGGATCACCACTTTATTTTAAGAATGTGAAATGCCAGAATAATAGTAGAGAATGATTTATTTCAGCTTTTATTTCTTTCATCACATTCCCAGTCGGTTTACATACACTCAATTAGTATTTGGTCGCATTGCATTTAAATAGTTTAACTTGGGTCATACGTTTCAGGTAGCTTTCCACAAGCTTCGCACAATAAGTTGGGTGAATTTTGGCCCATTCCTCCTGACAGAGCTGGTGTAACTGAGTCAGGTTTGTAGGCCTCTTTGCTCGCACACACTTTTGTAGTTCTGCCCACAAATCTTCTATGGGATTGAGGTCAGGGTTTGTGATGGCCACTCTAAAACCTTGACTTTGTTGTCCTTAAGCCATTTTGCCACAACTTTGGAAGTATGCTTGGGGTCATTGTCCATTTGGAAGGCCCATTTTCAACCAAGCTTTAACTTCCTGACTGATGTCTTGAGATGTTGCTTCAATATATCCACATAATTTCCCTCCCTCATGATGCCACCTATTTTGTGAAGTGCACCAGTCCCTTTTGTAGCAAAGTACCCTCACAATATGATGCTGCCACCCCCATGCTTCACGGTTAGGATTGTTTTCTTCAGCTCCCCCTTTTTCCTCCAAACATAACGATGGTCATAATGTCCAAACAGTTCTATTTTTGTTTCATCAGACCAGAGGACATTTCTCCAAAAACTACTATCTTTGTCCCCATGTGCAGTTGCAAACCGTAGTCTGGCTTTTTTTATGGCGGTTTTGGAGCAGGTGTCACCCCCTGACCATAGTTTGCTTTGTATGTTTATATGTTTTGTTTGGTCAGGGTGTGATCTGAGTGGGCATTCTATGCTGTGTCTATGTCTAGTTTGTCTGTTTCTGTTTTTGGCCTGATATGGTTCTCAATCAGAGGCATAGTCATTGTCTCTGATTGGGAACCATATTTAGGTAGCCTGTTTTGTCATTGTGGGTGATTGTCTATGTTAGGTGTTTGTGTCAGCACATTTGGTATATAGCGTAACGGTCGTTGTTCATGTTTTGTTTTGTTCAGTTTACTTCGTGTTTTCGTCATCCATTAAAATGATGCATTCACACCACGCTGCGCTTTGGTCGGCTTCTTACAACGATCGTGACAGCAGGGTCTTCTTCCTTGCTGGCTTATGTTGATATAGGTCTCGTTTTACTGTGGATATAGATACTTTTGTACCTGTTTCCTCCAGCATCTTCACAAGGTCCTTTGCTGTTGTTCTGGGATTGATTTGCACTTTTTGCACCAAAGTAGGTTCATCTCTAGGAGACAGAATGCGTCTCCTTCCTGAGCGGTATGACGGCTGCATGGTCCCATGGTGTTTATACTTGCGTACAGATGAACGTGGTAACTTCAGGCGTTTTGAAATTGCTCCCAAGGATGGACCAGACTTGTGGAGGTCTACATTTTTTTTCTGAGGTCTTGGCTGATTTCTTTTGATTTTCCCATGATGTCAAGCAAAGAGGCACTGAGTTTGAAGGTAGGCCTTCAAATACATCTCCAATTGACTCAAATGATGTCAATTAGCCTATCATAAGTTTCTAAAGCCAAGACATAATTGTATGGAATTTTCCAAGCTGTTTAAAGGCACAGTCAACTTAGTGTATGTAAACTTCTGACCCACTGGAATTGTGATACAGTGAATTGTAAGTGAAATAATCTGTATGCAAACAATTGCTGGAAAAATTCCTTGTGTCATGCACAAAGTAGATCTCCTAACCTATAGTTTGTGAACAAGACATTTTTGTAGTATTTTAAAACCACATTTTTTTATTGACTCCCACCTAAATGTATGTAAACTTCTGACTTCAACTGTATATGTCTAAAGATAGATGTAACATTGCACTATCTTCAATACTTATGGGATGAAGTTGTAATGTATTCTGACAAATTAATTACGATATTTGTGAGGAAAAAAGGCTACAGACAGATCATGCTCTCCATCCGATCCTGCAAGCCTCTCTGCATACATGTAGGCCGTATGATCCTGCCTGCTCTGGATTCCAGACTCCAGTGACCTGATATCCCTCGTTGATATGGACTGTAAACATGAATGTAAACAACATTAAAGTGTAAATCTCAGTTTATTTCTGTATCTTGCGTTTTGAAAATGAATCACCTGTGAGCATGTGTGTACATGGGGGGTCGCAAGCTTTGAACCACTACTTTTTGGGAGTCGCGGGTCAAAAAGAGATCTGGTCACTGAATGGTTTGAGCTAGCGAAAGGATTGCCGGCTTGCTGTACAGCTATATCATCTGTAGTACAGCTATATCATCTGTAGTACAGCTATATCATCTGTAGTACAGCTATATCATCTGCTGTACAGCTGTATCATCTGCTGTACAGCTATATCATCTGCTGTACAGCTATATCATCTGCTGTACAGCTATATCATCTGTTGTACAGCTATGTGGCAGCAGGGTAGCCTAGTGGTTAGAGCGTTGGACTAGTAACCGGAAGGTTGCAAGTTCAAACCCCTGAAATGACAAGGTACAAATCTGTCGTTCTGCCCCTGAACAGGCAGTTAACCCACTGTTCCCAGGCCGTCATTGAAAGTAAGAATGTGTTCTTAACTGACTTGCCTGGTTAAATAAAGGTAAAAAAAAAAAATATATATATATATCATCTGCTGTACAGCTATATCATCTGCTGTACAGCTATATCATCTGCTGTACAGCTATATCATCTGTTGTACAGCTATATCATCTGCTGTACAGCTATATCATCTGCTGTACAGCTATATCATCTGGTGCAGTGCGCACATCAAGTTGTAGGGAGAGAGGATTGACATATATAAATATGCAGCTCCAAAAATTGTGGTGATCAGGAATATTACTTTGCATGCTCACCAGCAATGGGGCATCAAGCAACAATTACTAGCATAGGTGTACTGGTATTTTGGTATGTCAAAATTGAAATTGAATAAATAAAAATGAAGCTTGGATTTGGAAATTGTTGTTAAAATCAATTATTACGCAATCAAAATGTTGTAGACAAAATAAGGAAAAGAGATGTCTGGTAGCCACAAGATTTTGTGACCTTGGGAGTATAAGGCTCTATCTGTACTAAGCAAAGTTCTGAGATATTGAGCATCAGTTTTTACATCCCAGATGTCACTTGAGCTCCCTCTCCGGCCTCTAGGTCACCAGGCTGCTCGTTAGGGAGCACACCTGTCACCAGCGTTAGGCGCATAATGACACTCACCTGGACTCCATCACCTTCTTGATTACCTGCTCTATATAAGTCACTCCCTTTGGTTTCTTCCCGAGTCGCCATTGTTCCTGTTAATTTATGTGTTAAAAAATTCACTCCCTGAACTTTCTTCCCGACTCAGCGTACATCGTTACAGAAGGACGACTCGTCAAGGGGAAGCATCAGGGAGTGTTTTCTTTTGTTTGTTTTTGTGTTGGAGGTGATGTCGAGTCCTGATGGTCGAGCCGGAGCTACCTGGGAGGCCTCAGCCGGTTTGATAGGGTCCCATGCCTCAGCCGGTTTGATAGGCTCCCATGCCTCAGCGGGTTTGATAGGCTCCCATGCCTCAGCGGGTTTGATAGGCTCCCATGCCTCAGCGGGTTTGATAGGCTCCCATGCCTCAGCAGGTTTGATAGGCTCCCATGCCTCAGCCGGTTTGATAGGCTCCCATGCCTCAGCCGGTTTGATAGGCTCCCATGCCTCAGCCGGTTTGATAGGCTCCCATGCCTCAGCCGGTTTGATAGGCTCCCATGCCTCAGCGGGTTTGATAGGCTCCCATGCCTCAGCGGGTTTGATAGGCTCCCATGCCTCAGCGGGTTTGATAGGCTCCCATGCCTCAGCGGGTTTGATAGGCTCCCATGCCTCAGCAGGTTTGATAGGGTCCCATGCCTCAGCCGGTTTGTAGACTCCCATGCCTCAGCCGGGTTGTAGGCTTCAATGCCTCAGCCGGTTTGATAGGCTCCCATGCCTCAGCCGGTTTGTAGGCTTCCATGCCTCAGCCGGTTTGATAGGCTCCCATGCCTCAGCAGGTTTGATAGGCTCCCATGCCTCAGCAGGTTTGATAGGCTCCCATGCCTCAGCAGGTTTGATAGGCTCCCATGCCTCAGCAGGTTTGATAGGCTCCCATGCCTCAGCCGGTTTGTAGGCTCCCATGCCTCAGCAGGTTTGATAGGCTCCCATGCCTCAGCCGGTTTGTAGGCTCCCATGCCTCAGCCGGTTTGTAGGCTCCCATGCCTCAGCAGGTTTGATAGGCTCCCATGCCTCAGCCGGTTTGTAAGCTCCCATGCCTCAGCCGGTTTGTAGGCTCCCATGCCGAAGCGGGGTGAACAGGTTCCAGTGCCTCGGCCGAGGCAACCGGGGAGGTCTCAGCCGGCTCATCAGGTTCACTCCTCAGCCGGTTTGTCAGGTTTCTGCTCCTCAGCGGTGGCGACCGGTCCTCTCCGGATCCCCGGCATTGTCCCTGTGGTTGGCATCCTGCGGCTGAAGCCGAATGCACCGGGGAGGGGGTACTGTCACGTGCTCCCTCGTGCCTCTAGGTCACCAGGCTGCTCGTTAGGGTGCACACCTGTCACCAGCGTTATGCACATAATGACACTCACCTGGACTCCATCACCTCCTTGACTACCTGCTCTTTATGTCACTCCCTTTGGTTCCTTCCCCAGTCGTCATTGTTTCTGTTCCCGGTTCATGTCTGTGCATTGTTTTGTTTCTTGTTTTGTTCATTTATTAATTAAATGTATTCACTCCCTGAACTTGCTTCCCGACTCTCATACATCGTTACATCAGAAGTGTTTTGTAGTGAGTTCTTTTTAGGGGTGTGCATTAGAAGATAAGCTTATGGTTCTGAAATGTTAATGTTATGTTCAGCCATAAGGTTATTTTTGACACCTCTAAATTAAACATTCAGTTCTTACGACTGTAGCTATTTGAATACATAAATGATATAATTTGTATTTTAACAAAATAGTCAGAACACATCATACATTAAGACATACATTATGATCATTAGACAAATGACTGTCATCACTGAACAACGATGTGACCTCACAGAATTGTATAGTTTACATGTTTTCACTTAAAATGTACTTTTTCAAAAATATACAAACATATGAAGAACCATCTAAAGATCTATTTTATGTGACTAACTCATTTCTGACATGTCAGATAGAACCTTATACTTCCAAGGCCAGGACTTGTAGTTGGAACAAGTAATTGCATGTATAGATTTATTTACCTGACTTGTGACTTGACTCGACTTTCCCTTAGAATGCACGACTTGGACTGGACCCGAGACTCGACCTGTTCTTTCTGGGACTCGACTGAAGATATGGAACTTGGGACTTGAGACTTGCTCATGACTCGAATAATAGTGACTTGGGCCCACCTCTGCACAAAACCCACTTAGCAGCATTGTGGGGACCTATGACAGAATACACACACACACACACACACACACACACTGAATAGTACTCCAGCTCTTTATGTCTGTTTAGGCGCTGCCGTACGTGTGCCTGCTTATCGGCATGCTGTTCTTCATCTATGCCATCATCGGGATGCAGGTGAGTAGAGACAGGAAGTAAAACAAGTCAAAATGAATGGTCATTTTTACAGATCAACATGAACTTTATAAAAAGCACCCAGGGAAAGTGACACTTGCCTGCCATAGGGACGTGTGTGAGGTTGTGCATTCTCCCATATTACCTAGGATGTTGACACTGTTGTTTTGTCAGCTGTTTGGGAACATAGGGATGGAGGAGGAGGAGGGGAGCGCCATCAACGAACACAACAACTTCAGGACTTTCTTCCAAGCTCTCATGCTGCTCTTCAGGTGTGTGTGTGTGTGCGTGTTTACATTTGCGTGTGCCTGTGTGTACAGTACATGCATACGTGTGTCTCCAACGTGTGTGTGTTTGTATAGGAGTGCCACGGGCGAGGCGTGGCATGACATCATGCTGTCGTGTCTTGGAGGGAAGCTCTGTGATCCTCTGGCAGGGAATACTGAACCAGAGTGTGGCAGCCAGTTTGCCTACCTCTACTTTGTGTCCTTCATCTTCTTCTGCTCCTTCCTGGTGAGAAACACTAGCTGTCTGTCTTTCTCTATTCCCCTTTTAGTCATGTTTTCCCCCTTAGTGTCGGTTATAGGATTGCAAAATTCCCTAAATCCTAGTTGGAGGATTCCCGTAATCAGGAGGGAATAAGTAGGAACTCCAGAATAGTCCAACCACACTGCAAAACCGGATAAGTTCTGGCTACTCTAACATTTTGAGGAAACCAATTAACTAAAAAAGTTAAAGTTAAATAGCTGAAGTTAGCAGTACTACCTTCATATGTGTAATTTGTTTTGTAAGGTATTCTTAAATGTAACGCTCCCACTAAGCCATGCCTCCAATAATTTCCCAGTGTGCCTGGCCTTTTCGATTGAATTGTAGAGTTACCACTCATGACTGTATTTGTTACTGTAATGACAGAGACTTGGTTGTTAAATTCGTTAATTTTCTAGCCTTTGGTCTTCACCAAGAGTTCCTAGGCGAATATTATCATTATTATTGAACCATTACATGTATCATAAGGCCTTATACAGTGACCTGAAACTCTTAGTTTACAGGCCACATCAGTCATGCAAGTAGGTTTGCAAAATTCCACAAACTTTCCCCAAAAAGTTTCCAGTAATCCAAAAATGTGCAACCCTAACTTTAAATCACATTATGCTGGCTTGCAAAGTGATTTGTAATTCCTATTGGGATTTAGTCAGCATTAGACTATCCAACAGTTGAAATGTGTATTCACCCACAACCTGCATTCATATTGACTGCCAGGGTTAAGAACTGTTATGACTTCTATGAATGGTGAGTGGAGGAGTCAAGCGCAGAGAGCAGGTAATTCCGTACTTGGATCTTTTATTCCAAAGACAGCGGAGACACGGACATGCAAAACACAAGGACGCATGAAACAACCCGTCCATAATACACAGGACTAAAACTGTCTGGAAAAATAGAGATCACACTAGTACACCAACACCAATAAACAGAGAACAAACCCACACAATACCCAGCGGGCCTAGTGTCCTTAAATAGCCTACAAACAAAACTAACTCAAAACAGGTGTACCCAATTAGACCCAATTAACAGAAACTAAAGGAAAGGGAATCGATGGCAGCTAATAGGCCGACGAGGACGACCGCCGAGTGCCGTCCGAACAGGAAGAGGCACCATCTTCGGCGGGATTCGTGACAAGAACAGTACAACAAGTGCAGAAATGAAGTGATTGGATTAGAAACAAGTATATTTATATTTTTGTAGCATAACATTTAATCAATCACTCAATGTACATGCAAAAACACAGATATTAAAAACAATTCCAAAAAAATCTAACTGCAGTAGAGCATGCTAGGGAAACTGTTCATTTGTTATCATATTTTTAAAACATTTAGTTGGTGTGACTTCTAATTTACTTTTGAGTCAGTACCACATAAACATGTTAAGTAATAATGACTTTTTAATAAGTACAACTTAGTATTTGAGTTAAAAATGCCGTGAGGTTTACAGTGCAGGATTTCCCGAAAACCAGGGAATTTATTTTTCAACCCTAGTCTGTTATAAGTGCACACTTGCTTGGCTGACATAATACTGTGTAATAATGTGGCTGTTTGTGTTTTTAGATGCTGAATCTGTTCGTGGCTGTCATCATGGACAACTTTGAGTACCTGACCAGAGACTCCTCCATCCTCGGCCCACATCATCTAGACGAGTATGTCAGGATATGGGCTGAATATGACCAAGCAGCTTGGTGAGTGACACACATGAACACATCACATAGAAACACACACACAAACACATGCTGTATATTTACATTTACATTTAAGTCATTTAGCAGACGCTCTTATCCAGAGCGACTTACAAATATTTATATATATATATATATATACAAACATATCTTACACATGTGACGCATCACATCAGCACCTCATGATAAACACTCATATACTGAACATTTATAATCTGGGAGATTTAAAAACACACAAACACACATACACACACAATGCCAATGGTTTCTTGTTGTTTTAATGTGTTTACTTTTTCAGAGGTAGACATCACCTCTCATGTCTGTGTATCTCTAAGAGTTAACTCCTCCTAGACTGTGTACAGTAGCATTGTATAACATACTGGTGTAACCTAAACACTTCTAACGTGTCCTCAGGCTAGGCTCTAGTTCAACCCTGGCACTAGATCTCATTAGCCTGTGGTAAAACTGATCTAAGTCCAGTCTTTGGGAACATCAGATGAGCTGATGAGCTGTACAGTAACCATGAAGTAAAATACTCCACAGTTATAAATGACAAGAGTCATAAAGAATATAAAGGCCAAGTCTCCTGTAGTTGAACTGATCCCAAATCAGTCTAAAGAACCCACACAAGACAGCAGCTGTAGGTGGGATCATGGATCTGAGCAGTAACCTTCTCAGTGATCCAGTTATCCCTCCCTGTGCCCTCTCCCTCTCTGTGTGTGGTTCAGACCTCCACCCCCTCTGGAATCTGCATACTGCCAAAACTTACTGTGGCAACAAACCTCCCCTTTACTGTACTGTATATTCAACCCCCGTGGAACCTGAAACACGCTAAGTTTCCTAGTATCTGTATTCCAGTGCCTGTTATCCTTCTGCTGTCCTGTAGTCTGCAATGTAGAGGGAGAGAAGAAGAGAAGAAGAGGAGGGAGAGAGATTGAGGGAAGGAGGTAGAGACACAGTAGTGGGGGAAGGGAAATTGAGAGAGAGAATGAGAACGACTGAGATGGGTAGCAATATCAAAGTAATCAGAATTAAAAGGTCTTGGTAACATGGTGAATTGAGATAAAGACAGGCATGGAAGAAAACAAGAAGGATTTTCTGGAGAGAAGCGAGGGAGGGAGGGAGGGAGGTAGGAGGGAGGGAGGGGGGAACAGAAAATCTATGGGGAGATAGGCCTCTGTATGACAAGTGGCTATTACACATTAGGCTATTTAGCATTCACATGCATTTCTAGTTAATGATCTATTCCTTAATTATACTCCACACACAACCAATTACTGGCACACACCACTGCTGGCAGAGAGGAGGAAGGGAATGAACGAGGGGAATGGGAGAGAGATGGGTCCTTCTGTGGCTCAGTTGGTAGAGCATGGCGCTTGTAACGCCAGGGTAGTGGGTTCGATTCCCGGGACCACCCATACGTAGAATGTATGCACACATGACTGTAAGTCGCTTTGGATAAAAGCGTCAGCTAAATGGCATATATTATTATTATTATTATTAGATGGGGATGGGTTCTATTAGGAAGAGGAATTGAGAGAGAGAGAGAGACATGGGGATGGGTATTGTTAGGAAGAGGAATTGAGAGAGACATATATAGGATGGGTTCTATTAGGAAGAGGAATTGAGAGATAGATATATATAGGATGTGTTCTATTAGGAAGAGGAATTGAAAGATAGATATATATAGGATGGGTTGTATTAGGAAGAGGAATTGAGAGAGACATATATAGGATGGGTTCTATTAGGAAGAGGAATTGAGAGAGACGTGGATGGGTTCTATTAGGAAGAGGAATTGAGAGAGATATATATAGGATGGGTTCTATTAGGAAGAGGAATTGAGAGACATATATAGGATGGGTTCTATTAGGAAGAGGAATTGAGAGAGGCATATATAGGATGGGTTCTATTAGGAAGAGGAATTGAGAGAGACGTGGATGGGTTCTATTAGGAAGAGGAATTGAGAGAGACATATATAGGATGGGTTCTATTAGGAATAGGAATTGAGAGAGACATATATAGGATGGGTTCTATTAGGAAGAGGAATTGAGAGAGACGTGGATGGGTTCTATTAGGAAGAGGAATTGAGAGAGACGTGGATGGGTTCTATTAGGAAGAGGAATTGAGAGAGACGTGGATGGGTTCTATTAGGAAGAGGAATTGAGAGAGACGGGGATGGGTTCTATTAGGAAGAGGAATTGAGAGAGACGGGGATGGGTTGTATTAGGAAGAGGAATTGAGAGAGACGGGGATGGGTTTTATTAGGAAGAGGAATTGAGAGAGACGTGGATGGGTTCTATTAGGAAGAGGAATTGAGAGAGACGGGGATGGGTTTTATTAGGAAGAGGAATTGAGAGAGACGTGGATGGGTTCTATTAGGAAGAGGAATTGAGAGAGACGGGGATGGGTTTTATTAGGAAGAGGAATTGAGAGAGACGTGGATGGGTTTTATTAGGAAGAGGAATTGAGAGAGACGGGGATGGGTTTATTAGGAAGAGGAATTGAGAGAGACGTGGATGGGTTCTATTAGGAAGAGGAATTGAGAGAGACGGGGATGGGTTTTATTAGGAAGAGGAATTGAGAGAGACGTGGATGGGTTTTATTAGGAAGAGGAATTGAGAGAGACGGGGATGGGTTGTATTAGGAAGAGGAATTGAGAGAGACGGGGATGGGTTTTATTAGGAAGAGGAATTGAGAGAGACGTGGATGGGTTTTATTAGGAAGAGGAATTGAGAGAGACGGGGATGGGTTGTATTAGGAAGAGGAATTGAGAGAGACGGGGATGGGTTGTATTAGGAAGAGGAATTGAGAGAGACGATGGGTTTTAATTAGGAAGAGGAATTGAGAGAGACGGGGATGGGTTTATTAGGAAGAGGAATTGAGAGAGACGGGGATGGGTTTTATTAGGAAGAGGAATTGAGAGAGACGGGGATGGGTTTTATTAGGAAGAGGAATGGGTTTTATTAGGAAGAGGAATTGAGAGGAGAGAGAGACGTGGGGGTTCTATGGGTTGAGAGAGACGTGGATTATTAGGAAGAGGAATTGAGAGAGACGGGGATGGGTTTTATTAGGAAGAGGAATTGAGAGAGACGGGGGGATGGGTTGTATTAGGAAGAGGAATTGAGAGAGACTGGGGATGGGTTGTATTAGGAAGAGGAATTGGAAGAGGAGACTGGGGATGGGTTCTATTAGGAAGAGGAATTGAGAGAGACGGGGATGGGTTCTATTAGGAAGAGGAATTGAGAGGAAGGAAGAGGAATTGAGAGAGACGGGGATGGGTTGCATTAGGAAGAGGAATTGAGAGAGACGGGGATGGGTTTTATTAGGAAGAGGAATTGAGAGAGACGTGGATGGGTTCTATTAGGAAGAGGAATTGAGAGAGACGTGGATGGGTTCTATTAGGAAGAGGAATTGAGAGAGACGGGGGATGGGTTGTATTAGGAAGAGGAATTGAGAGAGACGTGGATGGGTTCTATTAGGAAGAGGAATTGAGAGAGACGGGGATGGGTTCTATTAGGAAGAGGAATTGAGAGAGACGGGGATGGGTTGTATTAGGAAGAGGAATTGAGAGAGACTGGGGATGGGTTCTATTAGGAAGAGGAATTGAGAGAGACGGGGGATGGGTTCTATTAGGAAGAGGAATTGAGAGAGACGGGGATGGGTTCTATTAGGAAGAGGAATTGAGAGAGACGGGGATGGGTTCTATTAGGAAGAGGAATTGAGAGAGACGGGGATGGGTTCTATTAGGAAGAGGAATTGAGAGAGACGGGGATGGGTTCTATTAGGAAGAGGAATTGAGAGAGACTGGGGATGGGTTGCATTAGGAAAACAGGAACGATAATAGACAGGAAGTGGTTAAACAGAGAAGGGATGGGTTTTATTAGGAAGAGGAATTGAGAGAGACGGGGATGGGTTCTATTAGGAAGAGGAATTGAGAGAGACTGGGGATGGGTTGTATTAGGAAGAGGAATTGAGAGAGACGGGGATGGGTTGCATTAGGAAGAGGAATTGAGAGAGACGGGGGATGGGTTGCATTAGGAAGAGGAATTGAGAGAGACGGGGGATGGGTTGCATTAGGAAGAGGAATTGAGAGAGACGGGGGATGGGTTGCATTAGGAAGAGGAATTGAGAGAGACTGGGGATGGGTTGCATTAGGAAAACAGGAACGATAATAGACAGGAAGTGGTTAAACAGAGAAGGGATGGGTTGTATTAGGAAGAGGAATTGAGAGAGACGGGGGATGGGTTCTATTAGGAAGAGGAATTGAGAGAGACGGGGATGGGTTGCATTAGGAAGAGGAATTGAGAGAGACTGGGGATGGGTTGCATTAGGAAAACAGGAACGATAATAGACAGGAAGTGGTTAAACAGAGAAGGGATGGGTTTTATTAGGAAGAGGAATTGAGAGAGACGGGGATGGGTTGTATTTAGGAAGAGGAATTGAGAGAGACGGGGGATGGGTTCTATTAGGAAGAGGAATTGAGAGAGACGGGGATGGGTTCTATTAGGAAGAGGAATTGAGAGAGACGGGGATGGGTTGTATTAGGAAGAGGAATTGAGAGAGACGGGGGATGGGTTGTATTAGGAAGAGGAATTGAGAGAGACGGGGATGGGTTGTATTAGGAAGAGGAATTGAGAGAGACGGGGATGGGTTGTATTAGGAAGAGGAATTGAGAGAGACTGGGGATGGGTTGTATTAGGAAGAGGAATTGAGAGAGACTGGGGATGGGTTGCATTAGGAAAACAGGAACGATAATAGACAGGAAGTGGTTAAACAGAGAAGGGATGGGTTGTATTAGGAAGAGGAATTGAGAGAGACGGGGATGGGTTGTATTAGGAAGAGGAATTGAGAGAGACGGGGGATGGGTTCTATTAGGAAGAGGAATTGAGAGAGACGGGGATGGGTTGTATTAGGAAGAGGAATTGAGAGAGACGGGGATGGGTTCTATTAGGAAGAGGAATTGAGAGAGACGGGGATGGGTTGTATTAGGAAGAGGAATTGAGAGAGACGGGGGATGGGTTCTATTAGGAAGAGGAATTGAGAGAGACGGGGATGGGTTGTATTAGGAAGAGGAATTGAGAGAGACTGGGGATGGGTTGTATTAGGAAGAGGAATTGAGAGAGACTGGGGATGGGTTGCATTAGGAAAACAGGAACGATAATAGACAGGAAGTGGTTAAACAGAGAAGGGATGGGTTGTATTAGGAAGAGGAATTGAGAGAGACGGGGATGGGTTGTATTAGGAAGAGGAATTGAGAGAGACTGGGGATGGGTTGCATTAGGAAGAGGAATTGAGAGAGACGGGGATGGGTTCTATTAGGAAGAGGAATTGAGAGAGACGGGGATGGGTTGTATTAGGAAGAGGAATTGAGAGAGACGGGGATGGGTTGTATTAGGAAGAGGAATTGAGAGAGACGGGGGATGGGTTCTATTAGGAAGAGGAATTGAGAGAGACGGGGATGGGTTCTATTAGGAAGAGGAATTGAGAGAGACGGGGGATGGGTTGTATTAGGAAGAGGAATTGAGAGAGACGGGGATGGGTTCTATTAGGAAGAGGAATTGAGAGAGACGGGGATGGGTTCTATTAGGAAGAGGAATTGAGAGAGACGGGGATGGGTTCTATTAGGAAGAGGAATTGAGAGAGAGACGGGGGATGGGTTGCATTAGGAAGAGGAATTGAGAGAGACTGGGGATGGGTTGCATTAGGAAAACAGGAACGATAATAGACAGGAAGTGGTTAAACAGAGAAGGGATGGGTTGTATTAGGAAGAGGAATTGAGAGAGAGACGGGGGATGGGTTGCATTAGGAAGAGGAATTGAGAGAGACTGGGGATGGGTTGCATTAGGAAAACAGGAACGATAATAGACAGGAAGTGGTTAAACAGAGAAGGGATGGGTTGTATTAGGAAGAGGAATTGAGAGAGACGGGGATGGGTTGTATTAGGAAGAGGAATTGAGAGAGACGGGGGATGGGTTGTATTAGGAAGAGGAATTGAGAGAGACGGGGATGGGTTGTATTAGGAAGAGGAATTGAGAGAGACTGGGGATGGGTTGCATTAGGAAGAGGAATTGAGAGAGACGGGGGATGGGTTGTATTAGGAAGAGGAATTGAGAGAGACGGGGGATGGGTTGTATTAGGAAGAGGAATTGAGAGAGACGGGGATGGGTTGTATTAGGAAGAGGAATTGAGAGAGACTGGGGATGGGTTGCATTAGGAAGAGGAATTGAGAGAGACGGGGGATGGGTTGTATTAGGAAGAGGAATTGAGAGAGAGAGACGGGGGATGGGTTGTATTAGGAAGAGGAATTGAGAGAGACGGGGATGGGTTGTATTAGGAAGAGGAATTGAGAGAGACTGGGGATGGGTTGCATTAGGAAGAGGAATTGAGAGAGACGGGGGATGGGTTGTATTAGGAAGAGGAATTGAGAGAGACGGGGGATGGGTTGTATTAGGAAGAGGAATTGAGAGAGACTGGGGATGGGTTGTATTAGGAAAACAGGAACGATAATAGACAGGAAGTGGTTAAACAGAGAAGGGATGGGTTGTATTAGGAAGAGGAATTGAGAGAGAGACGGGGGATGGGTTGTATTAGGAAGAGGAATTGAGAGAGACTGGGGATGGGTTGCATTAGGAAAACAGGAACGATAATAGACAGGAAGTGGTTAAACAGAGAAGGGATAGGCTGAGACAATGGTAGGAACAGGGAAAGACAGCAGTGTCATTGCAGAGGAAAAGCACTACAGCTCAAATGGGTGACGGGCAACAACAATGTGTGTGTGTGTGTGTGTGTGGTGTGTGTGTGGTGTGTGTAGTATGTGTGTGTACACCGTACAGTAATTTTGCTGTTATGATATCTTGTTTCTTGTCAATCTTGTGCTCTTCTTTCTTCCCATTGTTCTCTCTTGTCGTATCTGTCCTCTACGTTTGTTCTAACTCCTCCTGTTCTTTTTGCAGCGGTCGCATTCATTATAAGGATATGTACAGTTTATTGCGAGTTATCGACCCGCCTCTTGGCTTAGGAAAGAAATGCCCCCATAGAGTGGCCTGCAAGGTTTGACTTCCACTACAAATCCTCAACCACACCTGCTACAGCATCCAAGAATGGAATGAGTGTCGCTTATCTGATCTGATTGGATTTCATTTTTGTTATACTTTCTCTCTTCTTTATTTTGCCCATTTCTACTTGCATTCTGATCTGAAAGGAGAATGTGTAGGACAATGCAGACACCCAGACGCATGACGTTGTGCACCACTGAAATGAAAAATAAATAAAACACTTTTAAGAGTTTGATTGTGAAGAAAACAAAATAATTCAGATTGTTCTCCTTTGGTCATTGTTCTTTGTGTTGTTTTGCTTGCTGTAGAACCACGGCTAGGTGCGGTGCTAGACACACTGTGGGATCTGTAGCATTGCATTGTTCTTGGGGGGGAGGACAGAAACTGCATTGACACCCCACCCTCATCATGGTATTGCCCAGTCCCAGCAGTGGAGCTCAGTGCTTGCCTCTGAAGTCCTCTGCTCTTCTATGCAATCCCTCCCTTCCCACTTGCATAGAACTATATTTTACTTCTACTAAAAGTCTCCAACGCTACTCTACTCCGCTCCTCCTCCTCCCTATACCCCCTTATCTTCTACAAGATATACACCCCCGCCCGCTCAGACCAGTTCTACCCCCCCTCACCCCGCCAGCTCAGACCAGTTCTAGACAGCCTCACTGCGTCTCTCGCTCTCCAACCAGCCAAATAACTTTGTTTTTGTTTCTTTTTTCTCCTCTCTACTTGCTTTGGTCTCTCTTTCGCTCTCATTCTCTATCTCTCTTTCAATCTTTGTCCCCCTCTTCTCTCTCTTCCCTCACTCTCTCTTCCCCCCCCTCTCTCTCCCTCGCTCTCTCTTGCTCTCTCTCCCTCCCTCTTCTCCTTCTCTCTCTACCCTTCTCCCACCAATACTCTCTTCTCTTATTCTCTCTGCTCTCTCTCTGGTTGGCTGTGGTTGGCTGTGGCTGTTCTGGCTGTGGCTGTGGGGGGCGGTGGCTGTGCTGCGCTGACATGCAGTGGCAGGATCAGTTGCAGGGATATGTATGACATGCTCAGGCATATGAGCCCTCCGCTAGGCCTGGGGAACAGGTGCCCAGCGCGGGTGGCCTACAAGGTCAGGACCCCCTAGAACCAGGGGGCTTAGTGCCTCTTCCTCCGCTTTACTGTGTATCCGTAGTGTTGGTGTATTCTTCTTCTCTATACATTTTGTTTCTGATATTTTGCTTTATCTCCATTTTCTTCTTCTCTTTTGTTATTTGATGGAGGGGAGCGCTGATGTCGTTGTGGGGAATGGGGAGGAGGGATGGAGGGTAGGGGCGGGGGGGTTAGGGTCAAGGGACAAAGGTCAGACAGGTTTATCCACAGGAAGGGGGAAATGGAGGGAACTTCTCAGCTCTTTTGCACCGTGTATACAGACGGAAACACACACACACCTTTAAACACACGTATTATCAAACACAAACACCCACACGTTGTTTTTGCCAGTCAAAGCTTTACAAGAATCTGAGTAGAGTGCATAGTGGAATAGAATACATCAAATCAGCTGTGGTAACTATAGGAGCTTTGACTCTAAACAGGTGTGTACATTAGGTGTGTACATTAGAGTGTACATTAGAGTGACCTCTAATGTATACTATTGGAAAAATATTAAAGACATCTATTTATACAAAAATATATATAAATGTTTGGCCAAGCTGGCAAAATAGTGTATACACACAGCTAAACACACATGCACAGACAAAAACACATACATACACACACACCAGTATGCGTGTGCAGCCGGGCTTGGAAGGTCCGTACGACTTCTGTCCTCTGAGTCTCTCCGTCCTGTGGATGGCACTACTGCAAACACACACACACACACAGGCACACACACACACACACACACACACACACACACACACACACACACACACACACACACACACACACACACACACACACACACACACACACACACACACACACACACACACACACACACACACACACACACACACACACACACACACACACACACACACACACACAGAGGAGCAGGTCTCTGTCTTTACTTGTACAGTAGTCCAACATATACAAATCAGGATGTATTTTCTGGGTAGAGGACAGAGAGCTGAATATAGTTTGTTGTCTATCTAGTTGGTTGTGTAGTTTTCTAACCAGTTAACTGTTATCATTGCCACAGAATAACGTCTAGCCTCTTTTTCGTAGTAGAATCTCTTCGGCCCTGTAGTAAAATCTGCAAGTGAATCTGTTCCACCCGTCCCCGTTCTTCTGTCAATGCAGTTCTACTCTGTTTCCAGTCCCCTCCTCTTCACATGCTGTCTCCTCCCCTCCTCCTAACCCGCCACTCGCATGCCTGCCCCTTCACCCCCACCACCACACGGGCACTACCATTACCTCTCTCACACACTGTCATACACAGTCACACACACACCGACTCACACTCATGCCCCTTAAATACCCTTATATTCCTGTGAAATCCTTCAGATATTCTAATACACACTCATATACCCAACTCATTTGGTTGTCACCATCCCTGGTCCTGGAGAACTAACAGTTCTCTGATTCAACTAATCAAGGTCTTGCTGATTAGCTGACCAACAGAATCAAGGAGAGAAACCTGTCCTACACACCCTCTCTCTCAGACCAGGGATGGTAGTGACCATTGCTCTAATATAACCTCATACCCCCTATTATAAACCTTACAACACATTATGACACCCATACGACACATTATGACACCCTTATGACAAACACGTGTCCCTTCGTAGGCAGATCGCTGTGAGCCTCAGGGGCAGCCAGCAGAACAGCCTGTAGGCACAGAAGATCTCTCTACTGCCAGAACTTACTGTCCCTCAAACCCTCCTTATGCTCCCAGCTGCTCTCCCTACCTGCATCTCTGCTAATCCTTACCTCTACCTCGATCTCTAGCATCCCTCTCTCCGCATATATTTCTCCCTGTCTCTCTCTCTCTCTCTCTCTCTCTCTCTCTCTCTCTCTCTCTCTCTCTCTCTCTCTCTCTCTCTCTCTCTCTCTCTCTCTCTCTCTCTCTCTCTCTCTCTCTCTCTCTCTGCATATCTGCATCTCTCTGCCTTTCTGTCCTCTGTTCATTCATTCTTATCAGCTCGGCTCATCTCTCCCTGCCTCTGCTTTATATCCTCTATTTTCTCTCTCTTCTTCTCCTCCCTCCATTTTGTCCCTCAGTCCTAACAGCCTCTCTCCTGAAGTGTCCCCTGTAATATAACCCCTCCTTCAGACTTTGACCTGTAACTTTTCATCCCCCACCACCTCCATCTACTGTGTCTGGGGGTAACCATAGCAGTCCAGTCTTTGAAAATACCTCTCTCCCCTTTCCCTGTGTTATCTGTCATCTGTAGGTGATGACCTTAGTTTGACATTAAAAAAACCCGGCCCCCCTTCTTGCCCTTCACCTGTCCCCTATCCCCCACCCACCATCACTACCTACTGGCCCAATGAGAGAGGTCAAAACCCTCACACTTGACCTTCACCTCTGACCCACAGAATAATGTGTGTAGTGTTAAATTCTCACCCCCACTCTCCTCTGTTCTGTAGAGACACAGACAGTAGTCTTCAGGCAGGATGCTGTATTACAGACTCGACCAGCTTGTGTGGTGGTAGATCTTTCTTTTATTCTATCCCTTTCAACCTCTTTTTCTTATCACTCGCTGTTTATCTCTCTGATGTCTTTTCTCTCTCTTATCCTCCAACCTCTTCTCATCCTCCAACTTCTCCCTTTTTTTGCTTTGAAAACGGTCTCTAAAATGCCACTCACAACCAACCCCCCCCTCTCTCTTTTCAATTATTTTCTGATACCGAGATGTACTGTATTTTTCTCCACCCCCTAACACGTATTGTATAGCCCTCCTCAGGCCTAAGGCAGCCTAACCTAGAACCTCAGCCCATCTTACCTTTTAAAAAAATGTCTTGATCGGCTGAATTCTGTTCTCACGCTCACCTGTTAACTCTGTCAGGCCCTGCACCCATTATACATTGAGAGATCAGAGGATTTGAATAGAGATTTACAGCTCTATTGTCTCTGTATGACAACAACAGCTCTTTATCTAATATCTCCTATAGATGTAGCACATGTAGTTTCAATGATGTCATATCCTCCTGCCAGTAACCACTACTAAACCCAAACCGATAAACATTATTGTGTTATTAAACCACACAGAGGATGCTTTCTGTGTACGGCCGTGCCGCTGCTTGTCCTGTGAAGCATTATGTGTGTGCACCGCATGTTGCATGGGGGGGACAGGGGAGGATGGGGTATGTGTCACAGGGTTTTGGGGTAGGGGAGCGGAGTGCTTGGCATGGTCTTGCTGCATGTCTGGGATGTCGCCGTGACAACAGTTACTGCGAGCCTGTCTCACACACTCTAACGTCACGTTGTCTGTGTGTGTTGTCTGTGCATGTGTGTGTGTTGGCTCGTGTCCATTTCTCTTATATTGACAAGACCAGAAGGTGGATAAAGGATAAATGAAAATGATGACGTTCCCCTCCCCCTGTCCCTCACTTTTGGTTTATCGCTTTATGGCCTGGTCTCTGTTGAACTGTGAATCTCCAATCCGCTACGGGGAGCTCTGTTAGTGGCAGCCAGCTGTCTGCTCTTACTGATCTAGAATCAGATTAATTTCCCATAATCCTGAACTAAACCATTCAAGGGGAAAACGCATAAAGCTGACATTGGATCAGAGTCTAACTTCATTTTACACCCTCTATCAGAGAAGGCATAAATAATGCTGTGACACTACTGAACCTGTGAGATCCTCCTAAGTAACACAACAACGACTGTCATTGGGATGGCAGGGTAGCCTAGTGGTTAGAGCGTTGGACTAGTAACTGGAAGGTTGCAAGTTCAAACCCCCGAGCTGACAAGGTCATTCTGCCTCTGAACAGGCAGTTAACCCACTGTTCCTTGGCTGTCATTGAAAATAAGAATTTTTCTTAACTGACTTGCCTAGTTAAATAAAGGTAAAATAAATTAATATCTGTCTACAGACATGAATGAGTTAACATCCATAAGAGAAACCAACTCATAGTAATGTTAACCTTTTTAACCCTTTGGCTCTCACAGGCTGTGAAGAAACAAGGCTATCATTTGCCACCGCCATGTTAACATCGTTTTGGTACCTAACAACAACTCAGCTGCCAAACAGCTGCCATAACTGGTGTAGCAGTGCCAATGACACATTGTACAGTTGACAGACAGATGTACAGAACCTGCTACAAAAAATGACAGAGCTCCCTTTCCTCCCCTTCCCCCTCACCCCAACCCCCTTTCCCTCTCTCCTCACCTGGAGGTTCAGAGCACACCTATACCTCCACTTCCTGGGGGGCGGGCCCTTTTTACTCACCCACCTTCCCCCGATTGTCTCTTTCCAACAGAGGCTGCTGCGGATGGACCTCCCGGTCGCCGACGACAACTCAGTCCACTTCAACTCCACCCTGATGGCCCTGATCCGCACGGCCCTGGACATCAAGATCGCCAAGGGTACGGAAGGTTTGGAACCCCTCTTTCCTGCTTGCCTTTTTCACCATCTCTTCCCCCTGTTTCTTGTCTTCCCTAGAACAGAGCAGAGCAGTCTGCTACTGTAAGGTGGTTGTGTATCGTGTGTACCCTGCTGTCCCTGAGACCTACATCGGTCCCTCTGCTTCTCCCACGGTGTCCTAAGTACAGCTCTTTTTCTATAGAGTTTGTATGGTTCTTATTCACCAATAGAATGTAATGTGTACTACCAGCCATACTGTCAGTGTAATAGGGTTTCAAATAGGCTACAGTTCTCATTTGGTAGACTTTGTAGAGTTCCTATGTGAAATAACAATCATAGTTTCAATGTAATTGAGTCTCACTTTATTTGGTTGGCCCAATTAAAGTGAAGATGGCCAGACATTTAATGCCCATGTCTCTGTGTTACATGGCTCATCCACACTATACATTTAAACTGGGAGTCAAAGCTCACCTCTATTAACAAACACATTTTCTTGTGTCTGTGTGCTTGTGTGTGTTTTCATGTCTGTGCGTCAATTCTTACACCTCTATGGCTCGGCTGTGTATTTGTATTGATGTGAATGTGTGTGTTTATGTGTGTGTGTTGCTATTAT
Organism: Oncorhynchus keta; assembly: GCF_023373465.1. Taxonomy (NCBI): domain Eukaryota; kingdom Metazoa; phylum Chordata; class Actinopteri; order Salmoniformes; family Salmonidae; genus Oncorhynchus; species Oncorhynchus keta. The sequence goes on along the minus strand of NC_068425.1, from coordinate 27,678,221 downwards.
ATGTGTGTGTATACACTGGTGCGTGTATGTGTGTGCCTGCTTGTGTGCCTGCTTGTGTGTGTGTGTGTGTTATTGCGTTTGTGTAGGAGGTGTGGACAAACACCAGATGGATGCAGAGCTGAGGAAAGAGATGATGGCGATTTGGCCCAATCTCTCCCAGAAGACCCTGGACCTCTTAGTCACGCCACATAAGTGTAAGTTGCAGTGTGTTTGGACTGCGACGCGATGCCAGTGTCTGTCTACTTCTTCATGCCACCTGAGGACAGCTTCTCTCAACCAGTCTCCTTCACTGCTGCACCCTCTGATACAGCAGGCACAGCCCCCTACACACACACACACACACACACACACACACACACGTATTATGTACACATACCAACACACGCACACAGGATCCCATGATTCCCACCAGTCCAATCCTCGAAGACGACACACCTAATTTGGGATCTCCATCTCCAGCCTCCATACACCTCCACCAGCCATAGCCCCATTTCCCTACAGCAGGCCATGTACCCCATCCCCCAGCCCCAGTCCCCACACACCCATATAGACCTCTTTTTTTGCACCCATATCACACCTCCACCCAACCTAACAACTGTACACAGCAGGCCTCATCCTGAAGTCCCAATGCAATACTTCCAACAGCCCATTCCACTGATTCCAGGCCTGTTCTGTAGGCCCAACATCTCGCCTCCTCCGGATCAAATACCAGCAGGCTGTCTGCCCAGCTCTGTGCCTGAGATCAGGGGGTGCCCCTCTATAGACCAACTCTCTATAGTAGTCTTTTCACTCCAGGGGTTTAGTTCATACAGTACTATTGTAGGTCAGAACACTCCAGGGGTTTAGTTCATACAGTACTACTGTAGGTCAGAACACTCCAGGGGTTTAGTTCATACAGTACTACTGTAGGTCAGAACACTCCAGGGGTTTAGTTCATACAGTACTACTGTAGGTCAGAACACTCCAGGGGTTTAGTTTATACAGTACTACTGTAGGTCAGAACACTCCAGGGGTTTAGTTCATACAGTACTACTGTAGGTCAGAACACTCCAGGGGTTTAGTTTATACAGTACTACAGTAGGTCAGAACACTCCAGGGGTTTAGTTCATACAGTACTACAGTAGGTCAGAACACTCCATGGGTTTAGTTTATACAGTACCACTGTAGGTCAGAACACTCCAGGGGTTTAGTTCATACAGTACTACTGTAGGTCAGAACACTCCAGGGGTTTAGTTCATACAGTACTACAGTAGGTCAGAACACTCCATGGGTTTAGTTTATACAGTACCACTGTAGGTCAGAACACTCCAGGGGTTTAGTTCATACAGTACTACTGTAGGTCAGAACACTCCAGGGGTTTCGTTCATACAGTACTACTGTAGGTCAGAACACTCCAGGGGTTTAGTTTATACAGTACTACAGTAGGTCAGAACACTCCAGGGGTTTAGTTCATACAGTACTACTTACTGTAGGTCAGAACACTCCAGGGGTTTAGTTCATACAGTACTACTGTAGGTCAGAACACTCCAGGGGTTTAGTTCATACAGTACTACTGTAGGTCAGAACACTCCAGGGGTTTAGTTCATACAGTACTACTGTAGGTCAGAACACTCCAGGGGTTTAGTTCATACAGTACTACAGTAGGTCAGAACATTTTGGAGAAATACATACAGGAGTATAAGGAATGCACAAGTGCCAAAGCACTAGTTGCTATGTAGATATTAGATGTATATTATATGAAAGGAAGCATGATTTACAGTATAGGTAAAGGCATCTGGGTCAGGTGTGTTATAGCTACTCACCAGATTGCTAATTGTACCACATTTTACTGAAATGCACAGGCTTCTGTGCCCTGCTAATAACGTTCAAACCAAATTTAAATCAAATGTGTGGCAAAGCATGCTGGTGAACGGTGTGCAGAAATGGCCAATAGCACAATGCTTGTGAACACACTTTTTTGAACTGGACTTTAGGCCCTTTTATTGTGAAGATGTGATCTGCTGTAGAAACCTGGAAATTACTCTCTTTCAAAGACTGTTATTGCACTTTTTTCTTTTCTGAAGCTCTGTTTTGTTTATGTGTTTGGAGATAACAAAGTACAAGGTCCAAATTGAACTTAGTACAACATGTCCACCTTCTATTGAGAATTAGAGGGGGAACCATCATTCCTGCCTCAGAATGCCAAAACAGCATCAAAACAGCCCCAGCAGTTCTGTTGGTACTGTCCAGTCCTCTACCAGGTCCCCCATCTACACAATGAAGTGGTCTTGAGTCTTGTCTTCTGATTGAAGACCACCAGTCAGTAGAAAAACAGATATGTCTAGAAAAGATGTAAAGAAAGAAAGACTACAGTTAACCAGAGAAAGAGAAAATGTGACACATGATCATTGTTTAGTCCGAGTCTGTTTGTGAAAAGACTATCAGCTCTGTGTTCGTGTATATGTGTGTATTTGTCTGTGTGAGTGTGTGTCTCTCTCTCTGTGTGCGTGCCTCGTCCCCTCTACTCCCATCCCTCTCGCTCAGGGTCCCATACGTAGTGGTCTAATCGTGCAGGGTAACTTGTCCCTCTCTCAGCAGCAACAGACCTGACGGTGGGGAAGATCTACGCTGCCATGATGATCATGGAGTACTACAGGCAGAGCAAGGCCAAGCGCTCTCAGGCGCGGCTAGAGGCGGAGCAGGTACAACTACTGTCCCTAGGAACCATCTCCAAACCTTCAGACCACGCAGACTGACTGAGGGCAGAGTCAGACTGACTAGAAATACTGCTGTGCCGCTAGTACAGGGGTCAAAGCGGAGCTGTGACAACCCATAACCACGCCCACCCACAGTCTTACTATAGCATTTACTTACTATGTAATTGTAAGGTCACTTGTTATCATTGACCTCACCTGGCTAAAGGTTAGAGGTCAAAGGTTAGAGGACCATTGCCATTGGGTTTACCCACTCTAGTCTTGCCTTTCTGTGTTCTTCCATCCTCCCTTCCTTCCTAACTCTCTCTTCAGTTAGTCGGTATAAAACTCTGTGAGGCCCTCTGATGGACAAAGTATGTCACTGGTCCATGTTATATTACATTTTTACATGATATTATATTATTGCTAGAGCATCTGTACAGAAAACCAGCAGATTTATATTTCAAGCACAATTATATAATTCTGAATCACAATTATTTCTAAAGAAGAGGCACTTTTCTTGCTATAGAGAACCCTCTCAATCATCTTTGAATTGGTTTGGGCTGGGTTTCTTTGTCACAGCTCCGGATGGCGAAGACTGTACAACGTTAATGTACATTCTTCACCTAAGCCTGTTCCTCTTTATCCTCCCTTTCCCTGGCTGTGAATCCACTGCTGGTGATGATGATGATGATGATGCTTATCTTCCCAAGCCTTTTAGCCACACCCTGGCCTTGGACTGTTGCCCTACACCCTGGACTGTAGCATTGCACTGTAGCCCCCTATTCCCTGTTGACAGAGAGAATGCATATACAACCAATACAATGGATCTTGTGTTTATGTAGTCACATGTGAAGCCACTGACGATAAAACGTTCAAATTGTAGCAGTATTTGTAACACAGTTACAGAAACATTTTAAGTGTAAAGTAAAAGATGACGTTTTAAATCACGGAGATGGTTTTATTTTGTTTTATTTGTATTTCTCACGCACACACATACACAGTTTCCTATTTTACAGACAGAGTCCTACTCCTCCTCTCCTCCTGCTCCTCCTCTCTCACTGCACTCTAAGCATGCCACTTTCCCTGCTCTGCTATGGCCTCCTGCTACCACTCTCTATACACAACTCTCAGCCATGTCAATTCCTCATGACTTCATTTCTGCCATCTGGCATTCCTTCCTTGTAGGATAGCACAAGGAAGAGGTTAGTCACTAAATTCAAAGTTTAAACAGTGATCCTCTTTTTCTCTGACACATGATGTGAAGGGCGTGAGAGAGGCAGGATATTGAAAGTTCTAGGAGTTAGTTGAGAGAGTCTGGCTCTGTCTGAGCTTTAAAAACTGACCTCAAGTCTGCCTTAGCCATGTGTATAGATATATGTACATGCTTTTTGAAGAGTTGGTTGGATGGGACCTACAGTATGAGTCAGGGGATAGTTTGATTGGACAAGTCACAGGAACGCCTCAGAAACATGATGGAGCTATCTAAGAAGGATACCATCTAACCAACTGTAGAAACCACCCTCTATCACCTGTCAAACTACAATGGAAGACTCATAAGACAAGCTGAGAAGACTCCAGAGTTGGTCGCCCCATACTTAGAGTCAAGTCATTGAACATTTGACCGTGACCATGTCATATCCTTGGTCTTCATTCACAACCACAACCATACCACCCAGCTGGTCCTCGTGCTTTTACTCTAATTCTCCCAAGGTGTACTTACCCGTGACCACAAACATGTACAGAGGACAAACACTCACACACTGGAGTTTCTTGGGCAACGAATGTTATGTTATCAAACTTTTCAGACTCTTCAGCATGCTCACATGACATGTCACAGCCTGATGACGATAATTGATGGTGTCACTGCAACATCCTCATTCAATCGTCGCCCATCCTGCTCTCCAGCCAATGTCTGCTCTGCTCTGCCACCCTTTACCCCTACACATCCTCTCCCCTCTCCCCTGTACCTCTACACCTCCTCTTACTGAGCTGCCCCTCACCCTTGCACCCCCACCTCTCTTCCCCTCCTTCCCAACCCCCACCCCTGCTGCTACTTGCTTACAGGAGGAGTGGACTTCCCTCCCCCTTGCACCCCCACCTCTCTTCCCCTCCTTCCAAACCCCCACCCCTACTGCTACTTGCTTACAGAAGGACAGGAGGAGTGGACTTCCCTCCCCCTTGCACCCCCACCTCTCTTCCCCTCCTTCCCAACCCCCACCCCTACTGCTACTTGCTTACAGAAGGACAGGAGGAGTGGACTTCCCTCCCCTTGCACCCCCACCTCTCTTCCCCTCCTTCCCAACCCCCACCCCTGCTGCTACTTGCTTACAGAAGGACAGGAGGAGTGGACTTCCCTCCCCCTTGCACCCCCACCTCTCTTCCCCTCCTTCCCAACCCCCACCCCTGCTGCTACTTGCTTACAGAAGGACAGGAGGAGTGGACTTCCCTCCCCCTTGCACCCCCACCTCTCTTCCCCTCCTTCCCAACCCCCACCCCTGCTGCTACTTGCTTACAGAAGGACAGGAGGAGTGGACTTCCCTCCCCCTTGCACCCCCACCTCTCTTCCCCTCCTTCCCAACCCCCACCCCTACTGCTACTCTCTTACAGAAGGACAGGAGGAGTGGACTTCCCTCCCCCTTGCACCCCCACCTCTCTTCCCCTCCTTCCCAACCCCCACCCCTACTGCTACTTGCTTAAAGAAGGACAGGAGGAGTGGACTTCCCCCCCCCTTGCACCCCCACCTCTCTTCCCCTCCTTCCCAACCCCCACCCCTACTGCTACTTGCTTAAAGAAGGACAGGAGGAGTGGACTTCCCTCCCCCTTGCACCCCCACCTCTCTTCCCCTCCTTCCCAACCCCCACCCCTACTGCTACTTGCTTAAAGAAGGACAGGAGGAGTGGACTTCCCTCCCCCTTGCACCATCTCAGACAGTATTATTACCATAGTGTTAGATAAGGAGAGACATAGTGAAGGGTAGCATCCATCCCAGTGATGAGCGTTTCTTCCCTGCATGATTCCAGGTAGAGCTTGTTGCCATAGATAAGCATGTGCATCATGATGTGAGACTAGGGGTGGGACCTGGAGAATGGGAATACCCTTGCTTCGAACGGTTCAGGTTCGGACAAGAACTGTTCCAAGTGTTTAGAAATGACGATTGGACAAATATTGTTTGGAAAAATATTTGTGTGCTATTTCCTTGTATGACCTGGAACCTTTGTGATCCATCCACTTTAAACTTGACCCTCCATGGCTCGTGAAATCCTTAAACCAAAACAGCTACTTACCATTGATAATCCGTTCCAGCTAGCAAGTATATACTGGCCCAGGAGTGGCCCACCCCCGGCATGGTTTATGACCCACAGCTGGAAACCAAATGCGGCCCAACAACATTTTCCCAGATATCTTACGGACATAAAAGTAGAAGTTTGTCAGTTTTAAGTGGATGTGTAATAACTGAATGACACTGTATGTGGTTATTTTCACCTACACTAAGAAAAACAGGTGCTATCCAGAACCTAAAAGAGTTCTTAAGCTGTCCCCATAGGATAACCATTTGATGAACCCTTTTTGGTTCCAGATGTAACCCTTTTGGTTCCAGGTAGAACCCATTTGGGTTCTATGTAAAAACCCTTCTACAAAGGGTTCTGCCTGGGACCCAAAACGGTTCTTCCTGGAACCAAAAAGGGTTTTCCTATGGGGACATCCAAAGAACCCTTTGGAACCCTTTTTTCTAAGAGTATGTTCCCAACAGGTCTACTCCCAGTCCTCGTCTTCCTCTCTCTTTTTCATCCTTCGTCTATCCCTCTTTGTGTCCCCTTTCTCTCTCGATATATTCACTCGCATGGACTTCTACCTCTATTCTTTCCTTTTCTCATCCTCTCCCCCTGTCTTCCTAGGTTGTGTATTGAATGGCACCCTTTTGATGTTATAGTGCACTTCTTTTGAATCAAAGCCTAGGTGAAAATCAGAAATAGTGTGTCATTTGAGATGTGTTCCTATGAGCAACATGCAAATTGTCTGATCAGATAAAAAAGACTGTAGACAAAGACCTTAATTAATGCCAGACAAAACCAGACCTCTTTGTAGCATCCAACAGAACACTTCCAAATCCATAGCTAGGTACTGTATACTGTAGGTCATATACAGTGGCTCTGGCTCTGGTTAATGCCCTTCATTCATGGTGACCTGGAAGTAGATGATTCATTGGCATGAGCCTTCCATTCTCACATTTACAGCAGGACTCCAACTCCCCTCCCAGAATGCGCTCTGGCTCAGTCAGCCCCTGCTGACTGAAACCCTCCCTCCTCCCTGGATGCTGTGACCTGCTCTGAACTCACTTTCTTCTCCACCTTCCCCATTTCCTGTATGTCTACCTTAAAGCCGGCGGCCATGTTGTATCTCACACAGAATCGAACGACATTACTGTTTCAGCGCGTGGAGCCGCCCTCCCCCATCCAGGATGGGCCTCTCTGCCTCCCTCCTACCCAACCGGCAGATCCCATCAACACCCTGTGAGTAGACCCCCCCAACTCTCTCTCTGGGTCTCTCTCTCTGTCCTCTCCCTCTCTCTCTGTTTTCTCTCTCCCTCTTTCTCTGCAGCCAGAGGGAGGATGGGTAGTGGCTCCACAGGTGGAGTGTCATCCACGAGAAGGAGGAGCAGGACGACACGCTGGGCAGACACGCCTCGCGTGTAGAGGACCTGTGTGTGTAGTGTGTTCAGAAAGGCTGGTGTATGGGTTTGTGGGGATGAGTGCATTCAGTTAGCCTCATACAAGCGCTGAATGCAAGGGTCTGATGAAGGTGATGTATATGGAGCCTGGTTTGTGTGTATGCATGTCCTGGGTCTGACTGTGTGTGTGTGTATGTATGTCCTGGGTCTGACTGTGTGTGTGTGTATGCATGTCCTGGGTCTGACTGTGTGTGTGTGTATATATGTCCTGGGTCTGACTGTGTGTGTGTGTATGCATGTCCTGGGTCTGACTGTGTGTGTGTGTATGCATGTCCTGGGTCTGACTGTGTGTGTGTGTGTATGTATGTCCTGGGTCTGACTGTGTGTGTGTGTATGCATGTCCTGGGTCTGACTGTGTGTGTGTGTATGTATGTCCTGGGTCTGACTGTGTGTGTGTGTATGTATGTCCTGGGTCTGACTGTGTGTGTGTGTATGTATGTCCTGGGTCTGACTGTGTGTGTGTGTGTATGCATGTCCTGGGTCTGACTGTGTGTGTGTGTATGTATGTCCTGGGTCTGACTGTGTGTGTGTATGCATGTCCTGGGTCTGACTGTGTGTGTGTGTGTATGCATGTCCTGGGTCTGACTGTGTGTGTGTGTATGTATGTCCTGGGTCTGACTGTGTGTGTGTGTATGTATGTCCTGGGTCTGACTGTGTGTGTGTGTGTATGCATGTCCTGGGTCTGACTGTGTGTGTGTGTATGCATGTCCTGGGTCTGACTGTGTGTGTGTGTATGCATGTCCTGGGTCTGACTGTGTGTGTGTGTATGCATGTCCTGGGTCTGACTGTGTGTGTGTGTATGCATGTCCTGGGTCTGACTGTGTGTGTGTGTATGTATGTCCTGGGTCTGACTGTGTGTGTGTGTATGTATGTCCTGGGTCTGACTGTGTGTGTGTGTGTATATATGTCCTGGGTCTGACTGTGTGTGTGTGTGTTGTAGACCGGTGGACGGATGGGGCGTGAGTGTGTGTGTGCAAGGGGTCTGTCTGACTGTCTGTGTGTTGTAGACCGGTGGAGGGGGGGGTTCCAGAGAGCCAGTCGTGGGTGACAGTGCGGGCTCAGGAGATGTCCCAGAGAGTAGGCAGCTGGAGTCCTGAGGGACAGCACTCTGAGGATGGCCTGGACAGCAGGCATAACTCGCAGGTAACACATACACACAGGTGCGCGCACACTCACACACACACACACACACACACACACACACACACACACACACACACACACACACACACACACACACACACACACACACACACACACACACACACACACCAGCCTCAAGAAGAATCCCTGGACAACAGACATAACTCAGAAGTGTATATACATGCACATGCATACGCACAAATACAGATCAATACAGTACGTGCATGTAACATGTACAGTGTGTCATTGCACACAAGAACACACTAATAAATGGTTCCCAGTAAACATGAAATAGTGATTTTCTTTCATGCTATTCATGTTTCATGTTGTCTGAACATCCACATAATTTCATTGGACTGGTTCATATAGAGCTCGTGTCCTGGTGCTCTTTCCTTACAGGATATTTAGGGTCATCATTGTTGAATCAACTCGTACACAGAGTCACTGCTGGCTCTGTTTTATTCCTGCCTATTGTCCAATTCCATATGGTCCCTACAGCTCCTCTCCCCTATAGGCACTTAGACAGATCTGAAAGGTGTATAGGTGTAAGCAATACAGCACATTCATCTAATGGCTTTGAGTCATTACTAATCCTTTCAGATCTACATGAAGGGCCCAGTAGTTAGAGTTATTGGGAAAATGTGAACATGATGGTTTCCCTATAACCTGCCCTGATTGGCTATGCCTGCTTAAACCCTCCCACCATTCACATCCCATACCCATCTATCCTCCTCAGCCCCCAGGCCCACATCCCCCAAGCCCTCAAGCCCTCAGCCCCCAAACCCTCATCCCCCAAGCCCTAAATAACATAATATTATCAAAATCTAAATCCGTCTGTTTTTGTTGTATTGGCTGAGTCTCAATCCACCGGATATGCCATGTCGGCCTTCTGCATTTGCGGTGGAAAGTGGCAGAACTACAGCACTGTTTGTCAGACCAGGAGACATCCCGAAAATCGGTCTTCTCACGAAAACGTCTATAGCGTCCAAATGATGGTGTTCTCCGTTTTGCTTTACGCCACCCACAAGTGTCACTGGACTTGTCTGAAAGTAACCCAGTACAGGTTTAAAAAAGGAATTGAAGTATGCTATATATATACAAAAGTATGTGGTCCTTCTGTGGCTCAGTTGGTAGAGCATGGCGCTTGTAACGCCAGGGTAGTGGGTTCGATTCCCGGGACCACCCATACGTAGAATGTATGCACACATGACTGTAAGTCGCTTTGGATAAAAGCGTCAGCTAAATGACATATATTATTATTATTATTATTAACACCTCTTCAAATTAGTGGATTCGGCTGTTTCAGCCAAACCCGTTGCTGACAGGTGTATAAAATCAAGCATACAGCCATGCAATCTCCATAGACAAACATTGGCAGTAGAATGGCCTTACTGAAGAGCTCAGTGACACTGAGCTCAGTGAAGAGCTCAGTGTCACAGTGGCTTTCAACGTGGCACCGTCATAGGATGCCACCTTTCAAACAAGTCAGTTCGCCAGATTTCTTCCCTGCTAGAGCTGCTCTGGTCAACTGTAAGGGCTGTTATTGTGAAGTGGCAATGTCTAGGAGCAACAATGGCTCAGCCGCAAAGTGGTAGGCCACATAAGCTCACAGAACGGGACCGCCGAGTGCTGACGCGTGTAGCACGTAAAACTCGTCCGTCCTCGGTTGCATCAAGTTCCAAACGGCTTCTGGAAGCAACGTCAGCACAAGAACTGTTCATTTTTTTATTATTGTTATTTTTTATTTGTTTTAGGGTGTAGATCAGCTTTAATATTCCAGATAGATTGTAGCTTCCATCAATGTAATTGTCTGCATCAGTTCCAATCCCCCATATGTTTTTGGGTAAATATAAATATATATATATATATATATATACTGTATATATATTGTGCCCATCAAAGGTTCGGTTTGGACACACCTACTCATTCAAGGGTTTTTCTTTATTTTTACTATACATCAAAACTATGAAATAGCACATATGGAATAATGTAGTAACCAGAAAAGTGTTAAACCAATCAAAATACATTTTAGATTATTTAAAGTAGCCATCACATGCCTTGATGACAGCTTTGCACACCCTTGGAATTCTCTCAACCAGCTTCATGAGGAATGATTTTCCAACAGTCTTGAAGGAGTTCCCACATATGCTGAGCACTTGTTGGCTGCTTTTCTTTTACTCTGCGGTCCAACCCATCCCAAACCATCTCAATTGGTTTGAGGTCAGGTGATTAGTACCCTCCAAGCTCGTCATCAAGCTCGAGACCCTGGGTCTCGACCCCGCCCTGTGCAACTGGGTACTGGACTTCCTGACGGGCCGCCCCCCAGGTGGTGAGGGTAGGCAACAACATCTCCACCCCGCTGATCCTCAACACTGGTGCCCCACAAGGGTGCGTTCTGAGCCCTCTCCTGTACTCCCTGTTCACCCACGACTGAGAGGCCACGCACGCCTCCAACTCAATCATCAAGTTTGCGGACGACACAACAGTGGTAGGCTTGATTACCAACAACGATGAGACGGCCTACAGGGAGTAGGTGAGGGCCCTCGGAGTGTGGTGTCAGGAAAATAACCTCACACTCAACGTCAACAAAACTAAGGAGATGATTGTGGACTTCAGGAAACAGCAGAGGGAACACCCCCCTATCCACATCGATGGAACAGTAGTGGAGAGGGTAGCAAGTTTTAAGTTCCTCGGCATACACATCACAGACAAACTGAATTGGTCCACTCACACAGACAGCATCGTGAAGAAGGCGCAGCAGCGCCTCTTCAACCTCAGGAGGCTGAAGAAATTCAGCTTGTCACCAAAAGCACTCACAAACCTCTACAGATGTACAATCGAGAGCATCCTGGCGGGCTGTATCACCGCCTGGTACGGCAACTGCTCCGCCCACAACCGTAAGGCTCTCCAGAGGGTAGTGAGGTCTGCACAACGCATCACCGGGGGCAAACTACCTGCCCTCCAGGACACCTACACCACCCGATGTTACAGGAAGGCCATAAAGATCAAGGACAACAACCACCCGAGCCACTGCCTGTTCACCCCGCTATCATCCAGAAGGCGAGGTCAGTACAGGTGCATCAAAGCTGGGACCGAGAGACTGAAAAACTGCTTCTATCTCAAGGCCATCAGACTGGTAACCAGCCACCACTAACATTGAGTGGCTGCTGCCAACACACTGACACTGACTCAACTCCAGCTACTTTAATAATGGGAATTGATGGGAAATGATGTAAAATATATCACTAGCCACTTTAAACAATGCTACCTAATATAATGTTACATACCCTACATTATTCATCTCATATGCATACGTATATACTGTACTCTATATCATCTACTGCATCCTTCTGTAATACATGTATCACTAGCCACTTTAACTATACCACTTTGTTTACATACTCATCTCATATGTATATACTGTACTCGATACCATCTACTGTATCTTGCCTATGCTGCTCTGTGCCATCACTCATTCATATATCTTTATGTACATATTCTTTATCCCCTTACACTGTGTATAAGACAGTAGTTTTGGAATTGTTAGTTAGATTACTTTTTGGTTATTACTGCATTGTCGGAACTAGAAGCACAAGCATTTCGCTACCCTCGCATTAACATCTGCTAACCATGTGTATGTGACAAATAAAATTTGATTTGATTTGATTATTGGTCAAATAGCCCTTACACAGCCTGGAGGTGTGTTTTGGGACATTGTCATGTTGAAAAACAAATGATAGTGCCACTCAGCGCAAACCAGATGGGAGAGCATATCGCTGCAGAATGCTGTGGTAGTCATGCTGGTTAAGTGTGCCTTGAATTCTAAATAAATCACAGACAGTGTCACCAGCAAAGCAACCCCACAACATCACACCTCCTCCTCCATGCTTCACGGAGGGAACCACACATGCAAAGATCATCTGTTCACCTACTCTGTGTCTCACAAAGACCAAAAATCTCCAATTTGGACTCATCAGACCAAAGTACAGATTTCCACCGCTGTAATGTCCATTGCTCGTGTTTATTGGCCCAAGCAAGTCTCTACTTCTTATTGGTCCTTTAGTTGTGGTATCTTTGCAGCAATTCGACCCTGAAGGTCTGATTCACGCAGTCTCCTCTGAACAGTTGATGTTGAGATATGTGTCTTACTTGAACTTTGTGAAGCATTTATTTGGGTTGCAATTTCTGAGAATGGTAACTCTAATGAAATGTTCCTCTGCAGCAGAGGTAACTCTGGGTTTCCATTCCTGTGGAGATCCTCATGAGAGCCAGTTTTATTATAGCGCTTGATGGTTTTTGCGAGTGCACTTGACAAAACTTTCAAAGTTCTTGACATTTTCTTAATTGGCTGACCTTCATGGCTTAAAATAATGATGGACTGTTGTTTCTCTTTACTTATTGAGCTGTTCTTGCCATAATATGGACTTTTACCAAATAGGGCTATCTTCTTTATACCATACCTACTTTGTCACAACACAACTGATTTGCTCAAATACATTAAGAAAGGAAATAAATTCCACACATTTTCTTTTAACAAGGCACACCTGTTAACCTTATATGAAATGCATTCCAGATGGCTACCTCATGAAGCTGGTTGAGAGAATGCCAAAAGTGTGCAAAGCTGTCACCAAGGCAAAGGGTGGCTACTTTACAGTATCTCAAATATATTTTGATTTGTTTAACACTTTTTTGGGCTACTACATGATTCCATATGTGTTATTGCATAGTTTTGATGTCTTCACTATTATTCTACAATGTAGAACATAGTAAAAATAAAGAAAACTTGGAATGAGTTGGTGTGTCCGAACTTTGTACTGGTACTGTATATATTTCTTTATATATACCTAAATCAAAAAGCTAAATGATCCATGGTATGACCATCTTAAAACAATTCCATGTGTTAGCTTGGACTTTTAGAGTTTAAATTTGAACTTAAATGGGGTAGGGGTGTCCCAGGGATACCGGATAGCACGGGCCAAGCCTTCAGCCCCCAAACATTCAGCCCCCAAGCCCTCTATCCCCAAGCCCCCTGCGCTGAAGCCCCTTGTACCGAAGCCCCCTGCACCGAAGCCCCCCTGTACCGAAGCCCCCGTAACGAAGCCCCTGCACCGAAGCCCCCTGCACCGAAGCCCCCTGCACCGAAGCCCCACCGTGCCGAAGCCCCCCGTGCCGAAGCCCCTGCACCGAAGCCCCTGCACCGAAGCCCCTGCACCGAAGCCCCCCGTGCCGAAGCCCCTGCACCGAAGCCCCTACATCGAATCCCACTGCATTCGAAGCCACCTGCACCGAAGCCCCTGCACCGAAGCCCCCTGCACCGAAGCCCCTGCATCGAATCCCATTGCACCGAAGCCCCCTGCACCGAAGCCCCCTGCACCGAAGCCCCCTGCACCGAAGCCCCCTGCACCGAAGCCCCCTGCATCGAATCCCATTGCATCCAATCCCACTGCATCGAAGCCCCTTGCACCGAAGCCCCCTGCACCAAAGCCCCCTGCACCGAAGCCCCCTGCACCGAAGCCCCCCGTGCCGAAGCCCCCTGCACCGAAGCCCCCTGCACCGAAGCCCCCTACATCGAATCCCACTGCATCGAAGCCACCTGCACCGAAGCCCCCTGCACCAAAGCCCCCTGCACCGAAGCCCCCTGCACCGAAGCCCCCCGTGCCGAAGCCCCCGCACCGAAGCCCCCGTACCGAAGCCCCCTGTACCGAAGCCCCCTGCACCGAAGCCCCCTGCACTGACGCCACCTGCACCGAATCCTACTGCATTGAAGCCACCTGCACCGAAGCCCCTTGCACCGAAGCCCCCTGCACCGAAGCTCCCCCGTACCGAAGCCCTTTGCACCGAAGCACCCTGCACCGAAGCCCCATGCCTCAGCCTCAGCAGTTCCTGCTCTGATCCAAGTCCGTCCTAGCTCCTAGACCACAGCCCTAGCCCCTCGCACTAGATCTAAACCTAGTCTTAAACCTTCCCCCGTCCCCATTTCCCAGTCTCTCCCACACTACACAACATGCACCACAGGAAGCTGCTGAGGGGAAGATGGCTCATAACAATAGCTGGAACGGAGCAAATGGAATGTCATCAAACACATGGAAACCATGGAAACCATGTGTTTGATGTATTTGATACTATTCCATTAATTCTAATCCAACCATTAACACGAGCCCGTCCTCCCCAATTAAGGTCCCACCAACCTCCTGTGCTGTGCACACGACATTCACCCACACTCATGTGGGATAAAGGATGACAAACACACCATTGTCCCCATCATATTCCTTCATCAAAGTCACGCCTGCTCTCACTCTATTTTGCAGACGGTAGAGATGAGAGAGATGGGGCGTGACGGTTACTCGGATACCGAGCACTTTCAGCCAATGGAAGGCCACGGAAGGGCCGCTTCCATGCCACGCCTTCCAGGCGACAACCAAGTGAGCACCCCTCATTTCCTCTCCTCCCTCCCTCTCTCGCTCCCTCTAGCTTTCCATCTCCTTTACTCAATCTCCACGATAAGCGACATGACTCGAGACACACAAAGACTAGAGACAGACTATTTATAATCCAACACAGTGCATAACAAAATACTATAAAACATTGCTGAAAATGGACACCTGACACTTTCAAGCATATTTGTTTTTATAAATGCATGGTATTTGACGTGATATCATGCATTTTGACGATAGCTCCCCTTTCTATGCTGTTGAAATATCGCCCATAGGATGTTTGCCAGACAGATTTACAGGTAAGTCTTACAGACTACCGTACCAAACACCCCAACACCCCACTCTTCCTCCCCTCTCCTCTCCTCTTCTCCTCCTCTACACTCATCCCCTACTGCATGGAGGTGTGTTACTGTGGTTGTCCCTTCTCATCCAGTACCAAGTCATCTCTGCTATATTGTCACACACACACTCTTTGTTTAAGGTAGTCCATCGTATCCGATGATGACTTCCACTACTGCTTGTGGGTTCACTGATGACTGTATAATCTGATGCGGGATGCACACTGTTGCCACAGACAGAGCACACAAAGGCCTGTCCTGTGGAGGCCGGTGAAGTCATGGTCTACGTTCAGTCCTTTTTTCCTCGGTCAACTGCACTCCAGGGCAGAGGCCACGCCAGGTGGAGTGTTCCGCAGCAGTCTGGAGGGAGGCAGAGTTTACCCCACACTTCTTTAGTGATGTCTTAGGTTGGGTCCTTTAGACATTTTCTCTGCCCACCTGAAGAGCGACGGCCCAGTTGTAGCTGTCCGTACAGCGTACTTTGCGGCAGGCGGTCCTCTGGCGTCCGGATGGCATCACCCAGCCATCTAAGCTGGTGGTGTGTGATGGATGCTTCAATACTCATGCAGCTGGTTTTCTGTAGGAACTCTGAGTGCGGAACAAGGTCCTGCCAGGTCACTTTCAAAGTGCGTTGAAGGCCTTCTATGTGAAAGGACTCCAGTTGTTTCAAGTGTCTGCTGTAGACTGTACATGTTTCACATCCATAAAAGAGTGTAGATACACACACTGCCTGGTAGACTGCAACTTTGGTGTGGAAGTGCAGGTTGCTCTTGTCAAAAACCTTCTTCCTTAGCAGTCCAAAAGATGACAAAGTCTGTTTGACCTGATTCTGGATATCCTGGTCGAGGGGATGCTTCCAAGATATTTAAAATGTGATACAATGGGAAGTGAGGAGTCTGAGATGGAGAATGGAGGTGTTTCAGACGGAGGATCAGATGACCACTGACATAGGACCTCTGTTCTTGGGATGTTAAGAGACAGCCCCATTAGGCTGTATGCTCTTACAGCTGCTCTGAGTGTGGCTTGTAGAGCTTCTGGGGTATGTGCCGCAAGAGCGCAATCATCCGCAAACTGGAGCTTAAGTACTTGTTAAGCTTTGAGCTTCGTGGCAGCTTGGAGCTTCCTAATGTTGAAGAATTTTCCGTCCAATCTGAAGTCCAGGGTCACCCCACTCTCTGTTTCCATGTCCTTGTGCAGGACTGCTGTGACACAGGAAGAAGACATTGAATAGGACTGGCGCAAGCACACACCCTTGCCTCATACCAGTACCAATTCTAAAAGGGTTCAGACTCCTGACGGCTAATTCTTACTCTGGCCACCATCTCCTCATGGATCTGATGCAGGACGTTCACACATGTCCCAGTGCAGCCATACTGCAGGAGGACCTTCCAAAGGAGTTCACGGTGTACTGTGTCAAAGGCTTTGCAGAGATCCAGAAAGGCCATTAACAGGTCTTGTGTCTGTTCACTGAACTTTTCCTCAGTTGGTGTGGACTGAAGATCATGCCCACCATGCTTCTGTTCTTTCTGAAGCTGCACTGGGACTCCTGTAGCAGATCTTCAGTGATGGTGTCGATGATTCTGTGGTGGAAGACCTTCACCAGGACTTTGACAGCAACTGGAAGGAATGATATGCCCCTGCTGTTTCCGCAGATGGATTTGCCCCACTTTGATCGGGATGTGCTCTTGTCTCCATATCTCAGAGAGGAACATGCAAACTGCTCTGGTACAGAGATACCCCCCCCCCCCAGTTTTAGGATCTCAGCGGGATGGAGTCAGGTCCAGGAGTTTAGTTATTCTTCAGTGACCTGGTGGTGGTGCAGACCTCAGAAAAGGTGGGTGGGAGATCAAGGCTCTGGATGGTGGGCAGTGTTCGGAGCTCCTCCAGGTCTGAGTAGTCAACTGGGCTGGTTTAAGAGGGCTTCACCTCTGGACTATCGTAGTTTGGTCCTTTATGAGAGTGGATCCATCTGCACTTCTTACGGGACAGAGAAAGCAACTTCTTGGGTTTCTTCGGGGCAGCATACAACTTGTGCATGTTTTATCTGTCCCCACCAGATTGAATTTCTTGTGCTTTGGAGATCCACCACTAATTTTGTCGTAGAGTACTCTGTCCCTACTTCCGCTGCCACACACACACACACACACACACACACACACACACACACACACACACACACACACACACACACACACACACACACACACACACACACACACACACACACACACACACACACACACACACAGACCAGCACACATGTACATTCTTCTGCCCTCATAACTACCACTGCTGTCAGAAGATAAGAACTATCTAAATCATTCTTTCTTTCCCTCTTCTCTAATGGTTTTGCTATTAAGGTGACTTGAAATATGGGGTTTTGTTTCAACCAGGTTTGAATTTGAAATCATGCCCAACTACCAATGATCTAGTGTCATTTTGGGGTCAATATTTATTTGAGAAGGTATTGATCAGGTGGTCTAGTAGTGTACTGTCATGCTCAAACTAAAAAAAGATATAGTAAATAGGATACTGCTATCTTGAAACAAATGCTGCTGCTATATATATATATATATATATACGTGTGTGTGTGTGTGTGTGTGTGTGTGTGTGTGTGTGTGTGTGTGTGTGTGTGTGTGTGTGTGTGTGTGTGTGTGTGTGTGTGTGTGTGTGTGTGTCCAGTCTTCTTTCGTACTCTTGTGTGTCGTAAGTTGTGCCTTTACACTATACTTCACTGTACTGTTGTTTTTGCCCTAGTAGCATGGTGTGTTGTTGCTGTGGTGTAGATGGTAGTGTTGTTGCCATGGTGACCCTGTCTATAACACTGTCTCTGGCCCTCCAGTGTCTGTGCTCTACTGTGGTAAGTGTTGTTTCTCCCCTCACCGCTGCTTTTGTGTCTAACCGGGTTCTCTCTCTCTCTCTCCTCTCCTCTCTCTCACCTCCCTTTCTTTTTGGGTTATCCCCCTCTCCTCTCCTCTCCTCTCTCTCACCTCCCTTTCTTTTTGGGTTATCCCCCTCTCCTCTCCTCCCCTCCCTCACCTCCCTTTCTTTTTGGGTTATCCCCCTCTCCTCTCCTCCCCTCCCTCCCCTCCCTTTCTTTTTGGGTTATCCCCTTCTCCATTTCTCCCTCGCTCTTTGCCCATGCCTCCCCCATTATCTGATTTTCACCCCCTCCCCTTACCTTCTTCACCTCTCCCTTCACTCTTTATTTGCGTATCCATCCCTCTCTCCTTCCCTGTCCCTCTGTCCTCTTCTGTGTGTCTGTGTGTGCCCTACCTGTGCTGTATCCATGGCTGTGGTGTGTGTGTGTCTTCTCTGTGCTCACACAGCAGCGAAGGAAAGGGAGGCAGCGTGGAAATAACCTCAGTGTATGTACCCTGTCTTCCCCATCTCTCCCCCTTTTTTCTCTCTCACTCACTGATTCACTCACTCACGATAACCATTTCTCTCTTTCTCTGTCTGTCTCCATCTCTGCCTCTCTCTCCTCATGTCATCTCCTAACATGCTTGTGAATTTCTAAGTCAGTTAAACACAAGGTTCTTAGCTGATTCAACTGGATTTCATAAGTTCAGACAATTTGATTAATTAGTCATCTGAACTTTTTTTGTCAACACAGCAGTTATGTTGCTTCAGTTGATTTGACTTGATGGTTGTGAATTTCTAAGTCAGTTAAACACATAGTGCTGAGCCCATTCAACTTGATTTCATAAGTTGAGTTCACACATAGTGCTGAGCCCATTCAACTTGATTTCATAAGTTTAAGAAAATTGCAACTCAACAAAGGTTGTTGACTTGGCTATATACAATTATTCATTTTGACTGAATCTCAATGTGTTTTTGTACAGTGTATGTCTCCCCCTCTCCCTCACCTCTCTCTCTCTCTCTGTCCTCTCTCTGAGTTTATCCTTGTATGTGTATCTGGTGTCTTTCCTCTCGTTTCTCTCTTTTCTCAAACAAAACGTTTTGTTCTCCCCTCCTATTTGTCTTTGACTACCCTGTTTGTTGACACATAAGACTGACTGATTGCAGGGAGCTTCAAGCTCTGATTCTTGCACTAACCCATTTCAATTCAGTTCGAATCGAATGTGTTTTATGGCATGATCACTCAAATACTAAAACTCAAATTGACCCCTATCCTCTGATGTAGATCTTATCTGAAAAGATTGGTTACTGTATGTACACTGAGTATACAACAAATGAGGTGGGAGAATGTTTGGTGGGAGATTGTTTGTTTATTTTATTCATGCCAGCAAAGCAAATACACAACACAACACTAAACAATACATTAATTGCGCTATAACGGTGACAAACGCTGCCGACAAACTGTCAGGGCCTACATAAAGCTGTCCCAACAGCAGAGTTTTCTTTTCAGCACCATGGAGTGAATCCTTACCATTGTTACACCTGGCTATCAGTGGAGCCTTGTCTAGCAGCGAAACAGTTAATTCAGCCTCGTTTGCTGCCATTTAAAAAACATAACTGACATGGCTGACTTGCTTACTGGTAAGGTACAAATTATGGTATTTTTTTATTTTACCTTTATTTAACCAGGCAAGTCAGTTAAGAACAAATTCTTATTTTCAATGACCGCCTAGGAACAGTGTTCAGGGGCAGAATGACAGATTTGTACCTTGTCAGCTTGGGGGTTTGAACTTGCAAACTTCCAGTTACTAGTCCAATGCTCTAACCACTAGGCTACCCTGCCGCATAAAGGAACAATGGGAGGCAATCCGTAATTTTGAATACGACATTAATGAGCGAGCTAAGTCGGCGTAGCCAATATAACTATTTGTTCAACGACAGAAATGTACACCGACAGAATTCAGAACAAGGGCCTTTCTTACATTATTTTCCCTGTACACCAAGTCAGAACCGTAGGAAAAATAGAGGGGGCATATAAGCCTAGTTAAATAAAGGTTAAATAAAATAATAAACAAATAAATAAGCAGACAATTATGATGACATTTCTCTGAAACAGGCTATAGGCTACATGTGCACCACCAAGTCAGAACAGTAGGCTAAGTTATAAGAGGGAAAGGGACAAAATGATTAAAGTGAGGCACATGAGCTACTAACAGCTTACTACACAACATACACTTAGTATTACTTTATTAGCTACAGTATACATATCTCTCTGGCATATTACATCATTTATGCAGCAGCATACAATACATTTTTGGACTCACCGTTCTGCTGTGCTCACTTGAACAGGAAGGTGGCTCGGCGGTCCTTGTGGGCAAATTTTGTCATGAAACATTGTCATCAAAGTCTGGCTTTCTCTGGATTTATGGTGCTTTCAAGACAACTGGGATTTGGCAAAAACAAGGCAGAATCATGACGTCAGTGATCTTCAGGTCTGAGCTCTAGAAAGAGGCCTGAGTTCCCGACTTGGAATTCCCAGTTGGATGACCGTTCAAAACGTATTTTCCCAGTCAGAGCTCCTTTTTTTCCAGAGTTCCCAGTTGTCTTGAACTCACTGAAATCTGACATTTCGGGGTTCCGAGTTGCCAGGTGTTTTGAACGCGGCAGAAATCATGCTGGATTGACAACATGGCCAATGTATTCAACCTTTTCTGGCCCATGGTGTTGCGTGTGAATGTTTATCCTTTTAAGCTTGGAAAAGAGACCCTTAAACCTAGACTTGGGCCACACACTCTTTCCACCGAATAGCAGGCAGGGGAAGCAAAATAGTAATTGGTTTGCAACATTTATAGTTAGCCACTGATTCCTTCCAAACCTCTCATTGTTGAATTTGCGATTTCCAACTTGATTTGTAATGTTTATGTCCAATGGCATAAATACGATACGTCTTATCTATAATTTCCCTTCATATGACAAAGATCGAAAAGGATTTGCCTGTAGATTGTCGACGTGATTCATGATGATGACATGATCAGTCCAATCAACGCTACGGTAGATATAACGTGATTTGACGTCATTTTATCTGTGGCCAATGACCTTGAGGCCTCTTGGATGGGCACTTCTAATGTAAATCTATGGCAGCGCCCGAGGCGGCCTGAACTTTCTAACTCTTGCTGTAGATTTTGCGGTGACGTAGTGTCCCCATGAGTGACAGAACACTGAGCCAATCACGGTGCAACTGGAGAAGATTGCCAACCCCTATGCTCTGTATTTTCAGCTGGCTGCCCCACTACCACAGAAAGCACTGAGCAATCCTGAAACACCTGCTGTGTTTTGGAGCTGCCTTACTCAAGAAAGCAAAAAAGAGACCATGTTTGTATGCGGCTTTATTAACACCTCTTGGAACTACCCATCCCGGATCCAGGAGAATTGTCATCAACTACATTAATTAGCATAGCGCAACGGTCAAATTTTTTTACTAGAAAATATTCATATTCATGAAATCACAAGTGAAATATAGTGAAACACAGCTTAGCCATTTGTTAATCACCCTGTTATCTCAGATTTTGAAATTATGCTTTACAGCCAAAGCAAGACAAGCGTTTGTGTAAGTTATCGATAGCCTAGCATAGCATTATGTCCAGCTAGCAGCAGGAAGCTTGGTCACGAAAATCAGAAATGCAATCAAATGAGCCGTTTACCTTTGATGATCTTTGGATGTTTTCACTGACGAGACTCCCAGTTAGCCAGCAAATGTTCCTTTTGTTCCATAAAGATTATTTTTATGCCCAAAATACCTCTGTTTGTTTGTCAAGTTATGATCAGAAATACACCGGAAATTGCGGTCACGACAACGGCGAGAAAAAAAAAAATCTAATTATATCCATAATATCGAGAGAAACATGGCAAACGTTTTTTATAATCAATCCTCAAGGGGTTTTTCAAATATCTATTTGATAATATATCAACCGGGACAATTGGCTTTTCAGTAGGAGCTGTCTTTTATGCAAGAATCACTCTGAGAGCCCTCAGCTGGCCACTTACGCAATGTAGTCGTTTACGCTCATTCTTCAACATAAAGGCTTGAAACTAAGTCAAGATTCTGTAGCCACCTTAGGGAATAAGTAGAAAAAATGAATCTGGTTGATATCCCTTTCAATGGCCAATAGGGGGGCATAGGAAGACAACGGTTTCAAAATAAGAGGCACTTCCTGATTGGATTTTCCTCAGGGTTTCACCTGCAGGGTTTTGCCTGCAATATCAGTTCTGTTATACTCACAGACAATATTTTGACAGTTTTGGAAACTTTAGAGTGTTTTCTATCCTAAGCTGACAATTATATGCATATTCTAGCATCTGGTCCTGAGAAATAGGCGGTTTACTTTGGGAATGTTATTTTTCCAAAAATATAAATAGTGCCACCTAGTTTCAAGAAGTTTTAAATCAAACTATTTTTCTTGTATTGTTTGCAAACTGATATGTGACACGTATTAATGCCAAAAAAACAGGCAAAACAGGCAAAAAAATATAGAAATATACAGATGGGGCTCAAAACAGGCAAAAGATATAGAAATATACAGATGGGGCTCAAAACAGGCAAAAGATATAGAAATATACAGATGGGGCTCAAAACAGGTGGGGTTCTGAGTTGCACCCTCTCTTTTGTACCCCCCAGTTCTTGACCCAAACTGGTGCGCCTGGCACCTACTACCTTACCCCGTTCAAAGGCACTTAAATACGTTCTCTTACCCACCCTCCAAATGGCACACACACAATCCATGTCTCAATTGTCTCTAGGCATAAAAATCCTTTAACCTTTTTCCTCCCTTTCATGCACACTGATTGATGTGGATTTAATAAGTGACATGAATAAGGGATCCTAGCTTTCACCTGGTCAGTCTATGTCATGGAAAGAACAGGTGTTCTTAATGTTTTGGATACTCGGTGTCTATGCAAAATATAAGCAATATGGCAATCGCTCCACCCTGCCCTCGGATAAGCCAGATGGATTTTTTCCATATTACTTACATCTTGCCTGGTGAATGTGATTATGCGAGGTCAGGATGTTGGAACAAGGCTAATTTACTTACCTCTCTAGTCCTTGTGCCAAGCGGGTGGGGTCAAGGTGTTGATTTGGGATTGGCAAACTCTGCACCCTCTCTCTGTCTCTCTCTCTTCCTGCTGCTGCTGCTCTGTGTTGGGTGTACCACGTGTGTTGTGTGTATCATGCTTGTGTGCTTGTCTGTGCTGATGTCATCAATGTGCTGCTGTATTGGTGTTGGTGTTGCATGCATGCCAGGAGTATGTGTGCTCTTGTTGGAGTGATTTTGTGCGTGTGTGCATGCATGTGTGTGTTTGCGTGTGTGTATATGCTTGGTGAGTGTGTTTGTTGTGTGTGCTTGGTGTGTGTGTGTGTCCATGTGCGTTTGTGTGTGTGAGGGTATCCTAGCTACACACTGTCTGCTGGTTTCAGTCCATTATCATCTATTCTGGTTTCAACCTGGAATACCAGGGGAGTTAACTCTACATCCATATGATCCCTTCGTTCAATAAAGAATCGGAAACCAGCAGACACTGGAGGACTAGTACTGAGCTGGCCTGGTATATACAGTATGCACTATGCAGGTGTGTACCAGTAGCATTATAGGCACTGTCCTGGTGTCCAGCAGCCCTAGGAGGTCAGAGCGGTTTTCCCGTGTCCCAGAAAGAGAACTCATGAGGGTGGCTGAGGACTCGGGACAGCTCCTATGTGCACGCTGGCAGAGGGGGCTGGCAGAGCCTTGTGCGCAGCCTGGATTGTGTTATGATTTTGGGGGAGGGATTGGGTGGGGACGGGGTGGGTTAGTCTTTTGGGGGGATTAGGAGATACTGACCTATCTTTCCAGATGAAGTCCTGGATGCATGTCAGGCATGGCCTATTGCCTCCCTTTCATCTCCCTTTCTTCTTACTGTTTGTCTTCTTCCTCTTCTCTTTTTATTCTCTCAATCTCTCTCTCTTTCTCTCTCTCTCCCTCTCTCTCTCTGTCTCTTTCTCTCTCTCTGCCTGAGGCAGCATGATGTATATATGACACTAATACAGGCATGTGTGTGGAACAGTATGGGGGGGGTGTCATGGGTTACCTGGTGCCCACTTCTACAAGGTTATACTGTATATGGTAGGAATGTGAAAGCACACACATGTAAAAGTCAGGTAAACAACTATACAGTATATACACACACACACACACACACACACACAAGTCGACAAGAAAGTCTACATTCCTCCATTTCCCCATTATGTCTGGAGACTATAGAAAGGAGACATGAGGAAAGTAAACCTGAGAAGCCTGCTGTGTGACTACTCTTCTCCTCTCTGTCCACTCTCCCATCATCCCTCTCTCTTTCTCTCTCTTTCTCCATCCCACTCTCCCATCATCCCTCTCTCTCTCTTTCTCCATCCCACTCTCCCATCATCCCTCTCTCTCTCTATCTCCATCCCACTCTCCCATCATCCCTCTCTCTCTCTCTTTCTCCATCCCACTCTCCCATCATCCCTCTCTTTCTCCATCCCACTCTCCCATCATCTCTCTCTCTCTCTCTCTCTCTCTCTCTCTCTCTCTCTCTCTCTCTCTCTCTCTCTCTCTCTCTCTCTCTCTCTCTTTCTTCATCCCACTCTCCCATCATCTCTCTCTCTCTCTCTCTTTCTCCATCCCACTCTCCCATCATCTCTCCCTCTCTCTCTCTTTCTCCATCCCACTCTCCCATCATCTCTCCCTCTCTCTCTCTTTCTCCATCCCACTCTCCCATCATCCCTCTCTCTTTCTCTCTCTTTCTCCATCCCACTCTCCCATCATCCCTCTCTCTCTCTTTCTCCATCCCACTCTCCCATCATCCCTCTCTCTCTCTTTCTCCATCCCACTCTCCCATCATCCCTCTCTCTCTCTTTCTCCATCCCACTCTCCCATCATCCCTCTCTCTCTCTCTTTCTCCATCCCACTCTCCCATCATCCCTCTCTTTCTCCATCCCACTCTCCCATCATCTCTCTCTCTCTCTCTCTCTCTCTCTCTCTCTCTCTCTCTCTCTCTCTCTCTCTCTCTCTCTCTCTCTCTCTCTCTTCTCTCATCCCACTCTCCCATCATCTCTCTCTCTCTCTCTCTCTCTCTCTCTCTTTCTCCATCCCACTCTCCCATCATCTCTCTCTCTCTCTCTTTCTCCATCCCACTCTCCCATCATCCCTCTCTCTCTCTCTCTCTCTCTTTCTCCATCCCACTCTCCCATCATCCCCCCTATCTCTCTCTCTCTTCATCCCACTCTCCCATCATCCCTATTTCTCTCTCTTTCTCCATCCCACTCTCCCATCATCTCTCTCTCTCTCTCTCTCTCTCTCTCTCTCTCTCTCTCTCTCTCTCTCTCTCTCTCTCTCTCTCTCTCTCTCTCTCTCTCTCTCTCTCTCTCTCTCTCTCTCTCTTTCTCCATCCCACTCTCCCATCATCTCTCTCTCTCTATCTCTCTCTCTTTCTCCATCCCACTCTCACATCACCCCTCTCTCTCTCTTTCTCCATCCCACTCTCTCATCATCCCTCTCTCTCTCTTTCTCCATCCCACTCTCCCATCATCCCTCTCTCTCTCTCCCTTTCTCCATCCCACTCTCCCATCATCCCTCTCTCTCTCTCTCTCTCTCTCTCTCTTTCTCCATCCCACTCTCCCATCATCCCTTTCTCTTTCTCTATCCCACTCTCCCATCATCCCTCTCTCTTTCTCTCTCTTTCTCTATCCCACTCTCCCATCATCCCTCTCTCTCTCTCTCTCTCTCTCTCTCTTTCTCCATCCCACTCTCCCATCATCCCTCTCTCTCTCTCTCTTTCTCCATCCCACTCTCCCATCATCCCTCTCTCTCTCTCTCTTTCTCCATCCCACTCTCCCATCATCCCTCTCTCTCTTTCTCCATCCCACTCTCCCATCATCCCTCTCTCTCTCTCTCTCTTTCTCCATCCCACTCTCCCATCATCCCTCTCTCTCTCTCGCTCTCTCTCTCTCTCTCTCTCTCTCTCTCTCTCTCTCTCTCTCTCTCTCTCTCTCTCTCTTTCTCCATCCCACTCTCCCATCATCCCTCTCTCTCTCTTTCTCCATCCCACTCTCTCAGACTATAACAGATAATAGTCCTATGAAGCGCTCGGCCTCCTCCCTTGGTCACAGTCGATCTGGGAGGGGCCAGAGGGAAAGGGGTGGGGCCGATGATTATGCAATGGAGTATGTGATCCCCGAGGAGGGCGGAGCACCGAGGCACAG
This sequence comes from Oncorhynchus keta, assembly GCF_023373465.1. Classification (NCBI taxonomy): domain Eukaryota; kingdom Metazoa; phylum Chordata; class Actinopteri; order Salmoniformes; family Salmonidae; genus Oncorhynchus; species Oncorhynchus keta. The sequence continues at coordinate 27,651,771 of NC_068425.1, read as the reverse complement.
CCACCGACGCCGCGACCGAAGCCACCGGGCCTCTGAGCGGTCACTGTGTCGATATACAGACGCAGATACAGGTCAGAGACAGAATGAGTGTCAGAGAGTGTGTGAAGAGAACGTGCTTAGTTCCCTGAGTTGCTACTGTATAAAAGTGTGTTTGATGTTGTCATGTTGTCATGGTTACAAAGACACTAGAGATACCATGATGACAACAATAACTGACCTCCATTCCAGCAGGACTGGGCACAGACTTGAGCACCACCACTCAGTCAGGTGACCTGCCACCCAAGGAGAAGGACCGTGACCGCGACAGAGACCGCAGTAGGCAGAAAGACCGCAAACACCACCACCATCACCACCACCATCACAGCGGCTCTGTGGACAAGGAGCGCTACACACCAGACCGCGCCGACCGGGGGGGAGAGCACGGTGGTCACAGACAGCCCCGAGGAGACAGAGACCACGACCGGGATAGAGATCACGACCGGGATAGGGACCACGACCGGGATAGGGACCACGACCGGGATAGGGAGCACGACCGGGATAGGGAGCACGACCGTCGCTGGTCACGGTCACCCAGCGAGGGCAGAGAGTGCATGACACACAGACAGGTGGGCTTCTATGATGTGTGTCAACATTGAACCACCTTCCTAACTGTTTTAGCCTCAGGTTCTCCTTTTAGTTCTACCTTGAGTGTCTCCCCCATCTCCTTGGCCTAAATATCTTTAGGTGGCTGACTGTCTCTTGTGTTTCCCTTTTTGACACTTCCATACATTGTCTATTCATTAACTATTGTTGTTTATAGGATTCAGCAGTTTAGACACACACTTACACACAGAGGTGATTGGTTAACAACCTAGATTCAGATAAGAGACAGACTGAACAAGGCAACAACACTGAAAGAGTGCATTGTGGGTACCTTCACAATCACCATTTTGAGGCCTACTGTGTCAGATCTGATCTCTTTTCTTTTCTCCTGTTGTTTTTGTGTCCTCTCTTTATTCTTCATGACTCATCGCTTTTCTCTGTTTTCTACGGTGTATGCTGACTTCCATCATTTTCTATATATCTCTTCTCTTCATGCTTTTTTGTCTTTCTTTTCCCGGCATCCTTCCTTCCCCTCACACTCTCCTGATTGCTCTCATCTTCTTCTTCTTCTCGTTGCTGTTGTTGTTCTTGTTGTTATTGTCTGTTGTTCTCTCTCTCTCTCCCTCTCTTTATTTATCTCTCCTTGTATTTCTCTTTCTCTCTTTTTCTCTCTCTCTTTCTTTTCCCTCCCTCTCGCTCTCTTCCTTCCTCCCTCCCTCTCTCTCTTCCTTCTTACCTATCTCTCTCTCTCCCTCCCTCTCTCCCTCTTCCTGCCTTTCTCTCTTCCTCCCTTTCTCTCTTCCTCCCTTTCTCTCTTCCTCCCTCTCTCTCTTCTTCCCTCTCTCTGTTCGTGTCGTCGTTAATTTTATGGTTCTTTTTTTATTTGCCTTCAATGTTCGTGTAGGGCAGTAGTTCGGTGAGCGAAAGTCCCGCTCCCTCTACCTCGGGGACCAGTACCCCGAGACGAGGCCGTCGGCAACTCCCTCAGACCCCGGCAACGCCCCGCCCACACGTCACCTACTCTCCTGTCGTCCGTAAAGCTATGGCCACACCTCCCGGAGCCCAGCCCCTGGGGCGCAATCCCGCCCCCACCCCTCACCGCTTCTCCCCTGAGCCCCCCCAGGGACCTCCCCCACCCCACCATGGCTCACCCAACCAAGCCTGCCACCTCCCTCCCCGCTGGGGGGACGGGGGAGGAGGAGGAGAGAGTGGGTCACTGGAGGGCGACGACTGCTTCTACAACCAGGACTACCAGGATTACGAACGTGAGCACCACAAACCGCCTCCCTACGAGCAGAGCCCCACACAGGGCAACCCTCACAAACCTCACCCCCTCAACCACCCTACTCTCCCCGTGCTAAACCATCCCCCAACCCCACAGCAGCAGCACCCTATCAACCCCCACCCCAACAACCCCCACTCCCGCACCTCGCCCAGGACTTCCCGCCATGCACCCCCACCCAACACCACCCCCACCCCCCAAGGGCAGCAGCCTCCCCCCACTCGACGCCTCCCCAATGGTTACCGTGCCTCCTCCCCCTCCTCGCAACACCACCACGGCCCCACCCACCCCGGGCCCCACAAGGTCCCCCCTCCCCAGCCTAGAGGGCCCCGCACTAAAGACCTGCACGAACCCTACAACAACACGGATGACAACAGGTGCTAGCCTCTGGAGACTATGGAGGGAGGGAGGGAGGGCTCAACCACACTGTCTGAGTTATCAGTCCCTACCTCCCAGCCCAGGAAAACACACAGCCAGAGCACTGATCACCATGAGACAGGGGAAACCAAGGCATGATTCTTTCTTTCCTTATTTCCGTTTGTTTTTATTTTTGTTTCTTCTGCTGCTCAGTGCTTCCCGGGGATGGAGGGAGTGAGGAAGGGGTAGTTAGAATAAAGGGATGAGGAGGAGGACCACTGAAGGATGAGTGGAAATTAGTGAACAGGGTATGGAGTACAAACCAATTCCTTCTCCAAAAACAATGGAACCCAGCTCATCAGATGCAAGGAGTTTTTCAAAATGGATGATTTCAAAATGGATGATACGGGGACGGATGCTTTTCTCAACGTATCATGATGCTACGCCTCTGGAAACAATATTAAAAACCTCCACAACGACCAAGACGTCATCACGTAATCAACACAAGAAACTATGACATTGCGGAGAACTAAGTGGAGTTGCGTTAGTTGCAAAAACCAACCACGACCCTCGATGATGGGGAGATATTGATGAGTTTTATCATCTGTGTTTACTGTTAATAATGACATCAGTGATGATGAGCCTTCCACCTGAGTGCGGTGGGGGGAGTGGGGGACACACCGGGACACACACCCTAACTCTGAACGAGAGAGGGGGTAATGTAGGCGGAATCTATCCATCCCAACCCCCCAAAAAAGATTCCGCCCCAACCGAGTCGAGAAGAAACATAAAAAAGTGGATGGTGAACATAAAAATAAATAAAAAATAAAAACAAACATTTTCTTCAGTATTTCTTCTTCTACTCCTGCGGCTGCTACTTTTCCCTCTTCCTCTTCTTCTTCGAAACATTGAAGCTTGATTCTTCTGTTGCACCCGCACAGCTTCGTTGGAACTTGCAGAGTTTAAAAACCTGTGGAATCCTGCATGATTGATACAAAAAAATGATAACAAAGAGAAACTACTGTAATGTGGGGGAAACTATCCCTGGGTCCTTTCTATATTAGTCTGTGGGGTTCTCTCTTTTTCCTGTAAATCCCTTTGTTTCTCTCTCTTCACCCTGAGGCATCCCTCTCTCTCTCTCTCTCTCTCTCTCTCTCTCTCTCTTCCTGTGCTGGAGGTATAATCAGAATAGTTAGGATGGATGGAGAGATGAGGCGATGAGGAAGAGAAGCACAAGGTCCAAGCCTTTTTTATGCGGAGGGACAGGATGATCTATTTCCCACTTTGTTCTTATTGAAATGCTCTGTGCCAAATTATAACTGTTGATGTGGCTGAGATTTGCACAATCATTTTCAAGGAAGTAGATATTTTGTTACAAGGCCTAGTTTTATTTCATGGGAGGAAAGAAGGCAGGAAAGTATGAAAACACAGACCCCACATATTATTGGTTCATATTAAAAGGGAGTTGAAACTGGGGGAGGAAGTTACAAGCACGCTCCATGGTCCTTATTGGCTCTTCATCTGCAGATGCATAGCCTCGTTCAAACCAGAGATATGTCTCTAGTCTTCCAGGGTTTGTGTTTGAAAGAGCGATGAAAAGAGAGAGAGAGAAAGAAAGGCCGATGAAAGGAGGGAACCTCTTCATCTTTCGTTTATTTGTTATTAATAGTGATAATGGTTCTATAGATACTGATAACAATACTATTGATGATTATGATAATGACGATGATGATAATAATAACGATGATGATAATGGTGATGATGATGATGACAATGTTCATGCTTGTGAGAGAGAATTATTTTAGTCTTGTATTTGTGTTTGTTACTTTCGAGTCGGTTGTGCTCAGCGCGTCACCATCTTTGTTTCGTGAGACGTTCTGTCTGGTTGGTGGTCCACTGGTCCGGCTGGTGGGCGGAGCTTTGTCAGAGAGGTGCATTGTGGGAACAGGAGTAATCATAGTAATGACTCTGATACAGTGTAATACGGTGGGGAAGAGAAAAGGAACTTAAAAAGGAACTTTCAAAAAAGAACAATGTCAAACATCATACAGGAAATCATGTATCTGACATGTATACTTGTTCATTGGACAGTTGTTTACATATATTAATAATTTGGGTAAATATAGGGCAGCTAAATGGTCTTGCTTAGGTAACGAGGTCTACAGACTAAAGTAGACCAGATAAAGCATTAATGAGACAGAGCTCCTCTGCCAGTTTGGCCCTCTAGGTGGCACTGTATGCAATACATTGCATCCCTGTCCTATTGCATCATTCTATCACCCCTTCTATTTTGACTGTCGGATTCCAATGTTTTCGTATCTGTCTTTAAACTGGGAGCATAAGGTTTAAGTGTTGTCTGTCACTGGTGGATCACCTCCTTTGTGTTCAGGACATGTAACACAGCCAATCACAAATGCACAGGACATGTATCACAGCCAATGAAAATGCATGGGAGAAACAATGACTGGGTCTTTTCTGCCAAACCTCTGTGTCCTGTTTCACCCTATTCTCTTTTTGTGTGTCTTTGTGCGCCTCAACTTAACATCCATCCTAATACCCACCACTGTCCCGTACAGTGTCTCTCTCACAATTGCCGGACTTTGAGGATTGCCATAGTGAACCATTAATTTATTAGAATTGTCATTATTATTATTATTATTATTACACCCCATGTCAAAACCATTAGCGTCAGGTAACAGTGTTTGTTCATGGCTGCCATAGATATAGCGCAGTTAGATCTGCACAAATCTGGATTCTGATGTACTGTAAAGACATATCCCATGATTCTATGTACCACACTTTGACCAGGAAGTGCACAGGCACATTGCCTTTACAGTATTCATCTAACGTAGGAATGTCATAGACGTGTATAAGTCACATCACAACACTGATAAGATAGGAATACACAGATACACTCTCAGTATGTAGCTCCTGGCTGTAGCAAGTATGCGTGTACGTGCGTATGGCGTGTGTGTGTTTGCATGTGTGTCTGTGTATGAATGCGTTCTTTTATAGCAAGAATGTGTGTGTACATCCAATGTGTGTGTGTACATCAATAGCTAGCTGTTTTCGTTGGATATTTCATTTCATTTGTTTATTTGCTTTGAATATTTGGTGATGACATTTGAGTTGGTAAGTGTGTGTGTGTGTGTGTGTGTGTGTGTGTGTGTGTGTGTGTGTGTGTGTGTGTGTGTGTGTGTGTGTGTGTGTGTGTGTGTGTGTGTGTGTGTGTGTGTGTGTGTGTGTGTGTGTGTGTGTGTGTGTGTGTGTGTGTGTGTGTGTGCCTGCCTGTGTTTTTGAGCGAGTGTCAGAATGTTTGTGTCTGTGTGCAAGATGAAATAAGATGTCAATCACCCTACAATTGAAACTATGAGAGGCCCTAACATTCACTGTCAATCATTGTGTCCTGTACTGACCAACCATCCACTAACAACACATATTCTAAATAACCCCACTGTTACTTCAAAAAGCAACGTAAAGCTGCTATGGAAAACATAGAAATAAAAGCATTTTAAGTACCAAAAAAATACCATAAAAAGGGAAAATATCTACTTCCAGAACTGCATGTGCTATGTGCATGCCACACCGTGGGTGAACAGTCATCTTCAGGAATCAAAAAATAAGAATATGAATTCAGATTTTAAAAAAATATATGAATATAGATAGATGTTTATACTAAGCAACATGTTTTCTTTCTTCCTTCTATTTTTGAGAACAAAAAAGGTTAAAAAAAAATATATATAAAAAAACCATCAGCTGAGATTTGTTTGGTTTGTTTATTTATGTTGCCAGCTGTTAACTGTAAACATGGAGGTGAGACACTACACAGCCATGTTCAGGACAATACAAAAAAAAAGAGAAGTCCTCTTTTAAAGAAGAGAATCAAATGAAAAGAGATGGGGATATCCCTGCCTACTTTTGGGTGGGGCCAGGAGCCAGCCAAATCTGATGATGTAACCCTTAAAACTCTGGCTGTGGGATCTTTTATCTCTCACTCACTCCCTCTCTATTTCTCTCTCACTCTTATCTCTCACACTCTCAACCTATCTCACCGCTATTTCTACCCGTGCATTTTGTAATTCCAGACAGAATTCTTCCTAATGAATAAAAACCAGAGAGATGCACACTGTTGGTCTGGAGAGACTTCCGTTTCTTTGTGTGTTTTCAACTGTATGCTTGAATGTGTGCGTATGTTTGAGTGAAAGAGTGTATTATAGTGAGAATGAGAGTGTGTTTGCATGAGGTTATAGATTTGGAGAAGTAGAGACGTTTGATGTGTGTAACGGAGTGTGTTATGTGTAAGTTAGTGTGTATACGTGGATTTAGTTAAATATGGTGTCTCTGCTATCTCCCGTCTGTTTCTAGTGTTCCCCCTGCCTGCCCTGTCCCACTGGTCTGTTTCTAGTGTTCCCCTGCCTGCCCTGTCCCACTGGTCTGTTTCTAGTGTCCCCCTTGCCTGCCCTGTCCCACTGGTCTGTTTCTAGTGTTCTCCCTGTCTACCCTGTGTGTTCTGGGCTGTTTCTAGTGTCCCCCCTGCCTACCCTGTGTGTTCTGGTCTGTTTCTTGTGTTCCCCCTGTCTACCCTGTGTGTTCTAGTCTGTTTCTTGTGTTCCCCCTGTCTACCCTGTGTGTTCTGGTCTGTTTCTAGTGTTCCCCCTGCTTGCCCTGTGTGTTCTGTGTACTTTAGAGAGGACAGCTTCAGATCAGATTGCTGCTTGAAACATTAGCAGGACAATCAATGGGCCGATGTCACATTCCACACCTCTACTCCCCTCCTATTCTCCACTCCTTCCTCCTTTCCCTAAGACCCCCACATTCTTTCCCTCAACCGGCCCCTCTCTGCTCCCCCAATACCCCATATCCTTCCCTCAACCTACCTCTCTCTTCTCCTACCTTAAATCCATCTCTTCTCTCCTCACACATTTCCCCACCGCATTCCTCCTTTTTTCTCCACTGTATTTCCTCCTGTCTAAAAACATGCTTGTTCTCTGCTCACCTTTTCTCTCCTCTCCTCACACATTTCAGTTCATTCTGCTGTTGTATGATGCACTCATCCAAACGTGAATATGTAGGTGACAACTGTATTAAAAGCCTGATAGTAAGACATCATAAAAACGTATGCATGTGTATAACAAGTTATAAAGCAGTATGCAGACTTTCAGTTGTTACCTACATTTTATTGAGACATTGTCTGTTCATCAAATGGAAGAACACAGGAGTAAATACTGTGCAGGTGAGATAGAAACCCTGAAACTGGCTCATAAAAACCCCTCCAAAAATTGATAGGAAAAATCTGTATTATCAGGATAACTAACTAGTTTTATTTAACTCTGCTACCTTTATTAATCCAATTAGCTGTGCTACCGAAATGTCATGTAACTGCCAGAGGTACACAACCCCTCGCTCTCTCAATCCTCTCCATCCCTCCCTTTTCCTGGTGCTGCCTGTTGGCCAGATGTGAGCCAGGCGGATGTGTGAGGTGTTCTGTTCTAATGTCTGTTCTATATATAACACCCTAATACTTCACCACCCCCCTCCCACACACACACACACACATACACACACACACACACACACACACACACACACGCATCCTCCCCCGCATTCTGCTGCCAGCTCCACTTCCTGTATCCTGCCCCCCTCTATTTCCCCCGCTCTCTCCCTGCCCCTCCCTCTCCCCTACTCCTTCCATACCCGGGCCAGACCAAACACACAGTTAGGGTGGAAGGCAGAATAAACAACATTGTTCACACTCCATGGGCTAGTATAGCCTACTCTCCAAGGGGCCCGATTCCGATATAGAAAATATATGCCTTTCCTATGCACACTTATCAAATCAAATGTTATTGGTCACATACACATATTAGCAGATGTTATTGCGGGTGTAGTGAAATGCTTGTGTTCCTAGCTCCAACAGCGCAGTAGTATGTAACAATTCACAACAATACACACAAATCTAAAAGTAAAAGAATGGCATTAAGAAATATATACAGTGCCTTGCGAAAGTATTCAGCCCCCTTGAACTTTGCGACCTTTTGCCACATTTCAGGCTTCAAACATAAAGATATATTATATATCTTTATATATATATATATAATGTATTTTTTTTGTGAAGAATCAACAACAAGTGGGACAACAAGTGGGACACAATCATGAAGTGGAACGACATTTATTGGATATTTCAAACTTTTTTAACAAATCAAAAACTGAAAAATTGGGCGTGCAAAATTATTCAGCCCCTTTACTTTCAGTGCAGCAAACTCTCTCCAGAAGTTCAGTGAGGATCTCTGAATGATCCAATGTTGACCTAAATGAATAATGATGATAAATACAATCCAGCTGTGTGTAGTCAAGTCTCCGTATAAATGCACCTGCACTGTGATAGTCCCAGAGGTCCATTAAAAGCGCAGAGAGCATCATGAAGAACAAGGAACACACCAGGCAGGTCCAAGATACTGTTGTGAAGAAGTTTAAAGCCGGATTTGGATACAAAAAGATTTCCCAAGCTTTCCCAAGGAGCACTGTGCAAGCGATAATATTGAAATGGAAGGAGTATCAGACCACTGCAAATCTACCAAGACCTGGCCGTCCCTCTAAACGTTCAGCTCATACAAGGAGAAGACTGATCAGAGATGCAGCCAAGAGGCCCATGATCACTCTGGATGAACTGCAGAGATCTACAGCTGAGGTGGGACACTGTCCATAGGACAACAATCAGTCGTATATTGCACAAATCTGGCCTTTATGGAAGAGTGGCAAGAAGAAAGCCATTTCTTAAAGATCCATAAAAAGTGTCGTTTAAAGTTTGCCACAAGCCACCTGGGAGACACACCAAACACGTGGAAGAAGGTGCTCTGGTCAGATGAAACCAAAATTGAACTTTTTGGAAACAATGCAAAACGTTATGTTTGGCGTAAAAGCAACACAGCTCATCACCCTGAACACACCATCCCCACTGTCAAACATGGTGGTGGCAGCATCATGGTTAGGGCCTGCTTTTCTTCAGCTGGGACAGGGAAGATGGTTAAAATTGATGGGAAGATGGATGGAGCCAAATACAGCACCATTCTGGAAGAAAACCTGATGGAGTCTGCAAAAGACCTGAGACTGGGACGGAGATTTGTCTTCCAACAAGACAATGATCCAAAACATAAAGCAAAATCTACAATGGAATGGTTCAAAAATAAACATATCCAGGTTTTAGAATTGCCAAGTCAAAGTCCAGACCTGAATCCAATCGAGAATCTGTGGAAAGAACTGAAAACTGCTGTTCACAAATGCTCTCCATCCAACCTCACTGAGCTCGAGCTGTTTTGCAAGGAGGAATGGGAAAAAATGTCAGTCTCTCGATGTGCAAAACTGATAGACATACCCCAAGCGACTTACAGCTGTAATCGCAGCAAAAGGTGGCGCTACAAAGTATTAACTTAAGGGGGCTGAATAATTTTGCACGCCCAATTTTTCAGTTTTTGATTTGTTAAAAACGTTTGAAATATCCAATAAATGTCGTTCCACTTCATGATTGTGTCCCACTTGTTGTTGATTCTTCACAAAAAAATACAGTTTTATATGTTTATGTTTGAAGCCTGAAATGTGGCAAAAGGTCGCAAAGTTCAAGGGGGCCGAATACTTTCGCAAGGCACTGTAAATATTAGGATGAGCAATGTTGGAGTGGCATTGACTAAAATACAGTAGAATAGAATACAGTATATATATATGAGATGAGTAAAACAGTATGTAAACTATATTAAAGTGACTAGTGTTCCATTATTAACATGGCCAGTGATTCCATGTCTATCTATATAGGGCAGCAGCCTCTAAAATAAAATAGAATAAAATAAAATAATATTTGTCACATGTGCCGAATACAACAGGTGTAGTAGACATGACAGTGAAATGGTTACTCACAAGCCATTAACCAACAATGCAGTTTCAAGAATATATATATATTTTAATTAATAATAATTAAGGAGCAACAGTAAAATAACAGTAGCGAGGCAATTTACAGCAGGTTCCGGTACGGAGTCTATATGGAGGCTATATACAGCAGGTTCCTGTACGGAGTCTATATGGAGGCTATATACAGCAGGTTCCGGTACAGAGTCTATATGGAGGCTATATACAGCAGGTTCCGGTACAGAGTCTATATGGAGGCTATATACAGCAGGTTCCGGTACAGAGTCTATATGGAGGCTATATACAGCAGGTTCCGGTACAGAGTCTATATGGAGGCTATATACAGCAGGTTCCGGTACAGAGTCTATATGGAGGCTATATACAGCAGGTTCCGGTACAGAGTCTATATGGAGGCTATATACAGCAGGTTCCGGTACAGAGTCTATATGGAGGCTATATACAGCAAGTTCTGGTACAGAGTCTATATAGAGGCTATATACAGCAGGTTCCGGTACAGAGTCAATATGGAGGCTGTATACAGCAGGTTCCGGTACAGAGTCAATATGGAGGTTATATACAGCAGGTTCCGGTATGGAGTCTATATGGAGGCTATATACAGCAGGTTCCGGTACAGAGTTAATATGGAGGCTGTGTACAGCAGGTTCCGGTAGAGAGTCAATATGGAGGCTATATACAGCAGGTTCCAGTACAGAGTCAATATGGAGGCTATATACAGCAGGTTCCAGTACAGAGTCAATATGGAGGCTATATACAGCAGGTTCCAATACAGAGTCAATATGGAGGCTATATACAGCAGGTTCCAGTACAGAGTCAATATGGAGGCTATATACAGGGTGTTCCAGTACAGAGTCTATATGCAGGCTATATACAGCATGTTCCGGTACAGAGTCAATATGGAGGCTATATACAGCAGGTTCCAATACAGAGTCAATATGGAGGCTATATACAGGGGGTTCCAGTACATAGTCAATATGGAGGCTATAAACAGCAGGTTCCAGTATAGAGTCAATATGGAGGTGTCATGACATTGGCCTGGGGGGGATAGGTTTATGACAGTCCTAAATAACTCTTCCCCCCCTTTTTCCTCTCTCTACCCTACTGATGTTACATTTGCAAAACCCTTGGTTAACCTTTTGCGACCAGCAATCCCGTATCCGGGGTCCTATTTATAGCCTCAAGCTCATTACCATAACGCAACATTAACTATTCATGAAAATCGCAAATGAAATGAAATAAATATATTTGCTGTCAAGCTTAGCCTTTTGTTAACAACACTGTCATCTCAGATTTTTAAAATATGCTTTTGAACCATAGCCAAACAAGCATTTGTGTAAGAGTATTGATAGCCTAGCATAGCATTAAGCCTAGCATTCAGCATGCAACATTTTCACAAAAACAAGAAAAGCATTCAAATAAAATCATTTACCTTTGAAGAACTTCAGATATTTTCAATGAGGAGGCTCAGTTAGATAGCAAATGTTCAGTTTTTCCAAAAATATTATTTGTGTAGGACAAATCGCTCCGTTTTGTTCATCACGTTTGGGTAAGAAAAAAATGAAAATTAAGTCATTACAACGCAAACTTTTTTCCAAATTAACTCCATAATATCGACAGAAACATGGCAAACGTTGTTTAGAATCCATCCTCAAGGTGTTTTTCACATATCTATCGATGATAAATCATTCGTGGCAGTTTGGTTTCTCCTCTGAAGAAAATGGAACACGCATGGACCTGGAGATTACGCAATAATTTCAACGGAGGACACCGGGCGGACACCTGGTAAATGTTGTCTCTTATGGTCAATCTTCCAATTGTATGCCTACAAATACGTCACAATGCTGCAGACACCTTGGGGAAACGACAGAAAGTGCAGGCTCATTCCTGGCGCATTCACAGCCATATAAGGAGACATTGGAAATCTGGACCATTTCCTGTATGAAATGTCATCTTGGTTTCGCCTGTAGCATTAGTTCTGGGGCACTCACAGATAATATCTTTGCAGTTTTGGAAACGTCAGTGTTTTTTCTTTCCAAAGCTGTCAATTACATGCATAGTCGAGCATCTTTTCGTGACAAAATATCTTGTTTAAAACGGGAACGTTTTTTATCCAAAAATTAAAAGAGCGCCCCCTATCTCGAAGAAGTTAACAGAGATTCTGGTAACATCAGAAGGTGGGGGGAAATTAACTATATTCTGGTAATCCGACCAATGGAACATATGCGGTGGTACTTAATGAATGATGTCAGTTCGGTTGTCATCTGGGACATTCTCATCAATGATCAGATGACATAAACTCTACAGTGGAAAGTCTACACATCAGAGTTATCGGATTCACATGGTATTGTTGTTCAATTTAAATGTTTGAATATGAAATTATTCGTGATGGGATGAAATGCAATTTTAGCTTCTAAAATGTGAGATTTGGGTTTTCATAAGATAGGGCTCTGCTCAATCAGTGGCCAGCCCCTGTGAAGGGACATGGGCTATAAAACGTTTCAGACACACCCTCCTCTCCCTTCCTATATATGCCCTTGACGACAATGTAACCTCCTGTTCCGAGGATGTGAGGACGACGGTCCTATGTCAGAATGGTTCAGATAATAACTACAGAACGAATCCAACATCAGCGTGAGCTTTGGTTGCGAATGGTTTGAACTTTGAAATCTTATTCACTACAGAAGTGATACCTCCTAGCCGTTGAGTTAGCAACAGCAGATGCAAACGAGGGTTAGGAAGGAACAGACAGAGTATCCCAGAGTATCCCATCTATCACCCAACGACGTTACTACAACGTATCCAATTGACAACCAGAGACATTCTTCAAAGGACTCGGTTGGGCAACATGGCCTTCCATCTACCACCAACCTACCGAAGCGCGGCTCAGAGTAAATATTTATTGCATTTTCCTTTTCCAAGTGGGCGGTAATTTAGAATGCATAAGATACTGTATTTACGATAGCACAGCTTATTCCCTTTGTTCCTCAGTCTTCCCTCTTTCACTCAAACCCAGCCCCTTTTATTTTGTGTAACAAGCTGTCATATCTGTTCCGCCCGCTAGGGACGTTTTCCTTTATGACGTAATTTGTAATCAAGTTATGATTTAATTAGGTGTATGTGTAATTCTGTGTGATTAGTTAGGTATTTTAGTAAATAAATAATTAAACCCAATTTTGTATTACTGGATGTTCGTCAGTCAATATGGAGGCTATATGCAGTAGATTCCGATACAGAGTCAACATGGAGGCTATATACAGCAGGTTCCGGTACAGAGTCAATATGGAGGCTAAAAACAGCAGGTTCTTGGACAGAGTCAATACGCGGGGGCACTGGTTAGTCGAGGTAATTGAGGTAATATGTACATGTAGGTAGAGGTATCAAATGCATCCACAGTACCTGCTTCATTGATTGACGCCATTTCCGGTCACGACTTGCAGACTTGTTTACGTGATGCTATGAGTTTTGTTGCCAACCTTACTTTGCTATCTGACAACTTTACGTTTTTTACTTTTTAATTACCGTTTATATTTCTGTTTTTTCCTCAACTTTTTTTTCATGCAACTTTTTCACTCCGGATGCCCTATCTGGACGTGGTTCGTCAGGACCTCCAACAGCCGAAGCTAAGTAGTAACATTAACATGATGCCTTCTAATTGCAGTCACTGTACTCATAATATACAGGAGAACGATCGCCTTATGGCGAAGATAGCTGAGCTACAAGCCCAGCTTCAGACGCAATTGTTAGGCAAGGGTCATTTCAGTGTAAGAAAGGATGAAACAGCGTCACTTTCTCACGGTTTCTGGAGGGAAATGCTGTAGGAATGCTCAACTGGTGTTGCTCATTCAGCCGACAGAAACTTTTCACTACTCCTCCCGTCACTGGGTCTGAGACTCCGAAACTTCCCACCATTAGCTCTGACAAATTGAAAACTCTAGTCATTGGCGACTCCATTACCCGCAGTGTTAGACTTAAAATGAATCATCCAGCGATCATACACTGTTTACCAGGGGACAGGGCTACCGACGTTAAGGCTAATCTGAAGATGGTGCTGGCTAACGCTAAAACCGGCGAGTGTAGAGAGTATAGAGATATTGTTATCCACGTCAGCACCAACGATGTTAGGATGAAACAGTCAGAGAACACCAAGCACAACAACTTCAGTGTGTAAATAAGCTAGAAAGATGTGTCGGCATCGAGTAATTGTCTCTGGCCCCCTCCCAGTTAGGGGGAGTGATGAGCTCTATAGCAGAGTCTCACAACTCAATCGCTGGTTGAAAACTGTTTTCTGCCCCTCCCAAAAGATATAATTTGTATATAATTGGCCCTCTTTCTGGGACTCACCCACAAACTGGACCAAGCCTGACCTGCTGAAGAGTGACGGACTCCATCCTAGCTGGAGGGGTGCTCTCATCTTATCTACCAAGATAGACAGGGCTCTAACTCCTCTAGCTCCACAATGAAATAGGGTGCAGGCCAGGCAGCAGGCTGTTAGCCAGCCTGCCAGCATAGTGGAGTCTGCCACTAGTACAGTCAGTGTAGTCAGCTTAGCTATCCCCACTGAGACCGTGTCTATGCCTCAACCTAGGTTGGGCAAAACTAAACATGGCGGTGTTCGCCTTAGCAATCTCACTAGGATAAAGACCTCCTCCATTCCTGTCATTATTGAAAGAGATCATGATACCTCACATCTCAAAATAGGGCTACTTAATGTTAGATCCCTTACTTCAAAGGCAATTATAGTCAATGAACTAATCACTGATCATAATCTTGATGTGATTGGCCTTACTAAAACATGGCTTAAGCCTGATTAATTTACTGTGTTAAATGAGGCCTCACCTCCTGGCTACACTAGTGACCATATCCCCCATGCATCCTGCAAAAGCGGAGGAGTTGCTAACATTTGCGATAGCAAATTTCAATTTACAAAACAAAAATGACGTTTTCGTCTTTTGAGCTTCTAGTCATGAAATCTATTCAGCCTACTCAATCACTTTTTATAGCTACTGTTTACAGGCCTCCTGAGCCATATAGAGCGTTCCTCATTGAGTTCCCTGAATTCCTATTGGACCTTGTAGTCATAGCAGATAATATTCTCATCTTTGGTGACTTTAATATTCACATGGAAAAGTCCACAGACCACTCCAAAGGGCTTTCGGAGCCATCATCGACTCAGTGGGTTTTGTCCAACATGTCTCTGGACCTACTCACTGTCACAGTCATACTCTGGACCTAGTTTTGTCCCATGGAATAAATGTTGTGGATCTTAATGTTTTTCCTCATAATCCTGGACTATCGGACAACCATTTTATTACGTTTGCAATTGCAACAAATAATCTGCTCAGACCCCAACCAAGGAACATCAAAAGTCGTGCTATAAATTCACAGACAACACAAAGATTCCTTGATGTCCTTCCAGACTCCCTCTGTCTACCCAAGGACGTCAGAGGACAAAAATCAGTTAACCACCTAACTGAGGAACTCAATTTAACCTTGCACAATACCCTAGATGCAGTTGCAGCCCTAAAAACGAAAAACATTTAA
Organism: Oncorhynchus keta; assembly: GCF_023373465.1. Lineage (NCBI taxonomy): Eukaryota > Metazoa > Chordata > Actinopteri > Salmoniformes > Salmonidae > Oncorhynchus > Oncorhynchus keta. The sequence continues at coordinate 27,636,095 of NC_068425.1, read as the reverse complement.
AACTCATCAGAAACTAGCTCCATAGTATACAGAAAATACCCAAGCTCTGAAGCAGCTTCCAGAAAATTGGAACGGAAATGGCGCCACACCAAACTGGAAGTCTTCCGACTAGCTTGTAAAGAGTACCGTGCAGTATCGAAGAGCCCTTACCTTAATTATGGACTCAGTTGTCCTGAGTCTGCACAAGTCTGCCAGGACCTAGGATCAAGAGAGACACTTGTTTTAGTACTATATCTCTTGACACAATGATGAAAATAATCATGGCCTCTAAACCTTCAAGCCTCATACTGGACCCTATTCCAACGAAACTACTGAAAGAGCTGCTTCCTGTGCTTGGCCCTCCTATGTTGAACATAATAAACGGCTCTCTATCCACTGGATGTGTACCAAACTCACTAAAGGTGGCAGTAATAAAGCCTCTCTTGAAAAAGCCAAACCTTGACCCAAAAAATATTAAAAACTATCGGCCTATATCGAATCTTCCATTCCTCTCAAAATTTTTAGAAAAGGCTGTTGCGCAGCAACTCACTGCCTTCCTGAAGACAAACAATGTATACGAAATGCTTCAGTCTGGTTTTAGACCCCATCATAGCACTGAGACTGCACTTGTGAAGGTGGTAAATGACCTTTTAGTGGCATCAGACCGAGGCTCTGCATCTGTCCTTGTGCTCCTAGACCTTAGTGCTGCTTTTGATACCATCGATCACCACATTCTTTTGGAGAGATTGGAAACCCAAATTGGTCTACACGGACAAGTTCTGGCCTGGTAAAGATCTTATCTGTCGTAAAGATGTCAGTTTATCTCTGTGAATGGTTTGTCCTCTGACAAATCAACTGTACATTGCGGTGTTCCTCAAGGTTCCGTTTTAGGACCACTATTGTTTTCACTATATATTTTACCTCTTGGGGATGTCATTCGAAAACATAATGTTAACTTTCACTGCTATGCGGATGATACACAGCTGTACATTTCAATGAAACATGGTGAAGCTCCAAAATTGCCCTCGCAATAAGCCTGTGTTTCAGACATAAGGAAGTGGATGGCTGCAAACTTTCTACTTTTAAACTCTGACAAAACAGAGATGCTTGTTGTAGGTCCCAAGAAACAAAGAGATCTTCTGTTGAATCTGACAATTAATCTTAATGGTTGTACAGTCGTCTCAAATAAAACTGTGAAGGACCGCGGAGTTACTCTGGACCCTGATCTCTATTTTGACGAACATATCAAGACTGTTTCAAGGGCAGCTTTTTTCCATCTACGTAACATTGAAAAAATCAGAAACTTTCTGTCCAAAAATGATGCAAAAAAATTAATCCATGCTTTTGTTACTTCTAGGTTAGACTACTGCAATGCTCTACTTTCCGGCTACCAGGATAAAGCACTAAATAAACTTCAGTTAGTGCTAAATACGGCTGCTAGAATCCTGACTAGAACCAAAAAATTGGATCATATTGCTCCAGTGCTAGCCTCCCTACACTGGCTTCCTGTCAAGGCAAGGCCGATTTCAAGATTTTACTGCTAACCTACAAAGCATTACATAGGCTTGCTCCTACCTATCTCTCTGATTTGGTACTGCCGTACAGACCTACACGTACACTACGGTCACAAGACGCAGGCCTCCTAATTGTCCCTAGAATTTCTAAGCAAACAGCTGGAGGCAGGGCTTTCTCCTATAGAGCTCAATTTTTATGGAATGGTCTGCCTACCCATGTGAGAGACGCAAACTCGGTCTCAACCTTTAAGCCTTTACTGAAGACTCATCTCTTCAGTGGGTCATATGATTGAGTGTAGTCTGGCCCAGGAGTGTGAAGGTGAATGGAAAGGCTCTGGAGCAACGAACCGCCCTTGCAGTCTCTGACCTGGCCGGTTCCCCTCTTTCCACTGTGATTCTCTGCCTCTAACCCTATTACAGGGGCTGAGTCACTGGCTTACTGGTGCTCTTTCATGCTGTCCCTAGGAGGGGTGCGTCACTTGAGTGTGTTCAGTCACTGATGTGATCTTCCTGTCTGGGTTGGCGCCTCCCCTTGGGTTGTGCCGTAGTGGAGATCTTTGTGGGCTATACTCGGCCTTGTCTCAGGATGGTAAGTTGGTGGTTGAAGATATCCCTCTCGTGGTGTGAGGGCTGTGCTTTGGCAAAGTGGTGGGGTTATATCCTTCCTGTTTGGCCCTGTCCGGGGGTATCATCGGATGGGGCCACAGTGTCTCCTGACCCCTCCTGTCCTGTCTCAGCCTCCAGTATTTATGCTGCAGTAGTTTATGTGTCGGGTGGCTAGGGTCAGTTTGTTATATCTGGAGTACTTATCCTGTCCTATCCGGTGTCCTGTGTGAATTTAAGTATGCTCTCTCTAATTCTCTCCTTCACTCTTTCTTTCTCTCTCTCGGAGGACCTGAGCCCTCGGACCATGCATCAGGACTACCTGGCATGATGACTCCTTGCTGTCCCCAGTCCACCTGGCCGTGCTCCTGCTCCAGTTTCAACTGTTCTGCCTGTGATTATTATTATTTGACCATGCTGGTCATTTATGAACATTTGAACATCTTGGCCATGTTCTGTTATAATCTCCACCCGGCACAGCCAGAAGAGGACTGGCCACCCCACATAGCCTGGTTCCTCTCTAGGTTTCTTCCTAGGTTTTGGCCTTTCTAGGGAGTTTATCCTAGCCACCGTGCTTCTACACCTGCATTGCTTGCTGTTCGGGGTTTTAGGCTGGGTTTCTGTACAGCACTTTGCGATATCAGCTGATGTACGAAGGGCTATATACAGTAAATAGATTTGATTTGAGGTAAAGTGACTATGCATGGATAATAAACAGAGAGTAGCAGCAGAGTAAAAATGGGGCGTGGGTTGGGGACAATGCCAATAGTCTCAGTATTTTTACATAGGTATTCCTCTTGTCCAGATGGGATAGGGCAGTGTGCAGAGTGATGGCAATTGCTTCGTCTATGGATCTATTGGGGCGGTAAGAAAATTGAAGTGTGTCTCGGGTGGCAGGTAAGGTTGAGGTGATATGATACTTGATTAGCCTCTAAAAGCAGTTCATGGTGGCAGAAATGAGTGCTGCGGGGTGATAGTAATTTAGTTCAGTTACTTTTCCTATTCAATTCTCAGTAGTTGGTATTCAGACTTACCTTATGCAGGTGTGTAACGGGCTTTGCAGGCGTGGTTCCCTTGAATACATTTAATTTAATTCAAACCCTCCCACTTGCTTGCAAACATATTTTCTTGTGGAGGTTTCATTCAATAGTGTTATCAATACATGTATCTTAAGCCATCCCTTTAAATACGGTGCACCTTTAATTCGAATTTTGTCAACTGACTCACTAGAATACATTGAGAATAGAATACAATGGGTTCAGAATATAGGGATCAATGAAAGAAACCCACCAAATACGGTATCTGCATATTTGACTCTGTTTCAGCAACTGGTAGATTTCAAAATACTCTGATCTTGTATTTTTGGGGTTAGGAGAGCCTTTACACATGAAATATATTGATTAATCAAAATACATTGGTTTGATTCATCCTGAAAGTTGTCATATCCAAGTTCAAACCATGAGATATTGGAAGGTGGATACAAGTGTACAGTAAGGGTTGAACAATAGTCCTGTAATCCTCACGAATCATGGAACTGTATATGGAATGATGTGAAATGTAAGCTACAAATTGAAGAAAACAAACACTAAAGTGACAGTTATACATTTATGTGGGTATTACTGAAAGTGGCTGTAAAATAAAACAGAGAAAAGCCTAGGCATATAATTAAAACATTCTATAGCACATACATCAACTCGGTTGGTCCAGGCCCTACAGAAGCATATAGTTTGTGTCTCCAAATTTAATCAATGCAAATTATCTGGGCACAAAATTAAAACATATATTTTTTCATAATGTCACAGGGGCAACAATATATGTCATGTTGATATGATTTTCAGTTTGCTTCCATATTACTGGTTTCACATTTGCCTCCAGGGATCATAAGGAAAAATAATCCAAAACAGTTGCTTTTTTAAATTGCAATCCCTTCTCCAAACGGATGACTCCTTTAACTTGCTCTTATCAACAGCTAAGACACTGAATTTGTAATGTATTCAGAACCATCCCTTTTCCCACAAGTTTTCCCCTCATCAATTTACACACAATACACCATAATGACCAAGCAAAAACAGGTTTTTAGAAAAGTGTGCAAATTTCTTACAAATAAGAAACAGAAATAACTTATTTACATACAGTACCATTCAAACGTTTGGACAAACCTATTCATTCGAAGGTTTTGCTTTATTTTTTACTAAGTTCTACATTGTAGAATAATTATAAAGACAATCAACACTATGAAATAACATATATGGAATCCTGTAGTAAGCAAAAAAGTGTAAAATCAAAATATATTTCAAATGTTAGATTCTTCAAAGTAGCCACCCTTTTCCTTGATGACAGCTTTGTACACTCTAGGCATTCTCTCAACCAGCTTCATGAGGAATGTTTTTCCGACAGTCTTGAAGGAGTTCCCACATACAGTTGAAGCCGGAAGTTTACATACATCTTAGCCAAATACATTTAAACTCAATTTTTCACAATTCCTGACGTTTAATCCGAGTAGAAATTCCCTGTCTTAGGTCAGTAAGGATCACCACTTTATTTTAAGAATGTGAAATGTCCAAATAATAGTAGAGAGAGTGATTTATTTAAGCTTTTATTTATTTCATCATATTCCCAGTGGGTCAGAATTTTACATACACTCAATTAGTATTTGGTAGCATTGCCTTTAAATTGTTTAACTTGGGTCAAGCATTTTGGGTAGCCTTCCACAAGCTTTGCACAATAACATTTACATTTACATTTAAGTCATTTAGCAGATGCTCTTATCCAGAGCGACTTACAAATTGGTGCATTCACCTTATGACATCCAGTAGAATAGTCACTTTACAATAGTGCATCTAAATCTTAAAGGGGGGGGGGTGAGAAGGATTACTTATCCTATCCTAGGTATTCCTTAAAGAGGTGGGGTTTCAGGAGTCTCCGGAAGGTGGTGATTGACTCCGCTGTCCTGGCGTCGTGAGGGAGTTTGTTCCACCATTGGGGGGCCAGAGCAGCGAACAGTTTTGACTGGGCTGAGCGGGAACTGTACTTCCTCAGTGGTAGGGAGGCGAGCAGGCCAGAGGTGGATGAACGCAGTGCCCTTGTTTGGGTGTAGGGCCTGATCAGAGCCTGGAGGTACTGAGGTGCCGTTCCCCTCACAGCTCCGTAGGCAAGCACCATGGTCTTGTAGCGGATGCGAGCTTCAACTGGAAGCCAGTGGAGAGAGCGGAGGAGCGGGGTGACGTGAGAGAACTTGGGAAGGTTGAACACCAGACGGGCTGCGGCGTTCTGGATGAGTTGTAGGGGTTTAATGGCACAGGCAGGGAGCCCAGCCAACAGCGAGTTGCAGTGGTCCAGACGGGAGATGACAAGTGCCTGGATTAGGACCTGCGCCGCTTCCTGTGTGAGGCAGGGTCGTACTCTGCGGATGTTGTAGAGCATGAACCAACAGGAACGGGCCACCACCTTGATGTTAGTTGAGAACGACAGGGTGTTGTCCAGGATCACGCCAAGGTTCTTAGCGCTCTGGGAGGAGGACACAATGGAGTTGTCAACCGTGATGGCGAGATCATGGAACGGGCAGTCCTTCCCCGGGAGGAAGAGCAGCTCCATCTTGCCGAGGTTCAGCTTGAGGTGGTGATCCGTCATCCACACTGATATGTCTGCCAGACATGCAGAGATGCGATTCGCCACCTGGTCATCAGAAGGGGGAAAGGAGAAGATTAATTGTGTGTCGTCTGCATAGCAATGATAGGAGAGACCATGTGAGGTTATGACAGAGCCAAGTGACTTGGTGTATAGCGAGAATAGGAGAGGGCCTAGAACAGAGCCCTGGGGGACACCAGTGGTGAGAGCGCGTGGTGAGGAGACAGATTCTCGCCACGCCACCTGGTAGGAGCGACCTGTCAGGTAGGACGCAATCCAAGCGTGGGCCGCGCCGGAGATGCCCAACTCGGAGAGGGTGGAGAGGAGGATCTGATGGTTCACAGTATCGAAGGCAGCCGATAGGTCTAGAAGGATGAGAGCAGAGGAGAGAGAGTTAGCTTTAGCGGTGCGGAGCGCCTCCGTGATACAGAGAAGAGCAGTCTCAGTTGAATGACTAGTCTTGAAACCTGACTGATTTGGATCAAGAAGGTCATTCAGAGAGAGATAGCAGGAGAGCTGTCCAAGGACGGCACTTTCAAGAGTTTTGGAGAGAAAAGAAAGAAGGGATACTGGTCTGTAGTTGTTGACATCGGAGGGATTGAGTGTAGGTTTTTTCAGAAGGGGTGCAACTCTCGCTCTCTTGAGGACGGAAGGGACGTAGCCAGCGGTCAGGGATGAGTTGATGAGGGAGGTGAGGTAAGGGAGAAGGTGTGGAGAAGAGAGGAGGGGATAGGGTCAAGCGGGCAGGTTGTTGGGCGGCCGGCCGTCACAAGACGCGAGATTTCATCTGGAGAGAGAGGGGAGAAAGAGGTCAGAGCACAGGGTAGGGCAGTGTGAGCAGAACCAGCGGTGCCGTTTGACTTAGCAAACGAGGATCGGATGTCGTCGACCTTCTTTTCAAAATGGTTGACGAAGTCGTCTGCAGAGAGGGAGGAGGGGGGGGGGGGGAGGATTCAGGAGTGAGGAGAAGGTGGCAAAGAGCTTCCTAGGGTTAGAGGCAGATGCTTGGAATTTAGAGTGGTAGAAAATGGCTTTAGCAGCAGAGACAGAGGAGGAAAATGTAGAGAGGAGGGAGTGAAAGGATGCCAGGTCCGCAGGGAGGCGAGTTTTCCTCCATTTCCGCTCAGCTGCCCGGAGCCCTGTTCTGTGAGCTCACAATGAGTCGTCGAGCCATGGGGCGGGAGGGGAGGACCGCGCCGGCCTGGAGGATAGGGGACATAGAGAGTCAAAGGATGCAGAAAGGGAGGAGAGGAGGGTTGAGGAGGCAGAATCAGGAGATAGGTTGGAGAAGGTATTAGCAGAGGGAAGAGATGATAGGATGGAAGAGGAGAGAGTAGCGGGGGAGAGAGAGCGAAGGTTGGGACGGCGCGATACCATCCGAGTAGGGGCAGTGTGGGAGGTGTTAGATGAGAGCGAGAGGGAAAAGGATACAAGGTAGTGGTCGGAGACTTGGAGGGGAGTTGCAATGAGGTTAGTGGAAGAACAGCATCTAGTAAAGATGAGGTCGAGCGTATTGCCTGCCTTGTGAGTAGGGGGGAAGGTGAGAGGGTGAGGTCAAAAGAGGAGAGGAGTGGAAAGAAGGAGGCAGAGAGGAATGAGTCAAAGGTAGACGTGGGGAGGTTAAAGTCGCCCAGCACTGTGAGAGGTGAGCCGTCCTCAGGAAAGGAGCTTATCAAGGTATCAAGCTCATTGATGAACTCTCCGAGGGAACCTGGAGGGCGATAAATGATAAGGATGTTAAGCTTGAAAGGGCTGGTAACTGTGACAGCATGGAATTCAAAGGAGGCGATAGACAGATGGGTGAGGGGAGAAAGAGAGAATGACCACTTGGGAGAGATGAGGATCCCGGTGCCACCACCCCGCTGACCAGAAGCTCTCGGGGTGTGCGAGAACACGTGGGCGGACGAAGAGAGAGCAGTAGGAGTAGCAGTGTTGTCTGTGGTGATCCATGTTTCCGTCAGTGCCAAGAAGTCGAGGGACTGGAGGGAGGCATAGGCTGAGATGAACTCTGCCTTGTTGGCCGCAGATCGGCAGTTCCAGAGGCTACCGGAGACCTGGAACTCCACGTGGGTCGTGCGCCCTGGGACCACCAGATTAGGGTGGCCGCGGCCACGCGGTGTGGAGCGTTTGTATGGTCTGTGCAGAGAGGAGAGAACAGGGATAGACAGACACATAGTTGACAGGCTACAGAAGAGGCTACGCTAATGCAAAGGAGATTGGAATGACAAGTGGACTACACGTCTCGAATGTTCAGAAAGTTAAGCTTACGTAGCAAGAATCTTATTGACTAAAATGATTAAAATGATACAGTACTGCTGAAGTAGGCTAGCTGGCAGTAGCTGCGTTGTTGACACTACACTAATCAAGTCGTTCCGTTGAGTGTAATAGTTTCTGCAGTGCTGCTATTCGGGGCTAGCTGGCTAGCTAGCAGTGTTGTTTACGTTACGTTGCGTTAAAAGAACGACAATAGCTGGCTAGCTAACCTAGAAAATCGCTCTAGACTACACAATTATCTTTGATACAAAGACGGCTATGTAGCTAGCTATGTAGCTAGCTACGATCAAACAAATCAAACCGTTGTACTGTAATGAAATGAAATGAAAATGTGATACTACCTGTGAGTGCGACCGGGTTGTTGAGTTGGGTGAATTTTAGCCCATTCCTCCTGACAGAGCTGGTGTAACTGAGTCAGGTTTGTAGGCCTCCTTGATCGCACATGCTTTTTCAGTTCTGCCCACAAATTTCCTATCGATTTGAGGTCAGGGCTTTGTGATGGTCACTCTAATACCTTGACTTTGTTGTCCTTAAGCCATTTTGCCGCAACTTTGGAAGTATGTTTGGGGTCATTGTCCATTTGGAAGACCCATTTGCGACCAAGCTTTAACTTTCCGACGGATGTCTTGAGATGTTGCTTCAATATATCCACATAATTTCCCTGCCTCATGATGCCATCTATTTTGTGAAGTGCCCCAGTCCCTCCTGCAGCAAAGCACCTCCACAACATGATGCTGCCACCCCCGTGCTTCACTGTTGGGATGGTATTCTTTGGCTTGCAAGCCTCCCCTTTTTCCTCCAAACATTACAATGGTCATTATGGCCAAACAGTTCTATTTTTGTTTCATCAGACCAGAGGACATTTCTTCAAAAAGTATGATTTTTGTCCCCATGTGCAGTTGCAAACTGTAGTCTGGCTTTTTTATGGCGGTTTTGGAGCAGTGGCTTCTTTCTTCCTGAGCGGCCTTTCAGGTTATGTTGATATAGGACTCATTTTACTGTGGTTATAGATACTTCTGTACCTGTTTCCTCCAGCATCTTCACAAGGTCCTTTCCTGTTGTTCTGGGATTGATTTGCACAAAGTACCTCTAGGAGACAGTATGCGTCTCTTTCCTGAGCGGTATGACGGCTGCGTGGTCCCATGGTGTTTATACTTGCGTACTATTGTTTGTACAGATGAACGTGGTACCTTCAGGCGTTTGGAAATTGCTACCAAGGATGAACTCGTCTTGTGGAGGTCAACAATTTTTTTTCTGAGGTCTTGGCTGATTTCTTTTCATTTACCCATGATGTCAAGCAAAGAGGTACTGAGTTTGAAGGTAGGCCTTGAAAAACATCCACAGGTACACCTCCAATTGACTCAAATGATGTCAATAAGCCTGTCAGAATCTTTTAAAGCCATGACATCACTTTCTGGAATGTTCCAAGCTGTTTAAAGTCACAGCCAACTTAGTGTATGTAAACTTCTGACCCACTGGAATTGTGATACAGTGAAGTGAAATCATCTGTAAACAATTGTTGGAAAAATGACCTGTGTCATGCACAAAGTAGATGTCCTAACCGACTTGCCAAAACTATAGTCAACAAGAAAATTGTGGAGTGGTTGAAAGACTAGTTTTAATGACCCCAACTTAAGTGTATGTATACTTCTGACTTCAACTGTATGCTGAGCACTTGTTGGCTGCTTTTCCTTCACAAAGAAGGTAGAGGTTTTTACACTTGGAACCGGCAAGTTTGCTCGACTTTATTTATGGTTTCCTCGCACATAAAAGTGGTGGAAATGAGGGAATTAGTGAAGGTCCTTATACAGCATATCTGCAAACACACCTCCACCACACCTTAATTTCTTACATCTCCACTTAGAACAAATTGCAGGTGCTATTCTCATTCAATTCAAGGTCAGAATAAGCATAGAGAAAAAAGTGGATACAAAGGGAATGAAATGCCATTTACATGTCGGAATCGGCCCCCAGCAGCACAAAAACAAACACCCATTTGTAAACCCTCATGAAAGCAGCTCCAGCAGCCCCTTATTGCCGTTTCACGCGGCCTTGTTGTCTTGATTATCCGACCAGAATCTTGGTCCAGATGCATGGGCCAGTCGTGCAGTCATGCCCAGATTGTGATTGGGGTGGTCAGGCCGATGCCCCTGCATGCCACTAGGAGAACAGTGTCCCATGTCTGACCGTACTCCACAGCTGCCAGGGTGGCACAATACACCCTCTCTCTCAATTTTCCCTAGGTGAACAACCAAAGTGAAACATTGTACCCATTCCTAACGTAATTTCATGACCGGGAAATAGTGTTTGTCCTGCGTCCCATTCTTGACAACAGCGTAACCTCCTGGAAATATAACCAGTGTGTGTGTGTGTGAGAGAGAGCGAGAGAATAGCGATGACACAGCGTGCTTCCGACTCATCACAAGCATTGCCGTTTCTTCCCCACACACTCCAGGGGGCAATATTCTTACTAACCTTGTTTCTTTAGTCACGCGGACTCCATACCACACCCACATCCGCCCAACCACTGGGTAGAGATGTCAGTTCAATGTTAATTTTTTATTTACGATTGGTTGAGTTGTCAACTAACGTGAATTCAGCTAAAATGTGACCATGTCATCAGGATTTAAGTCAAATGTTGTGTGAAAAAAAAATCCAATCAGTCTTCCACGTTAAAACAGATTTTGGGGGGTTGAAATGAAGTGGAAACAAGGTTGATTCAACCAGTGTGTGCCCAGTGGGCACCCATGTCATGATGAATAGTTTCCACAAGGCTACAACAAGTTAAAAGGAAACGAGAAAAGGTTCAAGTTCATTATAAAACGTTTTAATAAATAAAACTGAGGTAGTGTCATTGGAATGGTTTGTTTCACAGTTTTGGTTATCAGTGTTGATACAATTCATTTTGGTTCTTATGGAAGAAAAGTTCCACAGTTTAACCAATTAACGTACAATTCGAAATGAACAAAATATACATGTGAATGTATCATATGGTAGAACATTCAGAACATTTAATGGATCAATTTATGTAATAGGTCAAATGTTTAGATTACTAGGACCCACGGCAGTGATTAATAGCAAATAGTTGGTATAGTATTTCCAGGATCATGGCGCACGTGTAGGCTATAAAAGTAATTGCAACCAGCACTATTCAGTCGGTTTAGGCTTGTGCTGTGTATTGTTTTCAGTCCTTTTCGACCAGGCCCAGCCCTAGAAAGTATTAGACCAATGTTCTTCCAGCTCCCTCTTTTGGCGCACAGCCACCGGGGAAAGTCACAGCGGGAGAACATGAACTATTTTACCGTAACGATCAGTCAGTCACCTCTTTCACAAAACAAGCTCCAATTTTCGGAGAAACCTCCACTGAGTTCCCGGGACAGCCCCGTTTCCAACATTAGAGACCACAGCGTTCTATAGTGTCTGAACGCATATGCGGCCTCCTGTCTCTCTACCCGGCTCATACCCGGATAGTTTGCCCATAACGCATTCCTCCTGCTCCGTCACAAAATTGTATTTATGAACCCAAATCAAAGCAAACTCTTCATTGTCCATTCAAAACGCAGCAATGGCTCTTAACATGGGCACCGATGAGACCAGAGAGTCCCCACCGACACGGTAGCAATTCACAGAGCTCCGTATGACGGTATTCCTCCCTTGCTCCATTTTCGCTTTCTTGCAGGGGAGGAAGTCGGGCTCCGCGGCCGCCTTGCCCCGTCTCTTCCTGGCGTTTCGGTCAGGCCTCAACGGGCCCCGGTTCTCCTTGTCTTCTCTACCTGCTGTTACACTGCAGTGCAGCGGGTGTGAGTTCGTTTCGTCCTCGGAGGATACTGCAATCTCCTGGGGCTGGGGGGTCGCGGGTAGTCCAGACAGAGACGAGGAAACCTCCCTCTCCAAACGATCTCCAGTTGTTTCCTCCATCGGCGACTCTTGCTGGATCGTCTCTGCTGCTGTCGTGGTTTCACAACTGGCCTGCAATGCGTGGTAGATATCCCGGGCGGACTGCATTACGAGCGTGAGCAGCAGGCTCCGGTGGAGACGGTGTCCCCCGCGCTGGGCGCGGGAGCTGTATAGCTTGCCTAGAGCGTGGACCATAATCCTCTTGGCCTCAGCGCTGACCTCCATGTTGTTGCTTATTATTGATCTTAAGACGTTTAGAGACTCTTTAATTCGATTGCCACAACTTTGGACCTTACTTTACCGTTAGGGCCTAGATTCTCCAAACTTCACACACAGACATGAACGTGCCTGTACAGCCGCTTTATTATATCTTCGCTGACGTCAGTGGCTCGCTGTCATCTGAGAGGTGTAAATTCTTCCATGAGCTCCTCCTATGCCAAAAGCCCCACAAGAAGTGCGGATAACATGTAGTAGTAGCCTCCTACACTATATTTAGACTACTATTTATGACTAGACACATGTGTAGGTTGTGTTTAGGCTGTGTTTATTTGTACCAGATTTGTTTGCATAATTGTGTCATTTGAACAACCGAATATGAATGCAAATACTGTCAACAGGCTAATGAAAAAAACAGAAACTGAGAAACCCATGAAATTCATAAAATATCGGTGCCATTGAGTTGTTGCATTGTCTTACTATTACTAGGCTAATTGTGTGTGTGTGGCATCTATTATTAAGTGGAAGGGCATTGCATTTAGTTTTCTTGTGTAAGTGGACTGCTGCTTTCTTGAACATGTCTTTCTTGCAAAATAGATTAGCCTCAAGGCTCATTAAAGGTTCAATAAAAAATGTGCATTTGATACTGTTCCAATTTCTTTTTATTAATCATTTTAACAAAAATGATATGGCTAAACGGCTAACAGCCATCAGGCCAAGACCACCAATCAAATACATTATATAATGATTTTTTTTCTGGAAAAAGCTGTGTTGATAAATGACTCTTGAACATGTTGTTCTTGCTTCACATTACTATAGCATTACTCCCATGGGGGATGTTTTTCAGAAGGGTTATCAACAGATGCCCATATAAAGTACATCCGACGGGTAACCGAGGCGAGCGCGCTGCCGTGAAAAAATCCATGACGCGCCTAGGAGACCCTCGCTTCCATTGGCCATAAAAAGTTCGAACCATTAGGGATTGCGTCAGAACACATCTCCTTATTTGGTGTTGTCACGACTGTGCGCTCTGCTTCCCTGAGCCCAAATATGGGCATCGGGAGCGCGCTTAATCCAGTGATGGCGCGTTTTGGGGTCAACTCAACTCATTTATTTTGCGATGCACATCTGGCAGCAAGGATGCTGCTGGAAATCTGACATTGATGAAAGGAGCATGCAACCCATGAACGTGCTCAGTGCTATCAAGCTATCAGCCAACTGTCTCTGGATTGGCAAAGAAAACGTTCTCACTCAGCAAGCTTTCATTCATTTCACAACTTGTCCTCAAATCAAATCAAATTTTTATTTGTCACATACACATGGTTAGCAGATGTTAATGCGAGTGTAGCGAAATGCTTGTGCTTCTAGTTCCGACAATGCAGTGATAACCAACAAGTAATCTAACTAACAATTCCAAAACTACTGTCTTATACACAGTGTAAGGGGATAAAGAATATGTACATAAGGATATATGAATGAGTGATGGTACAGAGCAGCATACAGTAGATGGTATCGAGTACAGTATATACATATGAGATGAGTATGTAGACAAAGTAAACAAAGTGGCATAGTTAAAGTGGCTAGTGATACATGTATTACATAAGGATGCAGTTGATGATATAGAGTACAGTATATACGTATGCATATGAGATGAATAATGTAGGGTAAGTAACATTATATAAGGTAGCATTGTTTAACGTGGCTAGTGATATATTTACATAATTTCCCATCAATTCCCATTATTAAAGTGGCTGGAGTTGGGTCAGTGTCAATGACAGTGTGTTGGCAGCAGCCACTCAATGTTAGTGGTGGCTGTTTAACAGTCTGATGGCCTTTAGATAGAAGCTGTTTTTCAGTCTCTTGGTCCCAGCTTTGATGCACCTGTACTGACCTCGCCTTCTGGATGATAGCGGGGTGAACAGGCAGTGGCTCGGGTGGTTGATGTCCTTGATGATCTTTATGGCCTTCCTGTAACATCGGGTGGTGTAGGTGTCCTGGAGGGCAGGTATGTTTGCCCTCAACTGGCCTTACTGGTTAAATCAAGGTGAAATATATTTTTTTGCATGACTTTTACATGGTTTCTTCAAGACCTAATACTTTGGTTTACCTTTCATGTAATATAAACACAGAAAAATAATGGTGCAGTTTCATCCATGACAATGTCTTATTCTATTAATACAGAAAGACCAGTTCAGATTGTATTGTAATTTAGACTTTCTTTTGTATTCCAACAATCCAAAAATCACACCTCTAGTATTTCCTGTCCTATCCTCCATCTGGACTCTTTGGTTCAATATGTCCCTGTCCAATTTAAGTTGTATGCATAATTTCTAAGTCAAGGTCCAAATGGAACCAAGAAGCATTCAATTGATGAGCTGTGATTTGATTCACTTACTATGCACTCCCTTGCCCACATTCCATTTGGTGCTCTCACTTCAAATGGCCCATCTTCATTATTGCCAAAATCACCACAACAGAGTGAACAGACCTTTGATCATGTCTAATTACAGCAGGTAGCAAACCTATAATTTACAGTGGTACAAATATTTGGAAAAAAATGAGCAAGGTCACAAATCATTTGTTACAAACCTTTTATTAAGAGTTTTTTTAAATCCATGTTGACATTTATCTTAATGATTTTTCTTTACAATAGTTAATGTGCAATTACCTTGAATAATATTGGGTCACAGTTAAGGGGTTTCACAAAGTTATTGGCACTTGGAAAACAATGAGAACAGAATGAGCACTGGCACTACAGGGTCACAGAGGGCAAGGAGCAGGGGCAGAAACATTGGGGATGCTACTGCACTGGTTTCAATAAGCCGTTTGTGGGTATATACCTCATGCTGAGAGTGCACGACTAACAATTAAACTTTAGTGCCTCTATGTATAATATACAGTATATATCTATACATATATTCATATTTATATATGTATATGTGAAAAAAGGTCCTTCTCCAAGCCTATATACACCACACTGGACACTGCCTTTGTCCATCCTCTTGAGATGTGTGTGTTGGGGGAGGAGGGACATCTATCTACCTGTAGGGATGGAGGATGAATCAGCTTGAACTGTCCTGTCCCACACAAACAAACATTCCTTTCTGTTCCTTTAGTCTTGTGCTTCAGAGCTGAGAGAAGTAACCCCCTCCAAAACACGCAAAACTGAACTTTGATCACTTCGTAACCAACTCAGTCAATGACTATGGTCTGTGGGGGAAATACTGTCATCTGGTGGTAGCTCCAGTACCACATGTGAACAGCAGGTGGCGAACAAGAGTGGATCTGACAGTGTCCATAATATCATGGGATCTGTTCAGCAGGGTGAAATCAGACCCTGGTGTATAGGTTCAATAACAGGTGCAAAGTTTGTAATTCAGACCTCTATAGCGCCACACACCCACTACTACCCACCCACCTCCCCAAAAATCATTCCCCCCAATAGATAAAGAGACAGTACAGTGCCCTAGTCCCCCCCCCCTGGAAGAACCTCTCATGGAACCCTCATCACAAACAATGATAAAAATATATACAGTTCTCTGTCTAGCCATTGGTGCTCTGTCTAGCCATTGGTGCTCTGTCTAGCTATCGTACAGTTATCCTTCTTTCCTTTTCAATTTTTTCTTCAGCAAGTAGTAGGTAAATCATTCACCACCTTCAATTAGTAGCATTTCTTTAAGGTCTTTACAGTACATGTTTCTTTAAAGAAAACATAAGCAATAAAAGAAAAAACATTTTGAAAAATAATATTTTTTTCTGTACAATATTCTGATGGACAGTCTGCAGCCATGACACCTCTCTCCCTAAACATGACCCCTCCTCCCTCCCTTCAGTCACACCAACTCAGTAGCACATTAGGCCAGTACTTTAAGACCAAAGCAACCATCATCCTCCTCTGACCTGTAGGCCAAATGCATGCTGGGAGCTCACACACACACACATCAGTCTCCATGACGTCTCAACAAAACACGCGAGACCAAGTAAAAAATAAAAAATATATATAAAAAACGGTCCTCTTTCATCGCTTCCACACTTTTACACAATCACCCTACATAGGAAATCGCTAGACGAGCGTAGAAAGAAAGTCAGCTCAACGGTCACAATATTTACAACAGGAGTCATCCCAGTGCATCCCACATCCACAGATCTGAGACGCAGGCTATGTTCCAATACTCTCTAAATGCACCCTTTAGTCCCTTCCCTGAAGTGCTTACATCAATGAAAGGGAGGAAGGATGCCGCTTAAAAGTATTTGAACAAGGCCATCCCTTGGGTTGTTTCTCCACACAACACATCAAAACCCTTTATCAAAGGTGCAGGAAACATGGGTTCATCCCATTTAAAAAGGTGCTTCACCTCCCCTTTAACATATCCACCATTGTCCATTTTGGATTTACCAAGCGTGAGAGAGAGTTAAACAACAGCAATCAGGACAGAAATGTCATGCATAGAGTGGACCTGCTTCTCTGCCGTATGGAGAAAAGTGAATTGTGTCCGCTCTATACATCACTTTTCTATCTGAAGGTGTCTCACATCTTTTGGATTGCAAAGGTGTATGGAAGATGGTGTAGGTCATCATTCACAAAGACAAGTGTCCCAGCAAAGGGAGTCTTAAACCAATCCAAAAAACTACCAGGTGGAGGACACACACACGTAAAAGCACACTCACACACACCCACCTAAAGCGCACTCACACACATCAATCGCACAGGAAAAAAATATACTTTTCAGTCACATTCAAGGAATGAACACAAATGCTTGCTCTCGCACATATATGAGACTGTTTAAAACACACTAACATACTCCACTGGAATGCCAATCCTCCTGACCTCACCCCATCTCTCTTTGGAACACGTGTGTGTGTGTGTGTGTGTGTGTGTGTGTGTGTGTGTTACAACTCTGTCTCAAGCTGAACGACCTGCCCCCTTTTAAACCCCATTCTACTCCCTCCTTCCCAACATCAACATAAGCAGGACCCACCCCTGCATATCCATGTCGATTAAAAAAGGCACATTCCATTATTCCAAATGTTTTCCTGTCATTGAATCACCACCTCATGATGTGTAATGATGTCAGTAGTCTGCTTCGGAGCAAGTCACTAACCAACAGAGGAGGGGTTAGCTCGCTAGCACCTCATGATGTGTAATGATGTCAGTAGTCTGCTTCGGAGCAAGTCACTAACCAACAGAGGAGGGGTTAGCTCGCTAGCACCTCATGATGTGTAATGATGTCAGTAGTCTGCTTCGGAGCAAGTCACTAACCAACAGAGGAGGGGTTAGCTCGCTAGCACCTCATGATGTGTAATGATGTCAGTAGTCTGCTTCGAGCAAGTCACTAACCAACAGAGGAGGGGTTAGCTCGCTAGCACCTCATGATGTGTAATGATGTCAGTAGTCTGCTTCGAGCAAGTCACTAACCAACAGAGGAGGGGTTAGCTCGCTAGCACCTCATGATGTGTAATGATGTCAGTAGTCTGCTTCGGAGCAAGTCACTAACCAACAGAGGAGGGGTTAGCTCGCTAGCACCTCATGATGTGTAATGATGTCAGTAGTCTGCTTCGAGCAAGTCACTAACCAACAGAGGAGGGGTTAGCTCGCTAGCACCTCATGATGTGTAATGATGTCAGTAGTCTGCTTCGGAGCAAGTCACTAACCAACAGAGGAGGGGTTAGCTCGCTAGCACCTCATGATGTGTAATGATGTCAGTAGTCTGCTTCGGAGCAAGTCACTAACCAACAGAGGAGGGGTTAGCTCGCTAGCACCTCATGATGTGTAATGATGTCAGTAGTCTGCTTCGGAGCAAGTCACTAACCAACAGAGGAGGGGTTAGCTCGCTAGCACCTCATGATGTGTAATGATGTCAGTAGTCTGCTTCGAGCAAGTCACTAACCAACAGAGGAGGGGTTAGCTCGCTAGCACCTCATGATGTGTAATGATGTCAGTAGTCTGCTTCGAGCAAGTCACTAACCAACAGAGGAGGGGTTAGCTCGCTAGCACCTCATGATGTGTAATGATGTCAGTAGTCTGCTTCGAGCAAGTCACTAACCAACAGAGGAGGGGTTAGCTCGCTAGCACGATAGTTGCAGCAGTCCACCAGTTGATTCAAGCTGTGCATTTTTACATTTAGCCGTGATTTCCGAGTAAGCAGTTTAGCTAGCATAGTAACGTCGCTAGCAAGCATAACAGAGTCAGTCATCGTTGTGAACAGCCACATAGGTAGGCTTCCTTGACAATTTCCATAGAGAAAAAAGGACAAGAATAAGATAATAAGCTATATTGGATTGCCGCAGGTAGAAAGTGCCCAGTTCTGTCTTAAAAACAGATATTTTTCAGTTCAACAGTTTGTCAAAACAAAAAACTCAAAAGGCCCGACGTTAAGACTTTTCTGACCACTTGATCAATACCATATTTTTATGCAAAAATAGCACTTTTACTTATTTGCTTTGAAATCTTATTTTTCGGAGCAGGACTTTCTTTGCAAAAACAGCTGTTCAAAATACAATAAAACAACAGATTTAAAACCAATCCCTCTCTTTCTCTCTGTACACAACAACAGTTGTAGAAATACATATTCAAAAAAATATGACCGTCTTTTTCTGTTCCCCTTGGATTTCTTTACAATTACAATTACCCTTTCTCTACCCCCATACTAATATACAGCAGAAACCATATTGGAAGTTACGATTGCTTGGACTCTCGCTTTCAAAATTAAAGCATAACTTCCTGGTTAACATCCTAGTAACAACCCCTGTTTCCCCTAGCAACGTTTCAGAGTCACATGTCGGAGGTGGAGGATCAAAAAGCCAAAGGGTCAGGGGGATGGGCCACACCACCAGAGGAGAAGAAAGGAGTACAGGGAAATATAGGTATTCATCATCAGCATCGTCTTCTAAACACTTCTGTACTCCACCTCCCCATCTAAAACAAAGTGCCTCCGTCGCTGCCCACCCCCTGCAGCGACTCGCCGGACGAGCCACCCGTCTCGGCGCCCTCTAGGGAGTTGGGTTCAAAGGTTGGCTCCGCCCCTAGGGCGTCGGCCTCCATCTTGGCGTCAGGGAGGAAGGCGGAGTACGCGTCACCCTCGGCCATGAGCAGCTTCAGCTTGGGGATCCAGCTCTTGCGGACGACGCGGCGGGCGTTGGTGCACATGTCCGCCGCGATGGCGTTCATCTCGCTCTCCTTGAAGCTCGTGGCGAAGTTCTGGCTGTAGACTGATGGAGGGAGGAGAGAGAGCGAGAGGGGAGGAAGGAATGGGGGAGGGAAGGAGGGGAATAGAGAGAGAATAAGAGAGAAAAGAGGAAAAGACAAGAGAGTTAGGATTGATGAGCCCAATCATAAATCAGCCGTTCATTTGTACTAACAAAAAGGCACTTGTGTTTAAGTGAAACACTCACATTTGACTGCGTGCAACACTCTGTTGTCCAGGGGCTTGCGGCTGGGGTCGTTAGTGGAGGAGCGGATTCCTGTTCCACAGCTGTTAGCCAGAGTATTCCTGATAGGGAGAGAGTATAATGACACCTTTATAAACATACATACATCCATCAACTGTTAACACACACACACACACACACACACACTTGTCAGACGTATAAACACACACACACTTGTCAGACGTATAAACACACACTTGTCAGACGTATAAACACACACACGTCAGACGTGTAAACACACACACGTCAGACGTGTAAACACACACACACACACACACGTCAGACGTGTAAACACACACACACACACACACGTCAGACGTGTAAACACACACGTCAGACGTATAAACACACACACACGTCAGACGTATAAACACACACACACACACACACGTCAGACGTATAAACACACACACACACACACGTCAGACGTATAAACACACACACACACACACACACACACACACACACACGTCAGACGTATAAACACACACACACGTCAGACGTATAAACACACACACACGTCAGACGTATAAACACACACACACACACACACACACACACAGACGTATAAACACACACACACACACACACACACACACGTCAGACGTATAAACACACACACACACACACACACACACACACACACACACGTCAGACGTATAAACACACACACACACACGTCAGACGTATAAACACACACACGTCAGACGTATAAACACACACACACACACGTCAGACGTATAAACACACACACACACGTCAAACGTATAAACACACACACACACGTCAGACGTATAAACACACACACACACGTCAGACGTATAAACACACACACACACACGTCAGACGTATAAACACACACACGTCAGACGTATAAACACACACACGTCAGACGTATAAACACACACACGTCAGACGTATAAACACACACACGTCAGACGTATAAACACACACGTCAGACGTATAAACACACACGTCAGACGTATAAACACACACGTCAGACGTATAAACACACACGTCAGACGTATAAACACACACGTCAGACGTATAAACACACACGTCAGACGTATAAACACACACGTCAGACGTATAAACACACACGTCAGACGTATAAACACACACGTCAGACGTATAAACACACACACGTCAGATGTGTGAGAGAGAGAAAGACACACTAACCTGTCGAAGAAGGCAGCCAGCAGCCTCCTGAGCAACACCTTGTGTCTGGTCCCTGCACTCACATGACAGTTCATCAGCTGGGCTCGAGATATGAACACACACGTACCTGCAGACACACACATTAGTGAGAATCATCAACAAAAACAAACACACAGAACAGTGTTACCATGGACTACTCCAGACACTACCCCTATTGAAATTCTACACACACAAACCTGGACATACCCCCCCATACACCATCTGTAAAACACACACAGACACACCCTGTTTACACACACAAACCTGGATATACCCCTCATACACCATCTGTAAAACACACAGACACATCCTGTTTACACACACAAACCTGGATATACCCATCATACACCACACACACCATCTGTAAAACACACACAGACACATCCTGTTTACACACAAAAACCTGGATATACCCCTCATACACCACACACACCATCTGTAAAACACACACCATCTGTAAAACACACACCATCTGTAAAACACACACAGACACATCCTGTTTACACACACAAACCTGGATATACCCCTCATACACCACACACACCATCTGTAAAACACACACAGACACACCCTGTTTACACACAAAAACCTGGATATACCCATCATACACCACACACACCATCTGTAAAACACACACAGACACATCCTGTTGACACACACAAACCTGGATATACCCTCATACACCATCTGTAAAACACACAGACACATCCTGTTTACACACACAAACCTGGATATACCCATCATACACCACACACACCATCTGTAAAACACACACAGACACACCCTGTTTACACACAAAAACCTGGATATACCCATCATACACCACACACACCATCTGTAAAACACACACAGACACACCCTGTTTACACACAAAAACCTGGATATACCCATCATACACCACCTACACCATCTGTAAAACACACAAAGACACATCCTGTTTACACACACAAACCTGGATATACCCATCATACACCACACACACCATCTGTAAAACACACACAGACACATCCTGTTTACACACACAAACCTGGATATACCCCTCATACACCACACACACCATCTGTAAAACACACAGACACATCCTGTTTACACACACAATATCAAAGAAGAACACACACACTGAAACATAGACCCAAACACCCATCCTGGGTCTGACTCGGCATAATAAACAAACAAACAGCAGGCCAAACAGATGGGAATACTTGACTGTAGTCCACATGTAGACTGAGTGTGTACTCTAGGACAAGGTGGCAGTGGAATGTAACATAGGCTCCCAGAGAGGCCTCGACTTGGCTAATATTAACCACACTGACACATGCCTCATCTCTTACATACAGTCATCTCACAGTCATCGCACTGTTGAGCATGAAAAACCAAGCAGCGTTGCAGTTCTTGACCCAAATATGGTGCCCCTGGTACCTACTACCATACCCTGTTCAAAGGCACTTAAATATTTAGTCTTGCCCATTCACCCTCTGAATGGCTCACATACACAATCTATGTCTCAAGGCTTAAAAATACTTGTTCAATCTGTCTCCACCCCTTCATCTACACTGATTGAAGTGGATTTAACAAGGGACATCAATAAGGGATCATAGCTGGTCAGTCTGTCATTGAAAGAGCAGGTGTTCTTAACGTTTTCTACACTCAGGGTATAAGCGGTGTACTATCTTCATTTGATCACTCGGTTGTTGCAGAGAAAATGCAAACTAGTGTATTCGAGGTTTAAAAAGGCTTCCATTTTAACATTTCAGACTAGATTCACCCTAACGAAAAATCTATCAACCCCTACAACATGTCCATTCATTATAATCCTCATAATAATTCACATTTCCTGTTGCTGCAGGATTAGTTTCCCGCTGTTCAAATTAAGATAGCACATCTTTAACAAGGCCACATTCCACTTCGGTCCCTCGACCCTTCTCTGACCCTTCTCCTACTCCAGTTCTGAAATGACAGAATGGATCCACACACACTGACCTGAGACAAGCTCTAGTTTCTCTGCGGGGTCCCCCTCCTCGTATAGTTTGGGGTGGCAGCGGTTGCCTATCTGTGTGATGAGCTCAGCGGGGAGAGACGACAGGTCCTGGCGACCCCGCATACGACCCCGGGTCTCTGAGTGGTCCGGCAGGGCCTCCACACGCTCACCAGCTACCAGAGGGAGAAAGACGTGTGTTAGATCTGTCTGGTTTGACCTTTATACACACACGTCGGTACCTGCGGCGCCCACGTTGAGCATGCTGTACATGTTACAGATCTGTCTGGTGTGACCTTTATATACACACACACACGCCGGTACCTGCGGCGCCCACGTTGAGCATGCTGTACATGGTGTACATGTTACAGATCTGTCTGGTCTGACCTTTATACACACACACACACACACGTCGGTACCTGCGGCACCCACGTTGAGCATGCTGTACATGCTGTACATGTTACAGATCTGTCTGGTGTGACCTTTATATACACACACACGTCGGTACCTGCGGCGCCCACGTTGAGCATGCTGTACATGGTGTACATGTTACAGATCTGTCTGGTCTGACCTTTACACACACACACACACACACACACACACACACACACACACACACACACACACACACACACACACACACACACGTCGGTACCTGCGGCGCCCACGTTGAGCATGCTGTACATGGTGTACATGTTACAGATCTGCCTGTACTGCTCCTCCGTCTGCTCCTCCGTCACCTCCTCCTCTTCCTCCTCGTCATGGTAACTGATAGGCGAGTCACTGGTGTAGGCGCTCATCGTGCCCGGGCTGGCGCCCTCCGATGCCACGTTGCCCATGGAGACCACACTCCCGTTGGAACCGCTGCCGTGGCCCCCAACCCCTGATCCTATCCCCGCCCCGCTGGCTCCCATCCCCATGGCCAGTGCCAGCGCCCCCGAGCTCTGGATGGCACTCCCTCGCACGGACTCCTGGGAAAAGCGGGCGGCCTTCCTGGATCCGCCTCCACCTGAGCCCCCTCCACCCCCGTCTCGGCTGCTGCCGCCCTCCCACAAGCGCTTGGCCACAGGAGTGCACACCACCGAGTAGGGCGAGGCTTCTGATTGGTTGCCCTGCTGCTCTGTCTTCACCCGCGACATGAGGGGGAGGGGGGTAAGGCAGGAGGCGGGGCGACTGCCAGTCCCCATGGCAACGGTTTGAGTGACGGGGCTCTGGGGTTCGGAGGGCGGAGCCTCCTCGGCTTGCAGGCCCTGGGAGTCACAGCTGGGCGAGGAAACCTGGAGGAGGAATATGGAGAGAATACATTTATCAATAGTTTATTATGGAAATATAAATATACTGTATATGCAAATACTTGCAATGATTTTGATAAGTGGTTGTTTACGCATCTCAGTTGAGTGTACTGTCGCTCTGGAAACGCCTGGTAGAGTTCTGCTAAACACATTCAAAATCTATCAGGGTTTCTGAACATGTGGCGCTGGACACTTGATCAGCAACATTTTCATTTACCGGACATTTGAGAAAATTTACCGGGAACATTTGCATTTGGTGCATAGCGTGATTAGGGCGTCCACCCACGGGGCTCAGAACGACAGCAATCACATTTAGAATACGGTCATTCATATTCACAGAACATGCAAGTCGAGGCTGCAACGATGTGCGGTCCTTCTGATGTGCACTTCAAACACATTTACTTTTCCTCAGCCAACAAGATGAGTAACCAACAGCAAAATCACTAGCCTGTGTCAATCTACTTTAGTAGAAATGTTTAGGCTACCTGTTCTATTGGTCAGCTTGTTGAGAATAAATAGCCTATTTCAAATAGACTCTGGGCCAGTTGTGGGCCGATAGGCCTACTGATGAATTTGGGCTCTAAGCTACATAAAATGCAAGGAGTCTGAGGCAACAGATCACAACGTTTAGCTTAAAATGTCGATAAACTATTATTTCGTCACATTATAAGCGCAGTACTGTGCACAAGGCAGTAGGCTATGCACGAATGTTCGTTCCATAACGCAATTAGCAGGAAAACACCATTATCAAAAGGGCACTACACATGCGAGCGGTTTCATGTAACAGATGAAAATATCCGTTACAAATGTAGAACGAGAGATCTAATAGGCTACTTTGAAACAACATAAGACATGCAGGTTTCAAACAATTAAGTACATGTTTTCAAAATGCATACTGCCTCCAGCTCATTGCAAAGTGGTGTGTGACGCGCTGATGAAGCCTACCTTCTGTTGCCGTTTGACACAGCGTTCAAAACAACTGAGAAATCTCTGACTTTGACTTCAGTGCGTTCAAGACAACTGGGAACTGGGGAAAACACAAGCTCTGACTGAGAAAAACACAGGCTCCGACTGAGAAAAACACAGGCTCCGACTGAGAAAAACACAGGCTCCGACTGAGAAAAACACAGGCTCCGACTGAGAAAAACACAGGCTCCGACTGGGAAAACAAGCTCCGACTGGGAAAAAACAAGCTCCGACTGGGAAAAAACAAGCTCCGACTGGGAAAAAACAAGCTCCGACTGGGAAAAAACAGGCTCCGACTGGGAAAACACAAGCTCCGACTGGGAAAACACAGGCTCCGACTGGGAAAACACAGGCTCCGACTGGGAAAACACAGGCTCCGACTGGGAAAACACAGGCTCCGACTGGGAAAACACAGGCTCCGACTGGGAAAACACAGGCTCCGACTGGGAAAACACAGGCTCCGACTGGGAAAACACAGGCTCCGACTGGGAAAACACAGGCTCCGACTGGGAAAACACAGGCTCCGACTGGGAAAACACAGGCTCCGACTGGGAAAACACAGGCTCCGACTGGGAAAACACAGGCTCCGACTGGGAAAACACAGGCTCCGACTGGGAAAACACAGGCTCCGACTGGGAAAACACAGGCTCCGACTGGGAAAACACAGGCTCCGACTGGGAAAACACAGGCTCCGACTGGGAAAACACAGGCTCCGACTGGGAAAACACAGGCTCCGACTGGGAAAACACAGGCTCCGACTGGGAAAACACAGGCTCCGACTGGGAAAACACAGGCTCCGACTGGGAAAACACAAGCTCCGACTGGGAAAACACAAGCTCCGACTGGGAAAACACAAGCTCCGACTGGGAAAACACAAGCTCCGACTGGGAAAACACAAGCTCCGACTGGGAAAACACAAGCTCCGACTGGGAAAACACAAGCTCCGACTGGGAAAACACAAGCTCCGACTGGGAAAACACAAGCTCCGACTGGGAAAACACAAGCTCCGACTGGGAAAACACAAGCTCCGACTGGGAAAACACAAGCTCCGACTGGGAAAACACAAGCTCCGACTGGGAAAACACAAGCTCCGACTGGGAAAACACAAGCTCCGACTGGGAAAACACAAGCTCCGACTGGGAAAACACAAGCTCCGACTGGGAAAACACAAGCTCTGACTGGGAAAACACAAGCTCTGACTGGGAAAACACAAGCTCTGACTGGGAAAACACAAGCTCTGACTGGGAAAACACAAGCTCTGACTGGGAAAACACAAGCTCTGACTGGGAAAACACAAGCTCTGACTGGGAAAACACAAGCTCTGACTGGGAAAACACAAGCTGACTGGGAAAACACAAGCTCTGACTGGGAAAACACAAGCTCTGACTGGGAAAACACAAGCTCTGACTGGGAAAACACAAGCTCTGACTGGGAAAACACAAGCTCTGACTGGGAAAACACAAGCTCTGACTGGGAAAACACAAGCTCTGACTGGGAAAACACAAGCTCTGACTGAGAAAAAAGTTTTGAACAGTCACCCAACTCGGAATTCCAACTCAGGAAATCAGGCCTCTTTCCAGAGCTCCGACGTAATAATTTGACCTCGTATTTTAAGATACTGTACATACAAATATACTGTACACACGTACCAATTTACTTCCACTAAATTAGATTACCTAAATTATGCAGATTACCTAAATTATGCAGATTACCGATAAGCATGACCAGTCAAATGAATTTCCATTGACCGGTATTTCCATCAATAAATAGCCTAAAAAGCATTATTTCGCAATTGGATTTTCTCTTCTCCCTAGCAGTTGTCCGACGCAAATGTTATTTATCTGCATTTTTTTTGTTTTATATACGGACAAAAGCAATCTATTATAGGCTAACAGAAACCCTGGTATGTATGTGTGTATTATTCTAAGACCTCTGAATAAAGAGCACAGCATAACGGCACAACCTGTGGTCACGGTGTGTGATTGTGATGCAGGACAAGGCTCCCCTTTGAAGGAGGCCTCCTATCCTTAAAGGAAAACTCCACCCAAAAACAATATTTTGGTCAAATGTTTTGCCGCCGGTATCACATGATGCCAAATGCATCATAAAGTCTGTATTTCTGTATTTTGAAAGTTATACATCTTGAAAAGTTGATTGCTGACATGCAAAACCTTTCTGGACTATATCAACAATGGACTAATGAAACAAATACCAAAATATCATTTTTTGGTGGAGTTTTCCTTTAAACATGCTTGGGTTGTTAAAAAGGCTATATAAAACCCATGTATTATTACCTTGAGGAAGAACTCTGTGCCCTTCTCCATGATCTGCTGGATCTGCAGGAATCCTGCGGTGTACATGAGGAGGAACTGGTCTCCCACTGTCATGCTGAGGCGGCCTGTGTAGCAGAAGGCCAGGATCTGCTGGAAGCTCTGGGGCTGGACGGCTGGGGGGAGCTCCACCACTGTGGGGGTCTTGGAGCCGCTGCCTCCCCCAGTGCTGAACAGGTCCCGGAAGTAAGAGCTGCTGGCCGCAAGCACGGCACGGTGAGCCTGGAGGAGAAGGAGGGAGGAGTAAGAAGATTCTATAGAGCTATATAAGGAATGTTTCCTTTGTTTGAACGATACATTTATTTTAAAACTGTGTGGTTGATCTTTTGGGAGGTGCAAAATGTCATGATTATGATCATTCAGATGCTGATTCAGTGATTCGATTTTCTCTGTTATTTTTCTAACATCAATAAATGTTGACCAATAATGGCAAGTCATGAAGGGCAACGGGATAATAAAGTCATAAAAATCAATCCGTTACCGCCGAGATGGACCGATAGATAAATAATGGGTCTTGCACATCAGAACACTAAAAAACTAAATGTACATTATAGTACACAATCTACGCAATTCACACAGTAATATCCCACCTTGAAGGCGTGTCCCTTGACGACCACGGAGACATCGCAGTAGAGCCCCTGGAGACGCTGCTCGTTCAGACACTCCAGGACGTTGTTGCCAAAGTTAGGAATCGCCATCTGAAGGGTCTGGGCCATGGTGCGCTACGCACACCACCACAGGGTCTGGAGGGAGAGAGAGATATCAGCAACATATTTTAAAAGAGCCAATTAAATCAGTTCCCAATCTTCTGCATGAGGCTGACCCGTTTGTCCCCAACCTAATGAAGCAACAAACAGTAATGCCCTGTACTTAACCTATATCATGGATTCCAACACCATTGGTACACTGAACAAAAATATAAATGTAACATGTAAAGTATTGGTCCCATGTTTCATGAGCTGAAATAAAAGATCACAGGAATGTTCCATACTTACAAAAAGCTTATTTATCTCAAATGTTGTGCATCATTTTTGTATGTCTCTTTTAGTGGGAATTTCTCCATTGCCAAGATAATCCATTCACCTGACCGGTGTGGCATATCAAGAAGCTGATTAAACAGCATGACCATTACACAGTTGCACCTTGTGCTGGGGACAATAAAAGGCTATTTATAATGTGTAGTTTTGTCACACAACACAATGCTACAGATGTCTCAAGTTTGGAGGGAGTGGGAAATTAGCATGTTGAATACAGGAATGTCCACCAGAGCTGTTGCCAGATAATTTAATGTTCATTTCTCTACCATAAGCGGTCTCCAACGTCGTTTCAGAGAATTTAGCAGTACGTCCCAACCAGCCCTACAACCGCAGACCACATGTAACCACGCCAGCCCAGGACCTCCACATCTGGCTTCTTTACCTGCGGGATTGTCTGAGAACAGCCACCTGAACAGCTGATGAAACTGAGGTGCATTTCTGTGTGTAACAAAGCCATTTCGTTGGGAAAAACTGATTGGCTGGGCCTGGCTCCCCAGTGGGTGGGCCAATGCCCTCCAAGGCCCACCCATGGTTGCACCTCTGCCCAGTCAAGTGAAATCCATAGATTAGGGCCTAATTCATTTATTTCAATTGACTGATTTCCTTATATAAACAGTAACTCTGTAAAAATCTTTGAAATTGTTGAACTCTTGAATTTTTGTTCACTATAACAAGTAACATGGTACTAGTGGTGCATGTTACAATCAATGAGAAACCACTAAGAAGGAGGGCCTAATTATCAAGTAATTTAACTACTATTACCATATCATTTCTAAGGACACCAGGTAAATAGAGGGCTGTAAAATAAAGCCCAACCATAGGATTCCCTCTCCGTATGATGGGTGCTATCAGCTCATCAGTGACCTTAACACTAACAGACAGCACCCTCCAATGGACAAAACATGTTTAGTGATGATACCCATTTGGAAGCAACTGAAGTGAACCTAACGCTTTCATTTGTCTTTCAGACAAAGTAAACCATTTTACAGTGTGTTTTGAGCAGAAAGGAGACCCTTAAAATACTATTTGAAAAAGCCTACTTATCCATATGTAGCAAATGTCAATGCCCATACACACGTCTTATTCTGAAAAGTGAAAGCATATCACTTCTATCTGCTATTTATATAGGCCTAAAACTGTCTAAAACAAATTCAGAGATGTTATTTGATTGTAAAATGTGTGTTTACATCTGTGTAAATATCCTACTCCTACAGTACTACAATGTGGGTTTGTTTGAATTGCCCATAACCTATTATCTCAAGCATACAACAACCTAAACCTGCAGCCCTCTAATATTTCATAGGCCTATGCTCTAAAGTCAATAGAAATTAAAGGTCTGTCATTCCTCTCGACAACATCATATAGAATGGTGTGTGTGGATGAAGAGGAGGAGACAAAGACAGTGAGCCACTCTGAACTATTAAGATACAGTGAACTTTAAGGGTGCAGGCGCCTCCTCTCCCCTCCCACTATCTCTGAAGCTCAGCCCAGACATCCACCTCAGCTAACCCCATAACAACCATAAACAGCACAGACATCCACCTCAGCTAACCCCATAACAACCATAAACAGCACAGACATCCACCTCAGCTTACCCCATAACACGGGCAGGGGGCCACCCATACTGAGTGTCACTGTCACTAGTCACTTTTCATAAAAGCATCTGATTCGCTAACTGATGCTATAAGCTATTATTGCATCCATTACACATGCATGTTCTAGCATGCATCTATGCACCTACATACAGTAACACGCAGTCATCCGCTTATAGACTACACACACACACACACACACAAAAGCTGCCATTGACGGGGTGGATACTATGTGGCAGCATTAACAGACCGTTAGAATCTTCTCACCGAGTGAAACACAAGATTCACAAGAAGTCTGACTAACATATTAAAGGTGAAGTAAGCAGCCCAACATATAAGCCTGGCTTTGGGATCCAGCCAGCCACACTGGTAAAAGAAACACTGTCTTTGTCTCCATCCCGCTCTCTTATGCCCTCTCGCAAAAACACAGATGTGCACTCACACACACCAACGCAAACAAACACACACACATTCACACACACACACTAAACAATACTGCCTGTTTACAGTTTGGCAGGACACACACACAGAATAGAATAAAGCCTGGGTGTGTTTGTGGAATTTGCACTGAGAGAACGACCAAGGAGGGTAGGAGAGGGGCCTGAACAAGGGCTGTGCCCAGCAAAGGGGTCATGTCAGGCACAGCAGCCAGGTTAGAGGGCAGAGGAGGAGAAGTTCAGTTCACCCACTGCCTCACATCTCATACCGGGCAGTAGAGTCAGTCACAGAACTAGGTCACACAGTGTCAACATAAGTGCCAGTCTTTTCACAGGAGCCTCAAGAATGTTTTGCCGGCATTTAAAATGCAGCCACAGCTTATGTGATGGACCAAGGACCGACGTATTTGTGATCTTATACAAAGTAAAACATATTTTCCAGTTTATCCACACTCCTAGACGATAGTCTGTGAAAACACCAACTGCTAAATTAATTTAGATCGCCTTACAGATTATTAGAGAGGGTTACATGGGTGGTGGCCAGCAACATGCCACCCTGCATCCCACTGTTGGCTTGCCTCTGAGGCTAAGCAAGGTCCTGGTCAGTCCCTGGATGTGAGTAGGGGGCACTACTGCCTCTGGTCGAAGGAGACCCCAATGCGCCAGGGCAGTGATTGGGGACATTGCCCTGTGTAGGGTGACCTTTTTCAGACGGGACGTTAAGCAGGTGTCCTGACTCTCTGTGGTCACTAAAGATCCCATGGCACTTATTGTAAGAGTAGGGGTGTTATGTTAACCCCAGTGTCCTGGACACATTTCCAAACTGGCATCACCAGCTTTCACACATTCACACCTCCCCTCTCCCCTTTAACAATATCCAGGTCATTGCTTTAAATTAGAACGTGTTCAGTCAATTTACCTGGTAAAATAAGGGTAAAAAAAAATAAGGTGCTGGCACAACTATTTTATAGGCATTTCCTGGTTTCAAAACCCATGTCTACTGTAAGGATATAGCTTGCCTGCTATAAAATGTTGCCTACACACAATGCAACTATCAATTCAATGTTTACTTTTCTTATTGAAGGGCTACTGACCATCATTGAAATACATTATTCATCGTTTCAATGAATTCACGTAACATATATAGATAGGCATGGCATGCTCAAATTGATCACATCGAAAACTGTTCCCGAACCACATTCATTAAATACCAATTAAATTAAACAGTTCAAAGCAAACCTCTTAAGTGATAGCTAGCTGTTACTAGCTATAAATTGTATCTCCAGCGAGTTGCGTTTTGACCAGGATACAAGATCAAACCGCGGTGATAGCTGTCTGTGTACGGAGGTGACCGCCGCGCCGTGTGCCAGTCTGCCCGCTCGGAGTGCTCCACTGGCACGGGCCGGGGGGCGACAGAGAATGGCAGTGACTGCAGCAACACGCGATCCAGGAGCGCCACGGCGTTTGCCAGCTGTCAAAAACGTATACGGATATATTAACGAACTTTAATCAGTTTGAAAAGGTCCACATCTTTCGCTTTTAGTCCCGTCTTTCATTGCAATATACGCATCCCACCCGCAGGCCTGTGAATCGGGTGCCTGTCAGGACTAGCTAAGCTAGCTAAACTAGCAAGCTAACATAGCACTGCTAAAATATTTTGGGTTCGCCCCAGCGCACCATCCACCTCATGCACTCAGACAACCGCACAGTATCCGCTGCTTCCGCGATTACCCACGAATTAAAAACAGATTGTCACAAACTGTATCGATTAGGTTGACAGTTGTCCCACGGTGTCAGCTATCGATTCCAAATCGTATTTATTTAAATATTTTGGGGATGGGGAAATGACTCCCACTGCTATACTCCATTTTACCGACATCAACAGGTCATCTCAGGACACGCAGCAGCTGAGGGCGAGCCAGACGGAACCAGTGCGGCACAGAACAGGGGTGTTTCAAGTCGGTAGACAAGACATATTTAACCACTTCTCACCAATGTGATAGATGGCCAAAATATTTGTATCCGAAACTAACAATTATTTTAATCGTGTAGCTCACATAAATTCTGACAATTGTCGGTACATAAAAATATTTCATCGTGCACTGTAAAAAGTTTTCGATCATATTGCCGAGGAGAAAGTAGCCACAAAGGCATGTGGGGCTCGGAAGTCGCAAACCGGTGAGGTGTTTAAAGTTTGTGATGGTGCCATCCTCTTACCAACCCATCCCCCATCGCACACCTTTCCCAAAACAATAGTTTACCCCCACGAAACATTCCGAACCCATCTGATATCTGCCCCAAACCGCGGTGCCAACGAGGGACACCGGTCTTGCCCACAGCCCCTGCATCCTCATACGACCCCATTAGACATCCTCATTCTCCAGCAGATACTCACCCCTTAGCTGGGAAACTGATCCAAAACGTTTCAATGGAGGATTCGATAGCCCTCTCCCCGCAATATCTTCATACAGGCAGCCATTCGTTGTGAGCAATGGCGAGACGCCGATCGCAGAGCTATCGAGGGCGGAACAGTGTCCCAGGGGATTGCGGAGCTCCGAGTCACCGATCGCGCCGAACAGAAAGACAAGCATGACGCGCTCATCATTCAATCGCATGATCGTCTCAAGCACAGCCTCAATTTGGGGAGACCTATCCCACGGCGTGATGTGTTTGCGCATTGGCACAGCAGCGTGCAGAAACCGCCTCTATCCCTTCTCCCTGTGCTGTGTGTGAGATAGAAATGGGAAAGTAAGCTGTGTGTGTGCGTGCACGTGTGTCTGGACTACATTCATTTAGGTGAACCCAGTGCGTGCAAAGAATAAATAATCATGCCTGCAAGTAACGGGTACGGGGAATCAAATAAAAACACATTTTGCTTAGAGAGAGATGGAGCCCTGAGTTCTACCATTGCATGGCTGAGTTGGACCTGCTTTATAGCCTATGTGGGCTATTTCATGGGGAATATATATTTTTTTTTTCAGGCTACCTACACTTTAAAAAGTCACTGGCTAACTCATTAATGAAAATTAGTAGTGGCTACTCAAACATCTCCAACCGTCAGTAGAACTCAAATCATAAAAGTGGTACTAAATTATATGTCAATAAGATTTAATATAATTTCATGTTTTTGAGTACTGTTAACACATATTAACTTACTGAGTAAATAACTGTATTTATTTGTGTTCAGCTAATGTAAAGTTAATGATTATTTAATATTTTAAAGTCAATTGAAAATTTATTAAATAAGTTAATCTTACTTGATTCTATTATGTTTTGCATCTTTACTTAAATGATAAGAGGCTGCCAGCCCTCTTTTAAGGTCCTAACTACAGAATAGTGTCTATTCCAGATGCGTAGGAGTCAAAATAAGAATACTGTCGAAAAATAAATAAATGTCTTCAAATATCAAAGTAGTAGTCAGACACATTGATATTTTAGTAAAAAACACTTGATTTATCTGTGTTTTGCTGATATAGAATTATTACGTTTTTGCAAGTTATGTTTTTTGTTGTTGAATTTCGGATACTTTTACACAATGTTGTATGCATGTTTGAAGAAAGAAAAGTAATGAAGGTAAATAATTAAGTGAAAAGGAACCCTACATGTTTATGTTCAGTACATCACATAATGTCCAGGTAACTTCAATCGTTATATTTCAGAATACATAATACAATTTATTGTTAAAAAGTTAATAGAACACAAAACAGTTAAGTATTTAGAAGTTAAAAAGAACCTTATGGTTGGTGATGTCACTTTATTACTTTAAGTCTTGAACACTAATACTTTGGGTTACTCAAATGGTTCTAGGCAATGGGTTTCCTCAAAAAAAATGTAGTTAGCTGAACTAATTACTTTTTACAGTGTGGGACATATGCTTCAGCCTATACCAGCATTTCCCAAACTCGGTCTTCGGGACCCCAAGGGGTGCATGTTTTGGTTTTTGCTCTAACACTACACAGCTGATGCAAATGATCAAAGATGATTTGGTCCTGCCGTACATACCTACACGTACGCTACGGTCACAAGATGCAGGCCTCCTAATTGTCCCTTGGAATTTCTAAGCAAACAGCTGGAGGCAGGGCTTTCTCCTATAGAGCTCGATTTTTACGGAATGGTCTGCCTACCCATGTGAGAGACGCAGACTCAGTCTCAACCTTTAAGTCTTTACTGAAGACTCATCTCTTCAGTGGGTCATATGATTGAGTGTAGTCTGGCCCAGGAGTGTGAAGGTGAACAGTCCTCTCTCGGAGGACCTGAGCCCTAGGACCATGCCTCAGGACTACCTGGCATGACGACTCCTTGCTGTCCCCAGTCCACCTGGCTGTGCTGCTGCTCCAGTTTCAACTGTTCTGCCTGCAGCTATGGAACCCTGACCTGTTCACCGGACATGCTACCTGTCCCAGACCTGCTGTTTTCACCTCTCTAGAGCAGCAGGAATGGTAGAGTTACTCCTAATGAAAAGCCAACTGACATTTACTCCTGAGGTGCTGACTTGCTGCACCATTGACAACTATTGTGATTATTATTACTTGACCATGCTGGTCATTTATGAACATTTGAACATCTTGGCCATGTTCTGTTATAATCTCTACCTGGCACAGCTAGAAGAGGACTGGCCACCCCTCATAGCTTGGTTCCTCTCTAGGTTTCTTCCTAGGTTTTGGCCTTTCGAGGGAGTTTTTCCTAGCCATCGTGCTTCTACACCTGCATTGCTTGCTGTTTGGGGTTTTAGGCTGAGTTTCTGTACATCAATTTGAGATATCAGCTGATGTAAGAAGGGCTATTTAAATACATTTCATTTGATGATCAAAGCTTGGTGATTTGTTGATTATTGGAATAAGTTGTGTAGTGTTAGGGCAAAAACCAAAACATGCACCCCTTGTAGTCCCGAGGACCAAGTTTGGGAAACCCTGGCCTATACTGTTACCTGTCATCTCCCCCAACATGATTAATAGAGCACTACAGACCTTATACAATGTAAATGTTTTTACTAATATGGAAGCCATCAGTATGAAGGGTATAATGTGAAAAATGATTCACAGCACCAGATACAGTGGGGAGAACAAGTATTTGATACACTGCCGATTTTGCAGGTTTTCCTACTTACAAAGCATGTAGAGGTCTGTAATTTTTATCATAGGTACACTTCAACTGTGAGAGACGGAATCTAAAAATCTAAAATCCAGAAAATCACATTGTATGATTTTTAAGTAATACATTTGCATTTTATTGCATGACATAAGTATTTGATCACCTACCAACCAGTAAGAATTCCTGCTCTCACAGACTTGTTAGTTTTTCTTTAAGAAGCCCTCCTGTTCTCCACTCATTACCTGTATTAACTGCACCTGTTTGAACTCATTACCTGTATAAAAGACACCTGTCCACACACTCAATCAAACAGACTCCAACCTCTCTACAATGACCAAGACCAGAAAGCTGTGTAAGGACATCAGGGATTAAAATTGCAGACCTGCACAAGGCTGGGATGGGCGACAGGACAATAGGCAAGCAGCTTGGTGAGAAGGCAACAACTGTTGGCGCAATTATTCGAAAATGGAAGAAAATCAAGATGACGGTCAATCACCCTCGGTCTGGGGCTCCATGCAAGATCTCACCTCGTGGGGCATCAAT
This sequence comes from Oncorhynchus keta, assembly GCF_023373465.1. Taxonomy (NCBI): domain Eukaryota; kingdom Metazoa; phylum Chordata; class Actinopteri; order Salmoniformes; family Salmonidae; genus Oncorhynchus; species Oncorhynchus keta. Next base: position 27,600,097 of record NC_068425.1, on the reverse strand, counting down.
GATCATGAGGAAGGTGAGGGATCAGCCCAGAACTACATGGCAGGACCTGGTCAATGACCTGAAGAGAGCTGGGACCACAGTCTCAAAGAAAACAATTAGTAACACACTACGCCGTCATGGATTGAAATCCTGCAGCGCACGCAAGGTCCCCCTGCTCAAGCCAGCGCATGTCCAGGCCCGTCTGAAGTTTGCCAATGACCATCTGGATGTTCCAGAGGAGGAATGGGAGAAAGTCATGTGGTCTGATGAGACAAAAATAGAGCTTTTTATCTAAACTCCACTCGCCCTGTTTGGAGGAAGAAGGATGAGTACAACCCCAAGAACATCATCCCGACTGTGAAGCATGGAGGTGGAAACATCATTCTTTGGGGATGCTTTTCTGCAAAGGGAACAGGACGACAGGACGACTGCACCGTATTGAGGGGAGGATGGATGGGGCCATGTATCGTGAGATCTTGGCCAACAACCTCCTTCCCTCAGTAAGAGCATTGAAGACGGGTCGTGGCAGGGTCTTCCAGCATGACAATGACCCGAAACACACAGCCAGGGCAACTAAGGCGTGGCTCCGTAAGAAGCATCTCAAGGTCCTGGAGTGGCCAAGCCAGTCTCCAGACCTGAACCCAATAGAAAATCTTTGGAGGGAGCTGAAAGTCCTTATTGCCCAGCGACAGCCACAAAACCTGAAGGATCTGGAGAAGGATCTGTATGGAGGAGTGGGACAAAATCCCTGCTGCAGTGTGTGCAAACCTGGTCAAGAACTACAGGAAACATGATCTCTGTAATTGCAAACAAAGGTTTCTGTACCAAATATTAAGTTCTGCTTTTCTGATGTATCAAATACTTATGTCATGCAATAAAATGCAAATTAATTAAATCATACAATGTGATTTTCCATAAACATACATAAACACCTAGATGGTAAACAACCCCATAAACATACAAAACCCCTAGACAGTGCGAAAAAACACATACATCACCCATGTCACACCCTGACCTAACCAAAATAATAAATAAAACAAAGAATACTAAGGTCAGGGCATGACACATACATATTTTCATACACGCATATGAGCATGGAAGCACACCATGCAGATAGGCCTACAGTCATCACACATAAACTCAGCAACAACAAAAAAACGTCCTCTCACTGTCAACTGTGTTTATTTTCAGCAAACTTAACATGTGTAAATATTTGTATCAACATAACAAGATTCAACAACTGAGACATAAACTGACAAGTTCTAAAGACATGTGACTAACAGAAATTGAATAATGTGTCCCTGAACAAAGGGGGGGTCAAAATCAAAAGTAACAGTCAGTATCTGATGTGGCCACCAGCTGCATTAAGTACTGCAGTGCATCTCCTCCTCATGGATTGCACCAGATTTGCCAGTTCTGTTGTGAGATGTTACTCCACTCTTCCACCAAGGCACTTGCAAGTTCCCAAACATTTCTGGGGGGAATTGTCCTAGCCCACACCCTCCGATCCAACAGGTCCCAGACGTGCTCAATGATTGAGATCCGGTCTCTTCGCTGGCCATGGCAGAACACTGACATTCCTTTCTTGTAGAAAATCACACACAGAACGAGCAGTATGGCTGGTGGCATTGTCAAGCTGGAGGGTCCTATCAGGATGAGCCTGCAGGAAGGGTACCACATGAGAGAGGAGGATGTCTTCCTTGTAATGCACAGCGTTGAGATTGCCTGCAATGACAACAAGCTCAGTCTGATGATGCTGTGACAAACTGCCCCAGACCATGACGAACCCTCCACCTCCAAATCGATTCCGCTCCAGAGTACAGGCCTCTGTGTAACGCTCATTGCTTTGACGATAAACGCGAATCCGACCATCACCCCTGGTGAGACAGAACCGCGATTCATCAGTGAAGAGCACTTTCAGCCAGTCCTGTCTGGTCCAGCGACGGTGGGTTTGTGCCAGTAGGCGACGTTGTTGCCGGTGATGTCTGGTGAGGACCTGCCTTACAACAGGCCTACAAGCCCTCAGTCCAGCCTCTCCCAGCCTATTGTGGACAGTCTGAACACTGATGGAGGGATTGTGTGTTCCTGATGTAACTTGGGCAGTTGTTGTTGCCATCCTGTACCTGCCCCGCAGGTGTGATGTTTGGATGTACCGATCCTGTGCAGGTGTTGTTGTACGTGGACTGCCACTGAGAGGACAATCAGCTGTCCGCCCTGTCTCCCTGTAGCGCTGTCTTAGTACGGACATTGCATTTTTTTGCCCTGGCGACATCTGCAGTCCTCATGCCTCCTTGCAGCATGCCTAAAGGCACGTTCACGCAGATGACTCAGTAGAAAGGCCTCTTTAGTGTCCTAAGTTTTCAAATACTGTGACCTTAATTGCCTACCGTCTGTAAGCTGTTAATGTCTTAACGACAGTTCCACAAGTGCATGTTCATTAATTGTTTATGTTTCATTGAACCAGCATGGGAAAGTGTTTAACTTGTTCACGCTACCAGGTTCCCCAAGGGCACCCCCCACGCTCAACTCAAAAGATGGCGCACAGAATGCAAAAATATTCTTAGAAATATTTAACCTCCACACATTAACAAGTCCAATAGCTCAAATGAAAGATAAACACCTTGTTCATCTACCCAGCGAGTCAGATTTCTAAAATGTTTTACGGCGAAAACATAGCACATATTTATGTCAAACCACCACCAAAGACACAGCCAATATATAGCCATTTTGGGCACGCATTTCCTCCAAAGGGGGCAGTATTCTGCCTATCCTTAACTGGTTTAAACCATTAACAATGAAGATCTGTGAAGTTATTTAGATATTTACGAATTATCTTTGAAAGACAGGGTCCTGAAAAAGGGATATTTATTTTTTTGCTGAGTTTCTTTCATGTTTGAATACACAAACAATATACAACACATGAATAACATGGAAGTATGCATTTAATGCATTTATTAATAAATGACTGAAATTAGTGACTCCATGCGGGAATTTAAGGACGAGACAATATGAGTAGAATGCATGACAGTTAATGGACATGGCACAACAACTATTTGTCATCAATCTGGATATAGCCTACTGTAAACACTGTCGTGGAAATTCTACACCGGGACACTGGAAGTTAATCTTAAATTAATCATTATTTTTTATCAGCTTGCTGGAGAGGTTCCAACCAACTCAATGCACCAAGTACACATGTCAATCAGGTGCTCTACTGGGGCAGTCCCGTTAGTTCTCTTATATACAGACAAGTTATATTTGAATGATTTAGCTTTTTCATCATTCATATTTAATTCATCATTAACGTTTGTTTCATTTATGTGACCGACATATACTGGGTCATGCACGTAACAGACCAATCAATACCTCACGAGGCTTCTTCTCTCTAAGCTGAGACCTTGAAACTGAGATATCTTTTGTTCTCAAAACAAGGGTCTGGGTGTACTGACAAATTGCAGATACTGCAATCAATCACTTGCATGAACACATAAATTGATTATTAGAAAAGCACAAACATAGAACACAGAAATTTGTTAATAGAAAAGCACAAACATACATTTTTTTTATCACGTTCCCTCCTTGTATCACTCAATCTGTGATAATTATCATTACATTTTAAGGTAAGCATTATATTATAGCTTCTATCAAAAGGTCTGATACTTCTATCAAAGTAAGGGAAATCAACACATAAAACCAGACACTTCATAATTTCAAACCCTTCATTCTGGGTTTTTGTAAAACCATGGCTTATTAAGACCTTCGCTTCATACAGTTACACAAATGCTTCATTACACAATTTCATTTATGGATTCTGACAATTGCATTTCAGCTGGGGCTTTTGTCGCGAGTGGCTGTTAACTACGGGATCAGTGTCCCCCCATGGGACGGTTGAGCTAATGTAGGCTAATGTGATTAGCATGAAGTTGTAAGTAATAAAATAAATCCCTGGACATAGACATATTTGATATTGGCAGAAAGCTTAAAGTCTTGTTAATCTAACTGCACTGTCCAATTTACAGTAGCTATTACAGTGAAAGAATATCATGCTATCTTTTGAGGAGAGTGCACAAATTTGAACATGAAAGGATATTAATAAACTATTTAGGCAGATTTGGGCAGTCTTGATACAGCATTTTGAACAGAAATGCAGTGGTTCATTGGATCAGTCTCAAACTTTGCACATACACTGATGCCATCTAGTGAACATAATTTAAATTGCACCTGGGCTGGAATAATACATCATGGCCTTTCTCTTGCATTTCAAAGATGATGGTACAAAAATTACAAAAGAACGGTTGTATTATCTTTTACCAGATCTAATGTGTTATATTCTACCACATTCCTATCACATTTCCATAAACGTCAAAGTGTTTCCTTTCAAATGGTACCAAGAATATGCATATCCTTGCTTCAGGGCCTGAGCAGTTAGACAGGCAGTTAGATCTGGGTATGTCATTTTAGGAAAAAATTGGGGTTAAACAACAGGTCTACACCTAAGGTGTAACCTGTTGTTTTCGGCGCACGTGACAAATAAACATCGATTTCATTTGATTAGGTTTCATATTTTGAAGAGTTTATGTCCAAAGGACAGTTAGTACAGACCTGTATGTCAATGCAACAGGTCAAAAAGATTAAGATTACAGAGAGGAGCTTTGAGATGGTTTACTTCAGAAGGTGTCTATCCAGCTTTACGGGACACCGTATCATCTGATGTGTCTGAAGTATAATTCTGTATACGGATGGGTTTATCAAGACTTCCTGCCCAAAATGCAGTAATCTTGATTAAGATTAAGAATTTTTAGGACTGATCAATTTTTAGGACTGATTAAGATCTGCAAACTAAGAACATGTTTATTTTCTTTCTTCCAGGACTTCCAAGTTTTTTTTAACGTGTTTATCAATAATTCTGCATCTCTCCATTTTTAAATGCTTTCTGAGGCAGGTGCTTTGGGAGTTAGTATAAAGGTTACCGAAGTTGGCTGTTGAAGGAGGCCCAAATTAAGTAAGGCTTGGCCATTTTGTTTGTTTTTACCTGTTATGAATGTTTGTTAATGGTGTAAAATGCTGCTTTATTGTTTGGGGTCTTTTATTTTGGTTTGAGTGGGTTTTTCACAGGTTAGAAATTATGTACCTTATTAAAGGGCACACAAATTAAATGTTCTGAAGTATCTATTGTCCGAGTTTTGGTTGCACACATGTAAATTCTCTTGATAGAAAATGTCATTTAAATCCCAATGTAAACCTGATACACAAAATGTTTGACATTTTTGAAATATCTTTAAATAATTTTTGAGGTACAGGGAAAGAAACAATCACACAATGGGGTTGAATGACCTCTGACCTCTGTTCTGACTTTCTGGTGAGGCCTGATCACCCTCACTAAAGAGACTAGACATTGGTTGAGATTGAAATGGGCTATGTAAGCACTAATAACTTGCAGAAGTTTATAATTTAGCAATAGTCCTATGTGTGATTTGAACCACGAGAACGACAGAGAGCGAGTGCTGGCCCTGACTGAGGGACACCTGTCTCTAGTCTATTTTACTATTTATTGAATTACCTTATGGGATACAATTAAGTTAAGATGGAGTCATCAAGGGTTGTAATTCTAATTGTATTTGTTATTTTGATTTAACAGGCAGTGTTGTTGTTTTTTTCATCCACTTTGAACATGTGCCATTGGGAGGATGAACAGAAACACCAGAAGAATGAGTTCTCAGAGGTATCAGGTTGATTGTGGAGGTCTGCACACTGCAAAATGTATATCACTTTAGACTAGAAATGCATTGAAATACTGATCTGTTATCAATAACCTTAACAGATCTAAGCACACAAGATATGTGGAAGCAATAGGTATTTCACATCTGTGCAGATGAAAGGCAGGAGAAAAGGAGAGGAAGCCACTTTAGTCTATTGGGATGCATTCTGGCAGGGATTACATCTCCCTCTACTGATCCATACAGAGATAAAGACATCCAATACACAAACCACTAACCAGAGCACTGAAATAAACAATACACTGTGGAGACAGGCAGAACAGTGCAGAATCTGGGTAGAGGATCGTTATGATGACAATGGTGGAGTTGACAACAAAGTTGAAAATGATTTAGTTACTGTACACTTTGGAAAAATAGTTTCAAAAGGGTTCATTGCGGAGGGATTAGGGTTCTACCAAGAACCATTTTGATCAGAATAACTGTTTTTGGAAGACAATTGTTTGTAAAGCAAAGAGTTCTACCTAGAATCTTTAACATCCTATGAACTGTTTTTGGAACAAAGGGTTCTTTGATGATTATTTGGAAGACATGAAGGGTTCTACATAGAAACATATCATATTTCCCAGCTCGCTCTATTGCAGGGAGATGACAGAATTAGTTGTTTTAATGTGATATCTGTGTTTTTTGCATGTTCACTGAAAATAAATATAAAAGCAACACGCAACAATTTCAAAGATTTTACTGAGGACATCACTCAAATAAAATAAATGCATTATGCCTTAATCTATGCATTTCACATGACTGGGAATACAGATATGCATCTGTTCGTCACAAAAACCATTAAAAAAAGGTAGGGGATTGGATCAGAAAACCAGTCAATATCTGGTGCAAGGACCATTTAACTCATGCAGTGCGACACATGTCCATCGCATAAAGTTGATCAGGCTGTTGATTGTGTTCTGTGGAATGTTGTCCCACTCCTCTTCAATGGCTGTGCGAAGTTTCTGGATATTGGCGGGAACTGGAACATACTTTAGTACAAGTTGATCTAGAGCATCCAAAACATGCTCAATGGGTGACATGTCTGAGTATGCAGGCCATAAAAGAAAGAATATAGATCCTTGCGACATTTGACTGTGCGTTATCACGCTGAAATATGAGATGATGGCACCGGATGAATGGCACGACAATGGGTCTCAGGATCTCATCAGGATGTGCATTCAAATTGCCATTGATAAAATGCAATTATGTTCGTCATCTGAAGCTTATGCCTGCCCATACCATAACCTCACCGCCTCCATGAGGCACTCCGTTCACAACATTGACATCAGCAAACCACTCGTCCACATGACACCATACTTACTGTCTGCCATCTGCCCAGTATAGCTGAAACCGGGATTCATCCGTGAAGAGCACACTTCTCCAGTGTGCCAGTGGCCATCGAAGGTGAGCATTTGTCCAATGAAGTCAGTTACGATGCCGACTGTCAGGTCAAGACCCTGGTGAGGACGACGAGCACGCAAATGAGCTTCCCTGAGACGGTTTGAGCCGAAATTCTTCTATTGTGCAAAACCACAGTTTCATCAGCTGTCCAAATGGCTGGTCACAGACAATCCCACAGGTGAAGAAGCCGGATGTGTACTGTAGTGTCACAACAACCTTTGCTTTGGCTCCACCTCCTGTACAGCTCAGGCTTTCGACGTCGCCGGCCTTCTAGCTGCTGCCAAACCTACTGCTGGCAAACGCCCTTCACTCATCAACCCCGGGCATGTCTCATCATCATTACGCACGTCTGGTTCCAATCCCCACTCTATCACTGTAAATATACTCCCTCTGTCATTTGTCTTTGTCTGTCATTGTAAATGTTACTTTTTTTCCTGAGATGAATCTCTCCTACCATTTCCTGAGTACTTCATATTTTGTACTTTGTGTTCGCCCTGTGCCTATTTGATATATGATGCTTAAATAAATTCTGAAGTTTTAAACTTTTGACTGCTTCCTGCCTACTCCTATCTACACCAGTGACATATAGGTCCTGGGATGGCATGATTACACATGAGGCCGGTTGGATGTACTGCCAAATTCCCTAAAATTACGTTGGAGGCTGTTTATGGTAGATAAAGGAACATTCAATTTTCTGGCAACAGCTCTGGTGGACATTCCTGTAGTCAGCAGGCCAATTGTACACTCCCTCAAAACTTGGACATCTGTGGCCTTGTATTGTGTGACAAAACTGCACCTTTTTAGAGTGACCTTTTGTTGTAAGCAGCACAAGGTGCACCTGTGTAATGAGCATGCTATTTAATCAGCTTATTGGTATGCCACACCTGTCAGGTGGATGGAATATCTTGGCAGGGGATAAATGCTCACTAAGAGGGATGTAAACAAATTTGTGCTCAGAATTTGAGAGAAAATATGCTTTTTTTTGTGAGTATGGAATATTTCGGGGATCTTACATTTCAGTTTATGATACATGGGACCAACACTTTAAATGTTGCGTTTATTTTTTCAGTATACATTGATTGGTTGATATATTTTATGTTACACAAAGATAAATTACCCTTCCCTACCCTAGCAGTCATTCTAAATGCAGGCTGCAGGTGATTAACAATTCCACTTGTTGGATATCCTAACTCTGGCTGGATTCCAATAGGAATTACACATCAATTTTCAAGCCAGTATAATGTGACTTGCAGGCCTGATGTGGCCTGTAAACCAGGAGATTCCTAACACCAATGTATTTGGGTATAACGCTTAAACAAAGGCATTCTGATATATGTTAATAAAAAGAAAAAAGATTTCACCTTTATTTAACCAGGTAGGCAAGTTGAGAACAAGTTCTCATTTACAATTATGACCTGGCCAAGATAAAGCAAAGCAGTTCCACACATACAACAACACAGAGTTACACATGGAGTAAAACAAACATACAGTCAATAATACAGTAGTAAAATATGTCTATATACAATGTGAGCAAATGAGGTGAGATAAGGGAGGTAAAGGAAAAAAAAAGCCATGGTGGCGAAGTAAATACAATATAGCAAGAAAAACACTGGAATAGTAGATTTGCAGTGGAAGAATGTGCAAGGTAGAGATATAAATAATGGGGTGCAAAGGAGCAAAATAAATAAATAAATAAATATAGTAGGGGGAGAGGTAGATGGCTAAATTATAGATGGGCTATGTACAGGTGCAGTAATCTGTGAGCTGCTCTGACAGCTGGTGCTTGAAGCTAGTGAGGGAGATAAGTGTTTCCAGTTTCAGAGATTTTTGTAGTTTGTTCCAGTCATTGGTAGCAGAGAACTGGAAGGAGAGGCGGCCAAATGAAGAATTGGTTTTGGGGGTGACCAGAGAGTGACAGTGACCTGCTGGAGTGTGTGCTACAGGTGGGTGCTGCTTTGGTGACCAGCGAGCTGAGATAAGGGGGGACTTTACCTAGCAGGGTCTTGTAGATGACCTCGAGCCAGTGGGCTTGGCGACGAGTATGAAGCGAGGGCCAGCCAACGAGAGCGTACAGGTCGCAGTGGTGGTTAGTATATGGGGCTTTGGTGACAAAACGGATGGCACTGTGATAGACTGCATCCAATTTATTGAGTAGGGTATTGGAGGCTCTTTTGTAAATGACATCGCCGAAGTCGAGGATCGGTAGGATGGTCAGTTTTACAAGGGTATGTTTGGCTGCATGAGTGAAGGATGCTTTGTTGCGAAATAGGAAGCCAATTCTAGATTTAACTTTGGATTGGAGATGTTTGATATGTCTGGAAGGAGAGTTTACAGTCTAACCAGACACCTAGGTATTTGTAGTTGTCCACATATTCTAAGTCAGAACCGTCCAGAGTAGTGATGTTGGACAGGCGGGCAGGTGCAGGCAGCGATCGGTTGAAGAGCATGCATTTAGTTTTACTTGTATTTAAGAACAATTGGAGGCCACGAAAGGAGAGTTGTATGGCATTGAAGCTCGCCTGGAGGGTTGTTAACACAGTGTCCAAAGAAGGGCCAGAAGTATACAGAATGGTGTCATCTCCATAGAGGTGGATCATCAGCATCAGCTGACTGGATTTGGGAGAAGGAGAAATGGGGAAGGCTTGGATGAGTTGCTGTGGGGGGTCCAGTGCTGTTGACCGCGGTAGGGGTAGCCAGGTGAAAAGCATGGCCAGCTGTAGAAAAATGCTTATTGAAATTCTCAATTATAGTGGATTTATCGGTGGTGACAGTGTTTCCTATCTTCAGTGCAGTGGGCAGCTGGGAGGAGGTGTTCTTATTCTCCATGGACTTTACAGTGTCCCAATTTTTTTTTGAGTTTGTGTCGCAGGAAGCAAATTTCTGCTTGAAAAAGCTAGCCTTAACTTTTCTAACTGCCTGTGTATATTGGTTTCTAGCTTCCCTGAAAAGTTGCATATCACGGGCTCTATTCGATGCTACTGCAGAACGCCATAGGATGTTTTTGTGCTGGTTAAGGGCAGTCAGGTCCGCAGAGAACCAAGGGCTATATCTGTTCCTGGTTTTACATTTCTTGAATGGGGCATGCTTATTTCAGATGGTGAGGAAGGCATTTAAAAAAAACAGGCATCCTCTACTGACGGAATGAGATAAATATCCTTCCAGGATACCCCGGCCAGGTTGATTCGCCTGTTCGCTGAAGTGTTTCAGGGAGTGTTTGACAGTGATGAGTGGAGGTCGTTTGACCGCTAACCGATTACGGATGCAGGCAATGAGGCAGTGATCACTGAGATCTTGGTTGAAAACAGCAGAGGTGTATTTAGAGGGCAAGTTGGTTAGGATGATATCTATGAGGGTGCTCGTGTTTACGGCTTTGGGGTGGTACATGGTAGGTTCATTGATAATTTGTGTGAGATTGAGGGCATCAAGCAACCTCTCTCATCATCACCCAGTGCCTGTGCTTACCTCCGCTGTACCCGCACCCCACCATACCCCTGTCTGCGCATTATGCCCTGAATATATTCTACCATGCCCAGAAACCTGCTCCTCTTATTCTCTGTCTCTGCTTTAGCACACTCTGCTAACCCTGATGTCCTTGCCGTGTCTGAATCTTGGCTCAGAAAGGCCACCAAAAATTCTGAGATTTCCATACCCAACTATAACATCTTCTGTCAAGATAGAACTGCCAAAGGGGGAGGAGTTGCAGTCTACTGCAGATATAGCCTGCAAAGTAATGTCATACTTTCCAGGTCCATACCCAAACAGTTCGAACTACTAATTTTGAAAATTACTCTCTCCAGAAATAAGTCTCTCACTGTTGCCGCCTGCTACCGACCCCCCTCAGCTCCCAGTTGTGCCCTGGACACCATTTGTGAATTGATCGCCCCCCATCTAGCTTCAGAGTTTGTTCTGTTAGGTGACCTAAACTGGGATATGATTAACACCCCGGCAGTCCTACAATCTAATCTAGATGCCCTCAATCTCACACAAATCATCAAGGAACCCACCAGGTACAACCCTAACTCTGTTAACAAGGGCACCCTCATAGACGTCATCCTGACCAACTAGCCCTCCAAATACACCTCCGCTGTCTTCAACCAGGATCTCAGCGATCACTGCCTCATTGCCTGTATCCGCTATGGAGCCGCAGTCAAACGACCACCCCTCATCACTGTCAAACGCTCCCTAAAACACTTCTGTGAGCAGGCCTTTCTAATCGACCTGGCCCGGGTATCCTGGAAGGACATTGACCTCATCCCGTCAGTTGAGGATGCCTGGTCATTCTTTAAAAGTAACTTCCTCACCATTTTAGATAAGCATGCTCCGTTCAAAAAATGCAGAACTAAGAACAGATACAGCCCTTGGTTCACTCCAGACCTGACTGCCCTCGACCAGCACAAAAACATCCTGTGGCGGACTGCAATAGCATCGAATAGTCCCCGCGATATGCAACTGTTCAGGGAAGTCAGGAACCAATACACGCAGTCAGTCAGGAAAGCTAAGGCCAGCTTCTTCAGGCAGAAGTTTGCATCCTGTAGCTCCAACTCCAAAAAGTTCTGGGACACTGTGAAGTCCATGGAGAACAAGAGCACCTCCTCCCAGCTGCCCACTGCACTGAGGCTAGGTAACACGGTCACCACCGATAAATCCATGATTATCGAAAACTTCAACAAGCATTTCTCAACGGCTGGCCATGCCTTCCGCCTGGCTACTCCAACCTCGGCCAACAGCTCCGCCCCCCGCAGCTACTCGCCCAAGCCTCTCCAGGTTCTCCTTTACCCAAATCCAGATAGCAGATGTTCTGAAAGAGCTGCAAAACCTGGACCCGTACAAATCAGCTGGGCTTGACAATCTGGACCCTCTATTTCTGAAATTATCCGCCGCCATTGTCGCAACCCCTATTACCAGCCTGTTCAACCTCTCTTTCATATCGTCTGAGATCCCCAATGATTGGAAAGCTGCCGCAGTCATCCCCCTCTTCAAAGGGGGAGACACCCTGGACCCAAACTGTTACAGACCTATATCCATCCTGCCCTGCCTATCTAAGGTCTTCAAAAGCCAAGTCAACAAACAGGTCACTGACCATCTCGAATCCCACCGTACCTTCTCCGATGTGCAATCTGGTTTCCGAGCCGGTCACGGGTGCACCTCAGCCACGCTCAAGGTACTAAACGATATCATAACCGCCATATCATAGCAGCCGTCTTCATCGACCTTGCCAAGGCTTTCGACTCTGTCAATCACCATATTCTTATCGGCAGACTCAGTAGCCTCGGTTTTTCGGATGACTGCCTTGCCTGGTTCACCAATTACTTTGCAGACAGAGTTCAGTGTGTCAAATCGGAGGGCATGCTGTCCGGTCCTCTGGCAGTCTCTATGGGGGTGCCACAGGGTTCAATTCTTTGGCCGACTCGTTTCTCTGTATATATCAATGATGTTGCTCTTGCTGCGGGCGATTCCTTGATCCACCTCTACGCAGACGACACCATTCTATATACTTCCGGCCCGTCCTTGGACACTATGCTATCTAACCTCCAAACGAGCTTAAATGCCATACAACACTCCTTCCGTGGCTCTGCTCTTAAACGCTAGTAAAACCAAATGCATGCTTTTCAACCATTCGCTGCCTGCACCCGCACGCCTGACCAGCATCACCACCCTGGATGGTTCCGACCTTGAATATGTGGACATCTATAAGTACCTAGATGTCTGGCTAGACTGTAAACTCTCCTTCCAGACTCATCAAACATCTCCAATCGAAAATCAAATCAAGAGTCGGCTTTCTATTCCGCAACAAAGCCTCCTTCACTCACGCCGCCAAACTTACCCTAGTAAAACTGACTATCCTACCGATCCTCGACTTTGGCGATGTCATCTACAAAATTGCTTTCAACACTCTACTCAGCAAACTGGATGCAGTTTATCACAGTGCCATCCGTTTTGTCACTGAAGCACCTTATACCACCCACCACTGCGACTTGTATGCTCTAGTCGGCTGGCCCTCGCTACATATTCGTCGCCAGACCCACTGGCTCCAGGTCATCTACAAGTCCATGCTAGGTAAAGCTCCGCCTTATCTCAGTTCACTGGTCACGATGGCAACACCCATCCGTAGCACACGCTCCAGCAGGTGTATCTCACTGATCATCCCTAAAGCCAACACCTCATTTGGCCGCCTTTCGTTCCAGTACTCTGCTGCCTGTGACTGGAACGAATTGCAAAAATCGCTGAAGTTGGAGACTTTTATCTCCCTCACCAACTTCAAACATCTGCTATCTGAGCAGCTAACCGATCGCTGCATCTGTACATAGTCTATTGGTAAATAGCCCACCCATTTTCACCTACATCATCCCCATACTGTTTTTATTTATTTACCTTTCTGCTCTTTTGCACACCAATACCTCTACCTGTACATGGCCATCTGATCATTTATCACTCCAGTGTTAATCTGCAAAATTGTAATTATTCGCCTACCTCCTCATGCCTTTTGCACACAATGTATATAGACTCCCCTTTTTTTCTACTGTGTTATTGACTTGTTAATTGTTTACTCCATGTGTAACTCTGTGTTGTCTGTTCACACTGCTATGCTTTATCTTGGCCAGGTTGCAGTTGCAAATGAGAACTTGTTCTCAACTAGCCTACCTGGTTAAATAAAGGTGGGAAAAAAAAAAGGATGGCTGGGGTGTTAAGCATGTTCCAGTTTAGGTCACCTAGCAGCACGAGCTCTGAAGATAGATGGGGGGCAATCAGTTCACATATGGTGTCCAGAGCACAGCTGGGGGCAGAAGGTGGTCTATACCAAGCGGCAACGGTGAGAGACTTGTTTTTTAGAGAGGTGGATTTTTAAAATTAGAAGTTCAAATTGTTTGGGTACATCTTTGCAGTAGATTGCAATATCGCAACCTTTGGCCCTTCTATCTTGTCTGAAAATGTTGTAGTTAGGGATGAAGATTTCAGAATTTTTGGTGGTCTTCCTGAGCCAGGATTCAGACACGGCTAGAACATCCGGGTTGGCAGAGTTTGCTAAAGCATTGAATAAAACAAACTTAGGGAGGAGGCTTCTAATGTTAATAGGCATGAAACCAAGGCTATTACGGTTACAGAAGTCATCAAAAGAGAGCGCCTGGGGAATAGGAGTGGAGCTAGGCACCGCAGGGCCTGGATTCACCTCTACATCACCAGAGGAAAAGAGGAGGAGTAGGATAAGGGTACGGCTAAAAGCTATGAGAATTGGTTGTCTAGAACATCTGGAACAGAGAGTAAAAGGAGATTTCTGGGGAGATAAAATAGCTTCAAGGTATAATGTACAGACAAAGGTATGGTAGGTTGTGAATACAGTGGAGATAAACCTAGGTATTGAGTGATGATGAGAGAGATATGAGTCCAGTGAGTAGTGATTCAGACAGCTAGCCGGGCCATCGGTAGCAAGCTAGCATAGGATGGAGTTCTGTTTTTAGCCACCTTGTGCGTTTCCATAGGTAGATTAGTGCGGTTCCGTGTGGTAGAGGGGATCAATTCGATTGGCAAAATAGATATAGTTTTAGTGACACAAGAAAAATTGTCCAATAGACCTATTCAGATAGCAGACAATAAAACAGCTAACGATTAGCGGGCCGCAGATGGGCGTTTAGGTAACGTCGCGATGGAGGGGCCAGTTGGATAACTCCCTCGGGCAGATAACGTTGGTAGTCCAGTCGTGAAGGCCCGGTGGGGCTCCGTATTGGCAGTAAAACGGGTCCGGATAGGCGATTGTAGCCCAGGAGTGGCTGATGAAACACTTCAGCTGGCTAGCTCCGGAATAATTGATGTTTGCTCCGGGATCGACGTAAGCCAATAGTCACACGGATAGCAGCTAGCTAGCTGCGAGATCCAGGCGTAAATGTCCAGAGCTTGCGGTTGAAATCCGGGGATATGGAGAGAAAAATAGGTCCGGTATGCTCTGGTCTGAGTCGTGTTGTACAAAACTGGCGATAGCTTTTCGAGCTAAAGGATAGCTGATGACCACAAACCGTGGTTAGCTGAATACTAACGTTAGCCAGTAAACTGGCTAGCTTCTGGCTAGAGAGGCTAGCTTCTATTGTTGCAGGAGAGTGTTTTGAAGTTTGAAATTAAAATATATAAAAGATAGGCGAAGAAAGGTGTTAATATATATATACACGGGACACGACAAGACGAGGACAAAGGACGTCTGACTGCTATGCCATCTTGGGTAATAAATATGTATGTAATATATTGTCATAAATGATTATAATTTAAAAGCTAATAAGGCTGTTGGAACTGTTCATAGAAGGTTCTAGGAAGAACCCTCCCAAAGATAAAAGGGTTCTCGGGTAGAATCCTTCATAGACAGTTCTAGAAAGAACCTAGATGATAAAATTGCTCTTGTTAGAACCCTTCAAAGAGTTCTAGGCAGATCCATTCATAGAGGGTTCTAGGTAGAACTATATTCAGGGGGTTCTTTGAAGAAACCTACATAAAGGGTTCTATATTGAACCCTCTACAAAGGGTTCTATCCATCACCGAAAAAGGGGTCCCTTATGGCAGGGGTGTCAAACTCTGTATGGTTCTACTTTTCCAAGAGAGTAGGTGGTAATTATTACGGTCATCACTGTGCTTACCAATGAGATGCTGATGTGGTCGATTATAACAAGCCTTATTATACAGCTAAATGGCTGTCATTTGTCTGTGCCCTACTGAGTGAGGATGTTCACTGGTTATTTCTCCATGGTTGGTGATGGAGACTGGGGAGAGGGTCAGATGGAGAAAGAGGTGGTCAGACAGGGAGATGCTGCTGGATGCGCAGCCTGCTGGGCATTGTGCCCTCCTCTCCCTTGTGGTCAGCCCCTTGGCACGTCAGTTGGCAACATGCTGTGACTCTGTCCCGGCAACAGTGTCACAGCGTTGGTCCTCAGCCACGGCGGTCTGAGCCAATCAGAGCACTTACGATGCCAGATTACACGAGAGCCAGCCTATTGGGAGGCTGGGTGAACTCAGTCTGTTCCCTCCCATATGTGAATTCCTTCAAACCCTCCAGACATACACACACACACACACACACACACTCACAGATATTCTTGCTGACATATGCAGACATTTTGAGAATAACTGTCTCTTCCTCTGTATTCGTGGGGACCTTCCCTGAATGCAGCCAGCTAATATTTTCAGTTGTTTTCCGAACTGTGAGCATCTGCATACAGACCAGTGACCACTGCCACACATGATTGGCCTTTCACATGGGAAATGAACCAGCCCACAGTCAGATGCACCACAGTCTTGTGGCGTCCTCTAGTGGGCAACAATGGTGTTACAGTGATGAAACAAAGTGCATGACAGCAAACGGGGGAAATAAGATATTGTATTTAATTAACACAAGCTGTCTCCAATCTGGTTGTGCGTGTGTGTGTGTGTGTGTGTGTGTGTGTGTGTGTGTGTGTGTGTGTGTTGGGGGGCTCACCTAAGCCAGGGGAGGCTGATCTACAACTAGTATTCTCTGCCAAATAATAGGCTCTGTGTGATTAAGATTCACACAGAGATATGCCTCCCCTGGCTAAGGTGAATCCCCCCACCAAATACACACCGCACAACAAGACTGTGATTGATTGATTGATTGATTGATTGATTGGAGAAAGCTTGTATCAATTAAATAACTTTTCCTAGGGTTTTCTACCAGCAGCAAACCCAGTGTATCATGCTGTAAATTCAAGTAAAAAGTACCAGAAAAACAACAACCAAAAAGCATGGTCCTACTTATGTGGTCTTTTAATGTTGTTCTCTATATGTATGTATATCAAATCACATATGAAACATAATTTTAATTCTTACTAATGGTATATACTTTTTAACATAATTTAAAAATAACACACAAGAGGGAGGAGGACAAAGTAGGTGGTTTGAAATAATGTTTTATTATCAGCAGATAATTCAGCAATAACTGGTGTCTAAATACTTCATCATAGAGAGTAATGGTATGCTTTATTTAATAGAGGTTAAACATCCATTTTTATCTCTGCTCAAAAATTTGCATTAACAAGAAATGAGAGCAAGTAAGCACCTCCACATTGTCTGTCTTTGTGGGGAATAAAAACAAGAACACTTCCCTGTCATCAAACCTGCAACAGGAAACCGTAAGAAATTCAAACTATGCAATTTTCTTAAGAAACGTGTTGTGATTGTATAAGAAAAGGTTGAAATAAAAGGTTTCATTTCCAGTTGAACTCCTAGAGATCCATCATATGGAAGTGTCCTGAAGTCATCATTTTGTCTGGAAAAAAGAAAAGAAAAATATTAGTATAAGTTGTGAATACCTTGTAACGCTTGTTTTATATTCAAAATGTAACTGTGGCTTAACCAGCAATAAAATGTGAGTCGCGTGATAATGAGGTTGCAGTGACATACAAAACAACAACATATAGCCTCGGGGTAGACCCATTAGATTTATATTGAACATGAAGATAATCTGAATCCCCTCTGTGTGGGATGACATTCCATGTCTGAAACTCAACAGGTGCTTCAACAGGTCTTCAATGCAGTAAAGACACACTGGGACATAAGAATGCATTCTTATATTTAGTGTTTTACGCTAATCGCACAAACATACAGTATATTGCACTTCAAAGCTAAGCAGTGAAAACCTGTGAGGTGGTTAATATCCTCCCTCTCACCTTGACCAGAGTGACTGTGAAGCTGTAGAGGAGGGAGATGAGGAAGAGGACCAGGAAGATGCAGGCCATGTTCCAGTTCTCCTCTGCAGTGTCCGCCAGAATGGGATCAGACCTGTTCTCGTCAAAGAAGACACCCTCCACCTCAAGGAGCTCTACTCAAAATGAAAGAGGAGGTTTTCATTGAGAAAGTATTGCAAAAACAGGCTAGCCTGGAATCCAAACTGTAATATTCTACTATAATGATGAAAGAGGCTAGAAACAGGCTAGCATCAGGAAAATGTTCTTGTATCAGAATTGAGTGAACAGACAGACACCTGGTTTGGATATGTTCAGGGCCAGAGTCTGGGTGGTGTGGGTCACCCTGCAGGTGTAAACAGCCCCCGGTGTCCAATCCTGGTGTGCCAGGCTAAGGTGGCTCCTGATGCCGAACTTTCCTCCTGGTGCCCTGTAGGGGGTACTAGTGTTGTTGTTCCACAGCTCTGTGACGTTGTCCAGCAGCCAGGTGATGTTGATGTCTGAAGGGCTGAAGCCAAGCACCAGGCAGACGAGCTCACTGGGACCCTGGAGCAGGGTTGCTGTTGGTGCGGTGGGGGTCACTGAGCCTGGAGAGAGAGAGATAGTGAGAGTCATGGAAGGAGAGACTGGAATGGATGAGACTGGGGAGAGAGGGGGCTATATGACTGATAGTCTGGAAGAGAAACTGGGTGGATAGAGGGGGGGCTGCATGACTGATAGTCTGGGAGGGGAGAGAGGGGGCTGCATGACATAGTCTGAGAGAGAAACTGAGTAGAGCATGGATGCTGGATCAGGACAGGAACTGGGGTAATGATATTTGATCATGGGAAAACTAGGTTGGAGTCATTCAAACGCGTTTTTCAACCACTCCACACATTTCTTGTTAACAAACTATAGTTTTGGCAAGTCGGTTCGGACATCTACTTCGTGCATGACAAAAGTAATATTTCCAACAATTGTTTACAGACAGATTATTTCACTTATAATTCACTGTATCACAATTCCGGTGGGTCAGACGTTCACATACACTAAGTTGACTGTGCCTTTAAACAGCTTGGAAAATTCCAGAAAATGATGTCATGGCTTTATAAGCTTCTGATAGAATAACTGACATCAGTTGAGTCAATTGGACATGTACCTGTGGATGTATTTCAAGGCCTACCTTCAAACTCAGTGCCTCTTTGCTTGACATTATGGGAAATCAAAATAATCAGCCAAGACCTCAGAAAAACAATTGTAGACCGACACAAGTCTGGTTCATCCTTAGGAACAATGTCCAAACGCCTGAAGGTACCATGTTCATCTGTACAAACAATAGTACGCAAGTATAAACACCATGGGACCACGCAGCCATCATACCTCTCAGGAAGGAGACGCGTTCTGTCTCCTAGAGATGAATGTACTTTGTTGCGAAAAGTGCAAATCAATCCCAGAACAACAGCAAAGAACCTTGTGAAGATGCTGGAGGAAACAGATACAAAAGTATCTATATTCACAGTAAAAAGAGTCCTATATAAACATAACCTGAAAGACAGCTCAGCAAGGAAGAAGCCACTGCTCCAAAACCACCATAAAAAAGCCAGACTACGATTTGCAACTGCACATGGGGAGAAAGATTGTACTTTTTGGAGAAATGTCCTCTGGTCTGATGACACAAAAATAGAACAGTTTGGCTATAATGACCGTCGTTACGTTTGGAGGAAACGGAGTGGGAAGGCTGCCGTTACAGTCAAGGGGGGTCTGTGCATATTTGTAAACAACAGCTGGTGCAAGGAATCTAAAGAAGTCTCTAGATGTTGCTTGCCTGAAGTAGAGTATCTTGTGATAAATTGCAGATCACACTATCTGCTTGGAAAATTTTCAGCAATACTTTTGGTGGCTGTTTATTTACCACCACAAACGGATGCTGGCACTAAGACCGCACTCAGTCAGCTGTATAAGGAAATAAGCAAACAAAAAAACGCTCACCCATTGGCGGCGCTCCTAGTGGCCGGAGACATTAATGCAGGGAAACTTAAATCAGTTCTACCTAATTTCTATCAACACGTCAAATGTGAAACCAGAGGGAAATACATTTTAGATAATCTGTACTCCACACACAGAGACGCATACAAAGCTCTCCCTTGCCCTACATTTGGTAAATCTGACCACAATTCTATCCTCCTGATTACTGCTTACAAGCAAAAATTGAAGCAGGAAGCACCAGTGACTTGGTCTATAAAAAAGTGGTCAGATGAAGCAGATGCTAAACAATAGCACAGTTTTGCTATCACAGACTGGAACATGTTCCGGGATTCTTCCAATGGCATTGAGGAGTTCACCACATCAGTCACTGGCTTTATCATTTAAGTGCATCGAGGATATTGTCCCCACAGTAGTTGTACGTACGTACCCCAACCAGAAGTCATGGATTACAGGCAACAATCACACTGAGTTAAAGGGTAGAGCTGCCACTTTCAATGTGCGGGCCTCGAACCCAGAAGCTTATACGAAATTCCTCTATGCCCTCTGATGAACCAACAAACAGGCAAAGCGTCAATACAGGGCTAAGATTGAATCGTACTACACCTGCTCCGACGCTCGTCTTATGTGGCAGAGCATGCAAACTATTACAGACTACAAAGGGAAGCACAGCCGCGAGCTGCCCTATGACACGGGCCTACTATATGAGCTAAAGCACTTCTATGCTCGCTTCGAGGCAAGCAACACTGAGGCATGCATGAGAGCATCAGCTGTTCCGGACAACTGTGTGATCACACTCTCCATAGCCGACGTAAGACCTTTAAACAGGTCAACATTCACAAGGCTGCGGGGCCAGAAGGATTACCAGGACGTCTGCTTCGGGCATGTGCTGACCAACTGGCAGGTGTTTTCACTGACATTTTCAACATGTTCCTGATTGAGTCTGTAATACCAACATGTTTCAAGCAGACCACCATAGTCCCTGTGCCCAAGAACACAAAGGCAACTTGCCTAAATGACTACAGAACCGTAGCACTCACGTCCGTAGCCATGAAGTACGTTGAAAGGCTGGTCATGGCTCACATCAACACCATTATCCCAGAAACCCTAGACCCACTTCAATTTGCATACTTCCCAAACAGATCTACGGATGATGCCACCTCTATTACACTCCACACTGCCCTTTCCCACCTGGACAAAAATAACACCTATGAGAGAATGCTATTCATTGACTACAGCTCAGGGTTCCACACCATAGTACCCTCAAAGCTCATCACTAAGCTGGGACTAAACACCTCCATATAAGCTGGATCCTGGACTTCCTGATGGGCTGCCCCAGGTGGTGAAGGTAGGTAGCAACACATGTGCCACGCTGATCCTCAACACTGGAGCCCCCAGTGGTGCGTGCTCAGTCCTTTCCTGTGCTCCCTGTTCACTCACGACTGCATAGCCAGGCACAACTCCAACACCATCATTAAGTTTGCAGACGACACAACAGTGGTAGGCCTGATCATGGACAACGACGAGACAGCCTATAGGGAGGAGGTCAGAGACATGCCTGGTGGTGCCAGAATAACAACCTCTCCCTCAATGTAACCAAGACTAAGGAGATAATTTTGGACTACAGGAAAAGGAGGACCGAGCACACCCACATTCTCATCGACGGGGCTGCAGTGGAGCAGGTTGAGAGCTTCAATTTCCTTGGAGTCCACATCACCAATAATAATTAATAATAATAATAATAACAAACTAGAATGGTCCAAACACACCAAGACAGTCATGAACAGGGCACGACAAAGCCTATTCCCCCTCAGGAAACTAAAAAGATTTGGCATGGGTCCTCAGATCCTCAAAAGGTCCTACAGCTGCAACATCGAGAGCATCCTGAGTGGTTGCATCACTACCTGGTAAGAGGGTAGTGCGTACGGCCCAGTACATCACTGGGGCTAAGCTGCCTGCCATCCAGGACCTCTAAACCAGGCAGTGTCAGAGGAAGGCCCTAAAAATGGTCAAATATACCCAGTCACCCCAGTCATAGACTGTTCTCTCTACTATCGCATGGCAAGCGGTACCGGAGTGCCAAGTCTAGGACAAAAAGGCTTCTCAACAGTTTTTACCCCCAAGTCAATAGACTCCTGAAAAGGTAATCAAACGGCTACTCAGACTATTTGCATTGTGTGCCTCCCCAACCCCTCTTTGACGCGTCTGCTACTCGCTGTTCATCATTTATGCATAGTCACTTTAACTATACATTCATGTACATACTACCTCAATTGGCCCAACCATCAGTGCCCCTGCACATTGGCAAACTGGGCTATCTGCATTGTGTCCCACCACCCACCACCCGCCAATCCATCTGTTACGCTACTGCTACTCTCTGTTTATCATATATGCATAGTGACTTTAACCATATCTACAAGTACATACTACCTCAATCAGTCTGACTAACCAGTGTCTGTATGTAGCCTCGCTACTGTTATAGCATCGCTACTGTACATAACCTCACTACTGCTATTTTTCACTGTCTTTTTACTGTTGTTTTTCTTGATTTACTTACCTATTGTTCACTGAATACCTTTTTTTTTTTTGCACTGTTTGTTAGAGCCCTTTAAGTAAGCATTTCACTGTAAGGCATTTCACTACACCTGTTGTATTTGACGCACGTGACAAAAAAAACTCTGATTTGATTTGCTGTGTTGTCATGTGTTGCTGCCTTGCTATGTTGTTGTCTTAGGTCTCTCTTCATGTAGTGTTGTGTTACCTCTCTTGTCATGATGTGTGTTTTGTCCTATGTTTATATTTTATTTATTTATTCATTTTTAATCCCAGACCCCATCCCCACAGGAGGCCTTTTGCCTTTTTGGTAGGCCGTCGTTGTAAATAAGAATTTAAATAAAGGTTAAGTAACATTTAAAAAAAATACAAATATATGATCACAAAGTTCCATGCTAACCTTTAACATTACTAGTCTTCTCTGTGGAGTTGAAGCAGCGATGTTCAGCTCTGCATGTTATTGTGTTCAGGGTTTTCCATTGGCTTGAGGGAAGAGTCAGGTTACTGCTGATGCTCTGAGTTGTGCTGCTGGCCTGGTTCACTGGGGTCCTGCTGGTTGGGTCTTTTCCATCCAGAAGCCAGGACACTTTGGCGTCATATGCAGAGTGGACCACACATGTAGCTGTTACCTCAGTCTGTGTCATCACTGTCCTGAATCTGGGGGTCTCCAGGTGGAGGGATGGAGTAGACGAGGGAAACGCTGAGAGCAAAACAGATGAATGTGGAGATAAAATCGTAAAATAGTGTTTTATACTCCAAGGTAATTAGGTTTTGATTTATGACTTTTGAAGCAAAACTTTAAACAGGTAAGGTGCTTCTGTGAGTTTACAAACTACCTGTGCATAAACTGGTGCTCTTCCTGGCAGTTTTCTGAAGATCTTTGTCATCTACCTCACAGATGAAGTCCTTTCCCTCATTCCACTCCTGCTGTGTTACTGTGATATGACTGGTTAGTGCCACATGTCCGTCTTCTCCCATCCTTATCTCATTGTCTGCTGCAGACCTCTGTTCAGACCCAGAGAGCCACTTGATCTGAGGGTTGAAGCCCCACCCAGAACACATGAGTTTCTGGGTCCCTGAGCCAGACGACTCCTCACTGGGGACAAGAAGGAGTTCCATGGACAGTTCACCTGGAAAGAACACCATTTCCTTTTTCAATTTTAGCCCTGGAGTGCTGAATGAATATCATGCAACAAACAATGGAAACATAATTTCATGTTGGTAGGTCTTTCTACATTTTCAAGCATTTGAGAAGGTATAATTGGGTCAGATGAGAGAAGTTCACTCACCAAAAAGCTTGACTTTGGAGCTAGACACCAAGCTGTTGGAGAAACCTTGGTTAACTTTACAGGTGAAAGTGTTGTCTGTCTTCCAGTGTGATTTGGGGATAGAGAACCGTCTGGTGAGTGAATGGGGGCCTTTGGAGGCAGGCAGATCCACATACTGTTTCTCAGGGAAATCAACCCCATTGGCCTGAAAGGTGACATAGAGGTCACTGGAGGAGAGTTGTGTGATGGCACACTCCAGCACAGCACTGTCTCCCTTCAGTAACTCTGGGAGAGACCTCTTGATCAGAACTGTGGTAGTGCTGCTCACTGCAGGTCCTGGAGAACACACACAGAGGAGAGGGGTAAACAGGAGAAAGGAACACTGATCTGGCTTCAGTGTCAATAATGTCTACTTTTTATGGGGGAGGACAGAAGAATACTGAATGTTTTGCTGTACTTATCTCTGTATATATCTCATTCAAAGACTCAATCATGGACATTCTTACTGACAGCTGTGGCTGCTTTGTGTGATGTATTGTTGTCTCTACCTTCTTGCCCTTTGTGCTGTTGTCTGTACCCAATAATGTTTGTACCATGTTTTGTGCTGCTACCAAGTTGTGTTGCCACCATGTTGTTTTTATGTTGTGTTGCTACCAATTGTGCCAGAAGAAATGGCAGCAGTTTTACAGGCACCCAACCAATTGTGCTATTATGTGGGGATTTTTCATGTTATTTGTAACTTACTTCGTACATAATGTTTCTGCAACCGTATCTTACTGCAAAAAAGAGCTTCTGGATATCAGGACAGCGATCACTCACATCGGATTAGACAAATAATTTTTCTTCAACAAGCAGGACGCACAGGACATTCTCAGAACACCCGACAAGGCCAACAACCCAGTTATTTTCAAGTGGAAGAGACACAGGTACAGAGGACACAGAGCGGGGTGCTTCGTAAGGATCCGCAGAAAGCGAGTGGGATGCTGCCGTTAACGTCAATATTACTCGCCAATGTGTAAACATTGGACAATAAATTAGATGAGGTACGATCACGAATATCCTACCAACGGGACATCATAAACCGTAATATCTTATGTTTCATGGAACCGTGGCTGAATGATGACATGGATTTTCAAGCTAGCGGGAAATACGGTGCACCAGCAAAATAGAACCGCACACTCCGGTAAGACGAGGGGGGATCTGTGCATATTTGTAAACAAAAGCTGGTGCACGAAATCTAAAGAAGTCTCTAGATTTTGCTTGCCTGAAGTAGAGTATCTTGTGATAAATTGCAGACCACACTATCTGCCTAGAAAGTTTTCAGCTATACTTTTGGTGGCCGTTTATTTACCACCACAAATGGATGCTGGCACTAAGACCGCACTCAGTCAGCTGTATAAGGAAATAAGCAAACAAGAAACCGCTCACCCAGAGGCGGCGCTCCTAGTGGCCGGAGACTTTAATGCAGGGAATCTTAAACCAGTTCTACCTAATTTCTATCAACATGTCAAATGTTCAACCAGAGGGAAAACAATCCTAGATCATCTGTACTCCACACACAGAGACGCGTAGAAAGCTCTCCTTGCCCTACATTTGGTAAATCTGACCACAATTCTATCCTCCTGATTCCTGCTTACAAGCAGAAATTATAGCAGGAAGCACCAGTGACTCGGTCTATAAAAAGGTGGTCAGATGAAGCAGATGCTAAACTACAGGACTGTTTTGCTATCACAGACTGGAACATGTTCCGGGATTGTTCTGATGGCATTGAGGAGTACACCACATCAGTCACTGGCTTTATCAATAAGTGCATCGAGGACATTGTCCCCACAGTGACTGTACGTACAGTGGGGAGAACAAGTATTTGATACTCTACCCATTTTGCAGGTTTTCCAACTTACAAAGCATGTAGAGGTCTGTAATTTTTTATCATAGGTACACTTCAACTGTGAGAGACGGAATCTAAAATCCAGAAAATCACATTGTATGATTTTTAAGTAATTAATGAGCTTTTTATTGCATGACATAAGTATTGGATCACATACCCACCAGTAAGAATTCCAGCTTTCACAGACCTGTTAGTTTTTCTTTTAAAAGCCCTCCTGTTCTCCACTCATTATCTGTATTATCAGCCCAGAACTACACGGCAGGACCTTGTCAATGACCTGAAGAGAGCTGGGACCACAGTCTCAAAGAAAACCATTAGTAACACATTACGCCGTCATGGATAAAAATCCTGCAGTGCACGCAAGGTCCCCTTGCTCAAGCCAGCGCATGTCCAGGCCCGTCTGAAGTTTGCCAATGACCATCTGGATGATCCAGAGGAGGAATGGGAGAAGGTCATGTGGTCTGGTGAGACAAAAAATTGAGCTTTTTGGTCTAAACTCCACTCGCCGTGTTTGGAGGAAGAAGAAGGATGAGTACAACCCCAAGAACACCATCCCAACCGTGAAGCATGGAGCTGGAAACATCATTCTTTGGGGATGCTTTTCTGCAAAGGGGACTGGACGACTTCACCGTATTGAGGGGAGGATGGATGGGGCCATGTATCGCGAAATCTTGGCCAACAACCTCCTTCCCTCAGTAAGAGCATTGAAGATGGGTCGTGGCTGGTTCTTCCAGCATGACAACGACCCGAAACACACAGCCAGGGCAACTAAGGAGTGGCTCTGTAAGAAGCATCTCAAGGTCCTGGAGTGGCCAAGCTAGTCTCCAGACCTGAACCCAATAGAAAATCTTTGGAGGGAGCTGAAAGTCCGTATTTCCCAGTGACAGCCCCGAAAGCTGAAGGATCTGGAGAAGGTCTGTATGGAGGAGTGGGCCAAAATCCCTGCTGCAGTGTGTGCAAACCTGGTAAAGAACTACAGGAAACGTATGATCTCTGTAATTGCAAACAAAGGTTTCTGTACCAAATATTAAGTTCAGCTTTTCTGATGTATCAAATACTTATGTCATGCAATAAAATGCAAATTAATTACTTAAAAATCATACAATGTAATTTTCTGGATTTTTGTTTTAGATTCCGTCTCTCACAGTTGAAGTGTACCTATGATACAATTTACAGACCTCTCTGTGCTTTGTAAGTAGGACAACCTGCAAAATCGGCAGTGTATCAAATACTTGTTCTCCCCACTGTACGTAACCCAGCCAGAAGCCATGGATTACAGGCAACATTTGCACTGAGCTAAAGGGTAGAGCTGCCGCTGTCAAGGTGCGGGACTCTAACCCGGAAGCTTATAAGTCATCCTGCTATTCCCTCTGATGAACCATCAAACAGGCAAAGTGCCAATACAGGGCTAAGATTGAATTGTACTACACTGGCTCTGACGCTCGTCTTTTGTGGCAGGGCTTGCAAACTATTACACACTACAAAGGGAAGCACAGCAGTGAGCTGCCCAGTGACACGAGCCTGCTAGACGAGCTATATCACTACTATGCTCACTTCGAGGCAAGCAACACTGAGGCATGCATGAGAGCATCAGATGTTCTGGATGACTGTGTGATCACACTCTCCGTAGCCGACGTGAGTAAGACCTTTAAACAGGTCAACATTCACAAGGCTGCGGGGCCAGAAGGATTACCAGGACGTCTGCTTCGGGCATGTGCTGACCAACTGGCAGGTGTTTTCACTGACATTTTCAACATGTTCCTGATTGAGTCTGTAATACCAACATGTTTCAAGCAGACCACCATAGTCCCTGTGCCCAAGAACACAAAGGCAACTTGCCTAAATGACTACAGAACCGTAGCACTCACGTCCGTAGCCATGAAGTACGTTGAAAGGCTGGTCATGGCTCACATCAACACCATTATCCCAGAAACCCTAGACCCACTTCAATTTGCATACTTCCCAAACAGATCTACGGATGATGCCACCTCTATTACACTCCACACTGCCCTTTCCCACCTGGACAAAAATAACACCTATGAGAGAATGCTATTCATTGACTACAGCTCAGGGTTCCACACCATAGTGTCCTCAAAGCTCATCACTAAGCTGGGACTAAACACCTCCATATAAGCTGGATCCTGGACTTCCTGACGGGCTGCCCCCAGGTGGTGAAGGTAGGTAGCAACACATGTGCCACGCTGATCCTCAACACTGGAGCCCCCAGTGGTGCGTGCTCAGTCCTTTCCTGTGCTCCCTGTTCACTCACGACTGCATAGCCAGGCACAACTCCAACACCATCATTAAGTTTGCAGACGACACAACAGTGGTAGGCCTGATCATGGACAACGACGAGACAGCCTATAGGGAGGAGGTCAGAGACATGCCTGGTGGTGCCAGAATAACAACCTCTCCCTCAATGTAACCAAGACTAAGGAGATCATTTTGGACTACAGGAAAAGGAGGACCGAGCACACCCACATTCTCATCGACGGGGCTGCAGTGGAGCAGGTTGAGAGCTTCAATTTCCTTGGAGTCCACATCACCAACAAACTAGAATGGTCCAAACACACCAAGACAGTCATGAAGAGGGCACGACAAAGCCTATTCCCCCTCAGGAAACTAAAAAGATTTGGCATGGGTCCTCAGATCCTCAAAAGGTTCTACAGCTGCAACATCGAGAGCATCCTGAGTGGTTGCATCACTACCTGGTAAGAGGGTAGTGCGTACGGCCCAGTACATCACTGGGGCTAAGCTGCCTGCCATCCAGGACCTCTAAACCAGGCAGTGTCAGAGGAAGGCCCTAGAAATGGTCAAATATACCCAGTCACCCCAGTCATAGACTGTTCTCTCTACTATCGCATGGCAAGCGGTACCGGAGTGCCAAGTCTAGGACAAAAAGGCTTCTCAACAGTTTTTACCCCCAAGTCAATAGACTCCTGAAAAGGTAATCAAACGGCTACTCAGACTATTTGCATTGTGTGCCTCCCCAACCCCTCTTTGACGCGTCTGCTACTCGCTGTTCATCATTTATGCATAGTCACTTTAACTATACATTCATGTACATACTACCTCAATTGGCCCAACCATCAGTGCCCCTGCACATTGGCAAACTGGGCTATCTGCATTGTGTCCCACCACCCACCACCCGCCAATCCATCTGTTACGCTACTGCTACTCTCTGTTTATCATATATGCATAGTGACTTTAACCATATCTACAAGTACATACTACCTCAATCAGTCTGACTAACCAGTGTCTGTATGTAGCCTTGCTACTGTTATAGCATCGCTACTGTACATAACCTCACTACTGCTATTTTTCACTGTCTTTTTACTGTTGTTTTTCTTGATTTACTTACCTATTGTTCACTGAATACCTTTTTTTGCACTGTTTGTTAGAGCCCTTTAAGTAAGCATTTCACTGTAAGGCATTTCACTACACCTGTTGTATTTGACGCACGTGACAAAAAAACTCTGATTTGATTTGCTGTGTTGTCATGTGTTGCTGCCTTGCTATGTTGTTGTCTTAGGTCTCTCTTCATGTAGTGTTGTGTTACCTCTCTTGTCATGATGTGTGTTTTGTCCTATGTTTATATTTGATTTATTTATTCATTTTTAATCCCAGACCCCATCCCCACAGGAGGCCTTTTGCCTTTTTGGTAGGCCGTCGTTGTAAATAAGAATTTAAATAAAGGTTAAGTAACATAAAAAAAAAATACAAATATATGATCACAAAGTTCCATGCTAACCTTTAACATTACTAGTCTTCTCTGTGGAGTTGAAGCAGCGATGTTCAGCTCTGCATGTTATTGTGTTCAGGGTTTTCCATTGGCTTGAGGGAAGAGTCAGGTTACTGCTGATGCTCTGAGTTGTGCTGCTGGCCTGGTTCACTGGGGTCCTGCTGGTTGGGTCTTTTCCATCCAGAAGCCAGGACACTTTGGCGTCATATGCAGAGTGGACCACACATGTAGCTGTTACCTCAGTCTGTGTCATCACTGTCCTGAATCTGGGGGTCTCCAGGTGGAGGGATGGAGTAGACGAGGGAAACGCTGAGAGCAAAACAGATGAATGTGGAGATAAAATCGTAAAATAGTGTTTTATACTCCAAGGTAATTAGGTTTTGATTTATGACTTTTGAAGCAAAACTTTAAACAGGTAAGGTGCTTCTGTAAGTTTACAAACTACCTGTGCATAAACTGGTGCTCTTCCTGACAGTTTTCTGAAGATCTTTGTCATCTACCTCACAGATGAAGTCCTTTCCCTCATTCCACTCCTGCTGTGTTACTGTGATATGACTGGTTAGTGCCACATGTCCGTCTTCTCCCATCCTTATCTCATTGTCTGCTGCAGACCTCTGTTCAGACCCAGAGAGCCACTTGATCTTAGGGTTGAAGCCCCACCCAGAACACATGAGTTTCTGGGTCCCTGAGCCAGACGACTCCTCACTGGGGACAAGAAGGAGTTCCATGGACAGTTCACCTGGAAAGAACACCATTTCCTTTTTACATTTTAGCCCTGGAGTGCTGAATGAATATCATGCAACAAACAATGGAAACATAATTTCATGTTGGTAGGTCTTTCTACATTTTCAAGCATTTGAGAAGGTATAATTGGGTCAGATGAGAGAAGTTCACTCACCAAAAAGCTTGACTTTGGAGCTAGACACCAAGCTGTTGGAGAAACCTTGGTTAACTTTACAGGTGAAAGTGTTGTCTGTCTTCCAGTGTGATTTGGGGATAGAGAACCGTCTGGTGAGTGAATGGGGGCCTTTGGAGGCAGGCAGATCCACATACTGTTTCTCAGGGAAATCAACACCATTGGCCTGAAAGGTGACATAGAGGTCACTGGAGGAGAGTTGTGTGATGGCACACTCCAGCACAGCACTGTCTCCCTTCAGTAACTCTGGGAGAGACCTCTTGATCAGAACTGTGGTAGTGCTGCTCACTGCAGGTCCTGGAGAACACACACAGAGGAGAGGGGTAAACAGGAGAAAGGAACACTGATCTGGCTTCAGTGTCAATAATGTCTACTTTTTATGGGGGAGGACAGAAGAATACTGAATGTTTTGCTGTACTTATCTCTGTATATATCTCATTCAAAGACTCAATCATGGACATTCTTACTGACAGCTGTGGCTGCTTTGTGTGATGTATTGTTGTCTCTACCTTCTTGCCCTTTGTGCTGTTGTCTGTACCCAATAATGTTTGTACCATGTTTTGTGCTGCTACCATGTTGTGTTGCCACCATGTTGTTGTTATGTTGTGTTGCTACCAATTGTGCCAGAAGAAATGGCAGCAGTTTTACAGGCACCCAACCAATTGTGCTATTATGTGGGGATTTTTCATGTTATTTGTAACTTACTTTGTACATAATGTTTCTGCAACCGTATCTTACTGCAAAAAAGAGCTTCTGGATATCAGGACAGCGATCACTCACATCGGATTAGACAAATAATTTTTCTTCAACAAGCAGGACGCACAGGACATTCTCAGAACACCCGACAAGGCCAACAACCCAGTTATTTTCAAGTGGAAGAGACACAGGTACAGAGGACACAGAGCGGGGTGCTTCGTAAGGATCCGCAGAAAGCGAGTGGGATGCTGCCGTTAACGTCAATATTACTCGCCAATGTGTAAACATTGGACAATAAATTAGATGAGGTACGATCACGAATATCCTACCAACGGGACATCATAAACCGTAATATCTTATGTTTCATGGAACCGTGGCTGAATGATGACATGGATTTTCAAGCTAGCGGGAAATACGGTGCACCAGCAAAATAGAACCGCACACTCCGGTAAGACGAGGGGGGATCTGTGCATATTTGTAAACAAAAGCTGGTGCACGAAATCTAAAGAAGTCTCTAGATTTTGCTTGCCTGAAGTAGAGTATCTTGTGATAAATTGCAGACCACACTATCTGCCTAGAAAGTTTTCAGCTATACTTTTGGTGGCCGTTTATTTACCACCACAAACGGATGCTGGCACTAAGACCGCACTCAGTCAGCTGTATAAGGAAATAAGCAAACAAGAAACCGCTCACCCAGAGGCGGCGCTCTAGTGGCCGGAGACTTTAATGCAGGGAATCTTAAACCAGTTCTACCTAATTTCTATCAACATGTCAAATGTTCAACCAGAGGGAAAACAATCCTAGATCATCTGTACTCCACACACAGAGACGCGTAGAAAGCTCTCCCTTGCCCTACATTTGGTAAATCTGACCACAATTCTATCCTCCTGATTCCTGCTTACAAGCAGAAATTATAGCAGGAAGCACCAGTGACTCGGTCTATAAAAAGGTGGTCAGATGAAGCAGATGCTAAACTACAGGACTGTTTTGCTATCACAGACTGGAACATGTTCCGGGATTGTTCTGATGGCATTGAGGAGTACACCACATCAGTCACTGGCTTTATCAATAAGTGCATCGAGGACATTGTCCCCACAGTGACTGTACGTACAGTGGGGAGAACAAGTATTTGATACTCTACCCATTTTGCAGGTTTTCCAACTTACAAAGCATGTAGAGGTCTGTAATTTTTATCATAGGTACACTTCAACTGTGAGAGACGGAATCTAAAATCCAGAAAATCACATTGTATGATTTTTTAAGTAATTAATGAGCTTTTTATTGCATGACATAAGTATTGGATCACATACCCACCAGTAAGAATTCCAGCTTTCACAGACCTGTTAGTTTTTCTTTTAAAAGCCCTCCTGTTCTCCACTCATTATCTGTATTATCAGCCCAGAACTACACGGCAGGACCTTGTCAATGACCTGAAGAGAGCTGGGACCACAGTCTCAAAGAAAACCATTAGTAACACATTACGCCGTCATGGATAAAAATCCTGCAGTGCACGCAAGGTCCCCTTGCTCAAGCCAGCGCATGTCCAGGCCCGTCTGAAGTTTGCCAATGACCATCTGGATGATCCAGAGGAGGAATGGGAGAAGGTCATGTGGTCTGGTGAGACAAAAAATTGAGCTTTTGGTCTAAACTCCACTCGCCGTGTTTGGAGGAAGAAGAAGGATGAGTACAACCCCAAGAACACCATCCCAACCGTGAAGCATGGAGCTGGAAACATCATTCTTTGGGGATGCTTTTCTGCAAAGGGGACTGGACGACTTCACCGTATTGAGGGAGGATGGATGGGGCCATGTATCGCGAAATCTTGGCCAACAACCTCCTTCCCTCAGTAAGAGCATTGAAGATGGGTCGTGGCTGGTTCTTCCAGCATGACAACGACCCGAAACACACAGCCAGGGCAACTAAGGAGTGGCTCTGTAAGAAGCATCTCAAGGTCCTGGAGTGGCCAAGCTAGTCTCCAGACCTGAACCCAATAGAAAATCTTTGGAGGGAGCTGAAAGTCCGTATTTCCCAGTGACAGCCCCGAAAGCTGAAGGATCTGGAGAAGGTCTGTATGGAGGAGTGGGCCAAAATCCCTGCTGCAGTGTGTGCAAACCTGGTAAAGAACTACAGGAAACGTATGATCTCTGTAATTGCAAACAAAGGTTTCTGTACCAAATATTAAGTTCAGCTTTTCTGATGTATCAAATACTTATGTCATGCAATAAAATGCAAATTAATTACTTAAAAATCATACAATGTAATTTTCTGGATTTTTGTTTTAGATTCCGTCTCTCACAGTTGAAGTGTACCTATGATACAATTTACAGACCTCTCTGTGCTTTGTAAGTAGGACAACCTGCAAAATCGGCAGTGTATCAAATACTTGTTCTCCCCACTGTACGTAACCCAGCCAGAAGCCATGGATTACAGGCAACATTTGCACTGAGCTAAAGGGTAGAGCTGCCACTGTCAAGGTGCGGGACTCTAACCCGGAAGCTTATAAGTCATCCTGCTATTCCCTCTGATGAACCATCAAACAGGCAAAGTGCCAATACAGGGCTAAGATTGAATTGTACTACACTGGCTCTGACGCTCGTCTTTTGTGGCAGGGCTTGCAAACTATTACACACTACAAAGGGAAGCACAGCAGTGAGCTGCCCAGTGACACGAGCCTGCTAGACGAGCTATATCACTACTATGCTCACTTCGAGGCAAGCAACACTGAGGCATGCATGAGAGCATCAGATGTTCTGGATGACTGTGTGATCACACTCTCCGTAGCCGACGTGAGTAAGACCTTTAAACAGGTCAACATTCACAAGGCTGCGGGGCCAGAAGGATTACCAGGACGTCTGCTTCGGGCATGTGCTGACCAACTGGCAGGTGTTTTCACTGACATTTTCAACATGTTCCTGATTGAGTCTGTAATACCAACATGTTTCAAGCAGACCACCATAGTCCCTGTGCCCAAGAACACAAAGGCAACTTGCCTAAATGACTACAGAACCGTAGCACTCACGTCCGTAGCCATGAAGTACGTTGAAAGGCTGGTCATGGCTCACATCAACACCATTATCCCAGAAACCCTAGACCCACTTCAATTTGCATACTTCCCAAACAGATCTACGGATGATGCCACCTCTATTACACTCCACACTGCCCTTTCCCACCTGGACAAAAATAACACCTATGAGAGAATGCTATTCATTGACTACAGCTCAGGGTTCCACACCATAGTACCCTCAAAGCTCATCACTAAGCTGGGACTAAACACCTCCATATAAGCTGGATCCTGGACTTCCTGACGGGCTGCCCCCAGGTGGTGAAGGTAGGTAGCAACACATGTGCCACGCTGATCCTCAACACTGGAGCCCCCCAGTGGTGCGTGCTCAGTCCTTTCCTGTGCTCCCTGTTCACTCACGACTGCATAGCCAGGCACAACTCCAACACCATCATTAAGTTTGCAGACGACACAACAGTGGTAGGCCTGATCATGGACAATGACGAGACAGCCTATAGGGAGGAGGTCAGAGACATGCCTGGTGGTGCCAGAATAACAACCTCTCCCTCAATGTAACCAAGACTAAGGAGATCATTTTGGACTACAGGAAAAGGAGGACCGAGCACACCCACATTCTCATCGACGGGGCTGCAGTGGAGCAGGTTGAGAGCTTCAATTTCCTTGGAGTCCACATCACCAACAAACTAGAATGGTCCAAACACACCAAGACAGTCATGAAGAGGGCACGACAAAGCCTATTCCCCTCAGGAAACTAAAAAGATTTGGCATGGGTCCTCAGATCCTCAAAAGGTTCTACAGCTGCAACATCGAGAGCATCCTGAGTGGTTGCATCACTACCTGGTAAGAGGGTAGTGCGTACGGCCCAGTACATCACTGGGGCTAAGCTGCCTGCCATCCAGGACCTCTAAACCAGGCAGTGTCAGAGGAAGGCCCTAGAAATGGTCAAATATACCCAGTCACCCCAGTCATAGACTGTTCTCTCTACTATCGCATGGCAAGCGGTACCGGAGTGCCAAGTCTAGGACAAAAAGGCTTCTCAACAGTTTTTACCCCCAAGTCAATAGACTCCTGAAAAGGTAATCAAACGGCTACTCAGACTATTTGCATTGTGTGCCTCCCCAACCCCTCTTTGACGCGTCTGCTACTCGCTGTTCATCATTTATGCATAGTCACTTTAACTATACATTCATGTACATACTACCTCAATTGGCCCAACCATCAGTGCCCCTGCACATTGGCAAACTGGGCTATCTGCATTGTGTCCCACCACCCACCACCCGCCAATCCATCTGTTACGCTACTGCTACTCTCTGTTTATCATATATGCATAGTGACTTTAACCATATCTACAAGTACATACTACCTCAATCAGTCTGACTAACCAGTGTCTGTATGTAGCCTTGCTACTGTTATAGCATCGCTACTGTACATAACCTCACTACTGCTATTTTTCACTGTCTTTTTACTGTTGTTTTTCTTGATTTACTTACCTATTGTTCACTGAATACCTTTTTTTGCACTGTTTGTTAGAGCCCTTTAAGTAAGCATTTCACTGTAAGGCATTTCACTACACCTGTTGTATTTGACGCACGTGACAAAAAAAAAAACTCTGATTTGATTTGCTGTGTTGTCATGTGTTGCTGCCTTGCTATGTTGTTGTCTTAGGTCTCTCTTCATGTAGTGTTGTGTTACCTCTCTTGTCATGATGTGTGTTTTGTCCTATGTTTATATTTGATTTATTTATTCATTTTTAATCCCAGACCCCATCCCCACAGGAGGCCTTTTGCCTTTTTGGTAGGCCGTCGTTGTAAATAAGAATTTAAATAAAGGTTAAGTAACATTTAAAAAAAATACAAATATATGATCACAAAGTTCCATGCTAACCTTTAACATTACTAGTCTTCTCTGTGGAGTTGAAGCAGCGATGTTCAGCTCTGCATGTTATTGTGTTCAGGGTTTTCCATTGGCTTGAGGGAAGAGTCAGGTTACTGCTGATGCTCTGAGTTGTGCTGCTGGCCTGGTTCACTGGGGTCCTGCTGGTTGGGTCTTTTCCATCCAGAAGCCAGGACACTTTGGCGTCATATGCAGAGTGGACCACACATGTAGCTGTTACCTCAGTCTGTGTCATCACTGTCCTGAATCTGGGGGTCTCCAGGTGGAGGGATGGAGTAGACGAGGGAAACGCTGAGAGCAAAACAGATGAATGTGGAGATAAAATCGTAAAATAGTGTTTTATACTCCAAGGTAATTAGGTTTTGATTTATGACTTTTGAAGCAAAACTTTAAACAGGTAAGGTGCTTCTGTAAGTTTACAAACTACCTGTGCATAAACTGGTGCTCTTCCTGACAGTTTTCTGAAGATCTTTGTCATCTACCTCACAGATGAAGTCCTTTCCCTCATTCCACTCCTGCTGTGTTACTGTGATATGACTGGTTAGTGCCACATGTCCGTCTTCTCCCATCCTTATCTCATTGTCTGCTGCAGACCTCTGTTCAGACCCAGAGAGCCACTTGATCTTAGGGTTGAAGCCCCACCCAGAACACATGAGTTTCTGGGTCCCTGAGCCAGACGACTCCTCACTGGGGACAAGAAGGAGTTCCATGGACAGTTCACCTGGAAAGAACACCATTTCCTTTTTACATTTTAGCCCTGGAGTGCTGAATGAATATCATGCAACAAACAATGGAAACATAATTTCATGTTGGTAGGTCTTTCTACATTTTCAAGCATTTGAGAAGGTATAATTGGGTCAGATGAGAGAAGTTCACTCACCAAAAGCTTGACTTTGGAGCTAGACACCAAGCTGTTGGAGAAACCTTGGTTAACTTTACAGGTGAAAGTGTTGTCTGTCTTCCAGTGTGATTTGGGGATAGAGAACCGTCTGGTGAGTGAATGGGGGCCTTTGGAGGCAGGCAGATCCACATACTGTTTCTCAGGGAAATCAACACCATTGGCCTGAAAGGTGACATAGAGGTCACTGGAGGAGAGTTGTGTGATGGCACACTCCAGCACAGCACTGTCTCCCTTCAGTAACTCTGGGAGAGACCTCTTGATCAGAACTGTGGTAGTGCTGCTCACTGCAGGTCCTGGAGAACACACACAGAGGAGAGGGGTAAACAGGAGAAAGGAACACTGATCTGGCTTCAGTGTCAATAATGTCTACTTTTTATGGGGGAGGACAGAAGAATACTGAATGTTTTGCTGTACTTATCTCTGTATATATCTCATTCAAAGACTCAATCATGGACATTCTTACTGACAGCTGTGGCTGCTTTGTGTGATGTATTGTTGTCTCTACCTTCTTGCCCTTTGTGCTGTTGTCTGTACCCAATAATGTTTGTACCATGTTTTGTGCTGCTACCATGTTGTGTTGCCACCATGTTGTTGTTATGTTGTGTTGCTACCAATTGTGCCAGAAGAAATGGCAGCAGTTTTACAGGCACCCAACCAATTGTGCTATTATGTGGGGATTTTTCATGTTATTTGTAACTTACTTTGTACATAATGTTTCTGCAACCGTATCTTACTGCAAAAAAGAGCTTCTGGATATCAGGACAGCGATCACTCACATCGGATTAGACAAATAATTTTTCTTCAACAAGCAGGACGCACAGGACATTCTCAGAACACCCGACAAGGCCAACAACCCAGTTATTTTCAAGTGGAAGAGACACAGGTACAGAGGACACAGAGCGGGGTGCTTCGTAAGCATCCGCAGAAAGCGAGTGGGATGCTGCCGTTAACGTCAATATTACTCGCCAATGTGTAAACATTGGACAATAAATTAGATGAGGTACGATCACGAATATCCTACCAACGGGACATCATAAACCGTAATATCTTATGTTTCATGGAACCGTGGCTGAATGATGACATGGATTTTCAAGCTAGCGGAAATACGGTGCACCAGCAAAATAGAACCGCACACTCCGGTAAGACGAGGGGGGGATCTGTGCATATTTGTAAACAAAAGCTGGTGCACGAAATCTAAAGAAGTCTCTAGATTTTGCTTGCCTGAAGTAGAGTATCTTGTGATAAATTGCAGACCACACTATCTGCCTAGAAAGTTTTCAGCTATACTTTTGGTGGCCGTTTATTTACCACCACAAACGGATGCTGGCACTAAGACCGCACTCAGTCAGCTGTATAAGGAAATAAGCAAACAAGAAACCGCTCACCCAGAGGCGGCGCTCCTAGTGGCCGGAGACTTTAATGCAGGGAATCTTAAACCAGTTCTACCTAATTTCTATCAACATGTCAAATGTTCAACCAGAGGGAAAACAATCCTAGATCATCTGTACTCCACACACAGAGACGCGTAGAAAGCTCTCCCTTGCCCTACATTTGGTAAATCTGACCACAATTCTATCCTCCTGATTCCTGCTTACAAGCAGAAATTATAGCAGGAAGCACCAGTGACTCGGTCTATAAAAGGTGGTCAGATGAAGCAGATGCTAAACTACAGGACTGTTTTGCTATCACAGACTGGAACATGTTCCGGGATTGTTCTGATGGCATTGAGGAGTACACCACATCAGTCACTGGCTTTATCAATAAGTGCATCGAGGACATTGTCCCCACAGTGACTGTACGTACAGTGGGGAGAACAAGTATTTGATACTCTACCCATTTTGCAGGTTTTCCAACTTACAAAGCATGTAGAGGTCTGTAATTTTTATCATAGGTACACTTCAACTGTGAGAGACGGAATCTAAAATCCAGAAAATCACATTGTATGATTTTTAAGTAATTAATGAGCTTTTTATTGCATGACATAAGTATTGGATCACATACCCACCAGTAAGAATTCCAGCTTTCACAGACCTGTTAGTTTTTCTTTTAAAAGCCCTCCTGTTCTCCACTCATTATCTGTATTATCAGCCCAGAACTACACGGCAGGACCTTGTCAATGACCTGAAGAGAGCTGGGACCACAGTCTCAAAGAAAACCATTAGTAACACATTACGCCGTCATGGATAAAAATCCTGCAGTGCACGCAAGGTCCCCTTGCTCAAGCCAGCGCATGTCCAGGCCCGTCTGAAGTTTGCCAATGACCATCTGGATGATCCAGAGGAGGAATGGGAGAAGGTCATGTGGTCTGGTGAGACAAAAAATTGAGCTTTTTGGTCTAAACTCCACTCGCCGTGTTTGGAGGAAGAAGAAGGATGAGTACAACCCCAAGAACACCATCCCAACCGTGAAGCATGGAGCTGGAAACATCATTCTTTGGGGATGCTTTTCTGCAAAGGGGACTGGACGACTTCACCGTATTGAGGGGAGGATGGATGGGGCCATGTATCGCGAAATCTTGGCCAACAACCTCCTTCCCTCAGTAAGAGCATTGAAGATGGGTCGTGGCTGGTTCTTCCAGCATGACAACGACCCGAAACACACAGCCAGGGCAACTAAGGAGTGGCTCTGTAAGAAGCATCTCAAGGTCCTGGAGTGGCCAAGCTAGTCTCCAGACCTGAACCCAATAGAAAATCTTTGGAGGGAGCTGAAAGTCCGTATTTCCCAGTGACAGCCCCGAAAGCTGAAGGATCTGGAGAAGGTCTGTATGGAGGAGTGGGCCAAAATCTCTGCTGCAGTGTGTGCAAACCTGGTAAAGAACTACAGGAAACGTATGATCTCTGTAATTGCAAACAAAGGTTTCTGTACCAAATATTAAGTTCAGCTTTTCTGATGTATCAAATACTTATGTCATGCAATAAAATGCAAATTAATTACTTAAAAATCATACAATGTAATTTTCTGGATTTTTGTTTTAGATTCCGTCTCTCACAGTTGAAGTGTACCTATGATACAATTTACAGACCTCTCTGTGCTTTGTAAGTAGGACAACCTGCAAAATCGGCAGTGTATCAAATACTTGTTCTCCCCACTGTACGTAACCCAGCCAGAAGCCATGGATTACAGGCAACATTTGCACTGAGCTAAAGGGTAGAGCTGCCGCTGTCAAGGTGCGGGACTCTAACCCGGAAGCTTATAAGTCATCCTGCTATTCCCTCTGATGAACCATCAAACAGGCAAAGTGCCAATACAGGGCTAAGATTGAATTGTACTACACTGGCTCTGACGCTCGTCTTTTGTGGCAGGGCTTGCAAACTATTACACACTACAAAGGGAAGCACAGCAGTGAGCTGCCCAGTGACACGAGCCTGCTAGACGAGCTATATCACTACTATGCTCACTTCGAGGCAAGCAACACTGAGGCATGCATGAGAGCATCAGCTGTTCCGGACAACTGTGTGATCACACTCTCCATAGCCGACGTAAGACCTTTAAACAGGTCAACATTCACAAGGCTGCGGGGCCAGAAGGATTACCAGGACGTCTGCTTCGGGCATGTGCTGACCAACTGGCAGGTGTTTTCACTGACATTTTCAACATGTTCCTGATTGAGTCTGTAATACCAACATGTTTCAAGCAGACCACCATAGTCCCTGTGCCCAAGAACACAAAGGCAACTTGCCTAAATGACTACAGAACCGTAGCACTCACGTCCGTAGCCATGAAGTACGTTGAAAGGCTGGTCATGGCTCACATCAACACCATTATCCCAGAAACCATAGACCCACTTCAATTTGCATACTTCCCAAACAGATCTACGGATGATGCCACCTCTATTACACTCCACACTGCCCTTTCCCACCTGGACAAAAATAACACCTATGAGAGAATGCTATTCATTGACTACAGCTCAGGGTTCCACACCATAGTGTCCTCAAAGCTCATCACTAAGCTGGGACTAAACACCTCCATATAAGCTGGATCCTGGACTTCCTGACGGGCTGCCCCCAGGTGGTGAAGGTAGGTAGCAACACATGTGCCACGCTGATCCTCAACACTGGAGCCCCCCAGTGGTGCGTGCTCAGTCCTTTCCTGTGCTCCCTGTTCACTCACGACTGCATAGCCAGGCACAACTCCAACACCATCATTAAGTTTGCAGACGACACAACAGTGGTAGGCCTGATCATGGACAACGACGAGACAGCCTATAGGGAGGAGGTCAGAGACCTGCCTGGTGGTGCCAGAATAACAACCTCTCCCTCAATGTAACCAAGACTAAGGAGATAATTTTGGACTACAGGAAAAGGAGGACCGAGCACACCCACATTCTCATCGACGGGGCTGCAGTGGAGCAGGTTGAGACCTTCAATTTCCTTGGAGTCCACATCACCAACAAACTAGAATGGTCCAAACACACCAAGACAGTCATGAAGAGGGCACGACAAAGCCTATTCCCCCTCAGGAAACTAAAAAGATTTGGCATGGGTCCTCAGATCCTCAAAAGGTTCTACAGCTGCAACATCGAGAGCATCCTGAGTGGTTGCATCACTAACAGGTAAGAGGGTAGTGCGTACGGCCCAGTACATCACTGGGGCTAAGCTTCCTGCCATCCAGGACCTCTAAACCAGGCAGTGTCAGAGGAAGGCCCTAGAAATGGTCAAAGATACCCAGGCACCCCAGTCATAGACTGTTCTCTCTACTATCGCATGGCAAGCGGTACCGGAGTGCCAAGTCTAGGACAAAAAGGCTTCTCAACAGTTTTTACCCCCAAGTCAATAGACTCCTGAAAAGGTAATCAAACGGCTACTCAGACTATTTGCATTGTGTGCCTCCCCAACCCCTCTTTGACGCGTCTGCTACTCGCTGTTCATCATTTATGCATAGTCACTTTAACTATACATTCATGTACATACTACCTCAATTGGCCCAACCATCAGTGCCCCTGCACATTGGCAAACTGGGCTATCTGCATTGTGTCCCACCACCCACCACCCACCACCCGCCAATCCATCTGTTACGCTACTGCTACTCTCTGTTTATCATATATGCATAGTGACTTTAACCATATCTACAAGTACATACTACCTCAATCAGTCTGACTAACCAGTGTCTGTATGTAGCCTTGCTACTGTTATAGCATCGCTACTGTACATAACCTCACTACTGCTATTTTTCACTGTCTTTTTACTGTTGTTTTTCTTGATTTACTTACCTATTGTTCACTGAATACCTTTTTTTGCACTGTTTGTTAGAGCCCTTTAAGTAAGCATTTCACTGTAAGGCATTTCACTACACCTGTTGTATTTGACGCACGTGACAAAAAAAACTCTGATTTGATTTGCTGTGTTGTCATGTGTTGCTGCCTTGCTATGTTGTTGTCTTAGGTCTCTCTTCATGTAGTGTTGTGTTACCTCTCTTGTCATGATGTGTGTTTTGTCCTATGTTTATATTTGATTTATTTATTCATTTTTAATCCCAGACCCCATCCCCACAGGAGGCCTTTTGCCTTTTTGGTAGGCCGTCGTTGTAAATAAGAATTTAAATAAAGGTTAAGTAACATTTAAAAAAAATACAAATATATGATCACAAAGTTCCATGCTAACCTTTAACATTACTGGTCTTCTCTGTGGAGTTGAAGCAGCGATGTTCAGCTCTGCATGTTATTGTGTTCAGGGTTTTCCATTGGCTTGAGGGAAGAGTCAGGTTACTGCTGATGCTCTGAGTTGTCCTGCTGGCCTGGTTCACTGGGGTTCGGCTGGTTGGGTCTTTTCCATCCAGAATCCAGGACACTTTGGCGTCATATGCAGAGTGGACTACACATGTAGCTGTTACCTCAGTCTGTGTCATCACTGTCCTGAATCTGGGGGTCTCCAGGTCGATGGATGGAGTAGACGAGAGAAACGCTGAAAGGAAAACAGATGGAGAATTCACAAGACTTTTAGATTTGGATTGTTAATAGGTTTTTCAATTGTACACTTTTCTATACCCATCCTCTGGCCCAATACACAGTTCTGCCACTGAAACCCACCTGAGCAAATGCTGGTG
Organism: Oncorhynchus keta; assembly: GCF_023373465.1. Classification (NCBI taxonomy): domain Eukaryota; kingdom Metazoa; phylum Chordata; class Actinopteri; order Salmoniformes; family Salmonidae; genus Oncorhynchus; species Oncorhynchus keta. The sequence goes on along the minus strand of NC_068425.1, from coordinate 27,557,399 downwards.
GTCCTGGAGACTGGTGTTCCTGTAGGTGGTCCTTGTGCTGCATTGTGGGTTGCCTTGCATGTGACCTCTGACCCTTGAGTCCATTGGCTCCGGTCCAGCTCCAGCTGGCTGTTCAGGCTGAATGTTTTCTCCTCACCTTCTACACTCTGCAGCTTCCGCTGGACTGGAGATGTGGTCACAGTCTTGTCATCTAGCAGCCACTCCACACTCAGCTTGTCAGGGTAGAACCCACTCAGGATGCAGAGGATTCCCACCTTTGATCCTACCTCCAGTTCCTCCCAGAGAGGATACAGTGTGATATTTGGAGGAATGACCCGCTGCACTAATACAAAGTGGAAGGAGGAAGAAAATTCAGGGCCACTTTTTGACTTTGACAATTTTTTCCGATTTGGTGATTAACGTGATGTAAACCAAAGTCAGATTGTAAACTTTTAATCAAATTCTTCATACCTTTTTTTATGCAGTTTAAAGTAACCCAGTCTATGAAAACCAGGCCTGGGCTGAGTGTAATGACTTTTAACATAACCTAGATGGAGCTATGGACCTATTAGGTAGCTGGCTGACTGGGCACTGAGAACTGGTAATGGTAGTGGTCAGATGTGGAGTTGGAGGGTTGTGAAACACAGGTGTTAGAGCAGGACAGGCCTCAGCGAACAGGGAATGCAGCAGGCGGAAGCGTGGGGTAACACCCTGGTCCCAAAAAAGCATCCCAAAAAAGAGAAGTGAAACATGTTGAGCAACCGTGTGTATTAGAAGCCAGGTGTGTGTCTACTTCTGCTTAAGGAAATCAGTTTCCATTTGCATGTTTCTGAGCTATCTGCATGAAGAGTTATCTTGTATATTTCTGTTATGTAACTTCTTACCACTCGGTGTTACACTTTCATTGTTATGACAACCCATCAAGCTATTTCTGAAAAGTTTGCATACCAAGTTTAGCAAGGCCCACTGATTCCAGATGTGTTCATGCAGAACCCAGTGCGCAAACAGCATCCAGCAAAAATAAGATGTAGATTACTTACTGTAGATTCATCCACACATCACAACAGCCATGCAGTTCTAAAATCACTTTTAAAACACTTATACTAATGTAACCGTAATTAATAAATGTGTTTCTTCAATGTTTATAATATATTATAACGCAGCATTCTAGCTGCATTTTCTTTCTAATGAATGGAGAAACGCTAAGGGAAGAACAATACACTGTTGTTCACTTCAGTTACACTTTTATTATCTTAATAGTTTAAAAAGGCACAATGAAATATTTACAAATCTAACCTCTACAGTTGAACTATTCAAACAAATCAACAATAAAGACAAGCAGGAGAACAGTTACATGTATTGTATCCATTCATATACTGTATTGTAAGTATGAAAAGTTATATCTTCTTCAAGTACTTCAAACTCAGTTTCTTCATTTCACCTGAAATAAGAAGCAAACATTTGTTCACTTCAATTACTTACAATAATTGTGACATCTCTTTAGATACAATTATTATTTTTATTAGCTGACACTTCAATAAAATTACTTGTGTAATTAACTATACTTATATATAATATAACTATTAGGCCTATATAATAATATAGTTATAATGTAAGTTATATATAATATATTTAGGTTATTACTGTATTCCCTCTCACTAGTATGCCTCTGGCAGAGAATTGGAACACACAAAACAGGCCTATGTGTACATTCATGTCTTGCTAGAATCTGTTTATGTTGCTACTGAAAGTTCTACCACGCATACATGGATTGTTTGTTTGAATGTGGATCCATACAGACTATGGAACTTTCAGAACCAAAATGTCTTCCTTTCCCACTACTCTTCCCACATTACAGTCATGGCGGCAGCGTAGCCTAGTGGTTAGAGCGTTGGACTAGTAACCGGAAGGTTGCGAGTTCAAACCCCTGAGCTGACAAGGCTGACATCTGTCGTTCTACCCCTGAACAGGCAGTTAACCCAGGCCGTAATTGAAAATAAGAATATGTTCTTAACTGACTTGCCTGGTAAAATTAGGTAAAATTAAAAAATTCTAATTAAGTTAACTTTATTTTTGCATTTTAGCTAACCCTAACCTCTTATCCTAATTCTCCTAACCTGCTACGTTAATTCTCCTAACCTTGCTGCGGCAGGTAGCCTAGTGGTTAGAGCATTGGGTCAGTAACTGAAAGGTTGCTGATTTGAGTCCCTGAGCTGACAAGGTAAAAATCTGTTGTTCTGCCCCTGAGCAAGGAAGGCAGCTAACCCACATTTCCCTCAGCTCTGAAAATGTGGATGTTGATTATGGCAGCCCCCTGCACCTCTATGATTCAGAGGGGTTGGGTTAAATGTGCAAGACAACTGACTAGGTATCCCCCTTTCCCCTAACCTGCTACAAAAAAAAGTCAAATCTGACAAAAGCTTATCCCATTTAGTAAAAACCCCAGATTCCCAACAAGGCATTACCTTGATGGCAGTTGCTCCAACACCATACAGCAGAGTTATGAGGAAGAGTATGATGAAGGTGAAGGCTGTTTTTCCCATGCTGTCCCTGTCGGTTTCCATGGTGTTGCTGCATGGACAGTCAGTCAACACGAGACAATCTGCATGTGGATATGAGAACAGTGTCAGTAGGCAGTCAAAACGGTTACTCATCACTCTGGTGCCCAGTCTGAAACCCAATCACAAACCCCAACTTCTGGACACTTATTGATGGCTCCTAAGAAATCTGAAAGTATTTGTTATAGATCTTAGTTCCGCCATTGCTCCAGCCATATTGTTAACAAGGGGAGTTTTGCATGTAGCCTACCCTTACTGTTCATTGCAGATCTAAAGGGGCTATCAAGTGTCAAACGGTTGGAATGGGTATACTTTCGACTGTTTTATGGGAAACCATGCATAGTACAGCTGTCTCCGGTATCAGTCATAGATAATACTGTCTCCGGTATCAGTCATAGATAATACTGTCTCCAGTATTAGTCATAGATAATACTGTCTCCGGTATCAATCATAGATAATGCTGTCTCCGGTATCAGTCATAGATAATACTGTCTCCGGTATCAGTCATAGATAATACTGTCTCCGGTATCACGCATAGATAATACTGTCTCCGGTATCAGTCATAGATAATACTGTCTCCGGTATTAGTCATAGATAATACTGTCTCCGGTATCAATCATAGATAATACTGTCTCCGGTATCAGTCATAGATAATACTGTCTCCGGTATCAATCATAGATAATACTGTCTCCGGTATAAGTCATAGATAATACTGTCTCAGGTATCAGTCATAGATAATACTGTCTCTGGTATTAGTCATAGATAATACTGTCTCCGGTATCAATCATAGATAATACTGTCTCCGGTATAAGTCATAGATAATACTGTCTCCGGTATCAATCATAGATAATACTGTCTCAGGTATCAATCATAGATAATACTGTCTCCGGTATCAGTCATAGATAATACTGTCTCCGGTATCAGTCATAGATAATACTGTCTCCGGTATCAGTCATAGATAATACTGTCTCCGGTATCAGTCATAGATAATACTGTCTCCGGTATCAGTCATAGATAATACTGTCTCCGGTATCAGTCATAGATAATACTGTGATATTCGGTAGGACGTGAGAATAAAATCTAAAGCATACTTTGTCTACTGGACTTGAGCATGTTTTTTCTGCCTCACCCCCTATGACCTTTCATCAATTACTGAGTTATTACTTAACGAATACAACACATTGAAAATCTAAAACATGAGGATATCAAACCAGCAGTGAAGGTGACCCTGACTTGCTTTGGCCAAACGGCACACTTGCCGATCAATGGGGACTTCCAACTTCTACTTGGCTTGGCTTGCTTCTTGTGAACGAATCCTAGTCATATCTCATCCATTTCCAAACCCATGGTGGTAGACTTGAATCAATAGAACAGGCATATAGCATTTCTATAGGTGAGACCCAGTAGCGGGAACAGAAGCACACAAAGCCAAACAACAAGAAGACAGGACAGCCTGATTAAGTTCAATGCACTACATCTGATTACACCAAAGACATGAGGAGAATATCTGAAACAGCAGATAACTGGGTTGCTAATGCTAGAGCTACACTTCCATAGTTCATTCCTATCATCAGGGGAACATTTTAACAATGTGAGTGTATATCACTTCTCTATTGTGTACAAGACTCTAGCTCAGTGTGCAAAATAAGCTTTATACTAATACATTATTCAGTGTCCACCATTACTGTATTACAGATATATTGCATGGTAATTGTGACCTGATTGCAAATGTAAAGCATCAATACTTTGCTTGACTTGATTTGTCACTTTATCATTAGTTTTAGTAGTCTGAGAGTTGACATTTTCCCCAAACAGAGATACTGAAGCTATGCACAAAAGTGGTGAGACGGGACAGACATGAGTAGGAACTGCATGACATACAGTACATCAACAGGATTAATGATTTAAAGTTTTTATTTGGATTTTCATTCTGCATTTAAAAGACACACAACATGTTATGTCACTGACACAAACAGCAGAGGTAACACGCAGCAACACACATCAACAAAACACAACACAACCTCTACTGGGCCTTGCAGCTCTGAGGCACATTCAAGCTGAGGTTAACTAGGTTGGGTTGGTTTGAGGTTCTGTCAATGGTTCTCATAAGAATTTTTGTGGACTTGATCATGCTTTCGTGGTAAACTACACAGCTATACACCACTTCTTCGTTCTTCCACAAGTCATTGCTAAATGTGAGCTGACTGTAGACAGAGTAGGTCCTTCCTGATTGAATCTGGCTAGTGGTGTTGAATTGGTACAATGCTGAACTGCTCGTTCTCTCCACCAGCTCATCGTCAACAAGCCAAGCCACTAAAACGTCCTTGGGGTAGAAGTCTTTGACGTAGCAAGTCAGGGTCACCGTATTATCACTAGTTTGTTCTGCTGGAGCCAGCAGAAAGACAGATGGACGCTGTGGATCTCCTCCTGGAAGCATGAGAGAACAGTCAGGGCTTCTCCCCATGCAAGTACTTGGCAGACAATTTACATTTAGCTAAATGCTGCCTATATTAAGCCAATCAAACAATGTCTTCCCTCACAGGAGTTTCGTCTAGAGAGGCCAAAGGGACCCTTCATAGACAAGCATTTTGTCATTTTGCAGTCAGTCATCATCTGATTTAATCAGATCAAATTGCTATCAGCTCCATTTGGTTCCTTGCAACTCTGACAATTAAAGTCACTTTTCACTAGTCGACACAATCTCCTATCATAATGTTTTATTCCCACATGATGGACAATTGGATCTGTTTAATAGGTTTTGAAACATTGTAAATATGAAATCCCAATTAAGTAAAAAGAAAAGTGAGGGGGAAACCAAAGCAGTGTGTCTTACCGGTCTCCCTCTTGTAGGCTTTCTTTACCAAGGACCCCAGGTTTTCCAAGTGATCTACAGCGCAGTAGAATACTGTCCCATTGCTCCAGTCCTCATAAGTGATGTCAAGTATGGCAATTTTGTCAGTGACACCCTTTCGGCTGGTTAAGGTCTTTCCCTTGTCATTTTCCCATTTGACACTCATGAAGCCAGGAACTAGTTCAATGACATCGCACACAAGCTCAGCTTTTTTGTTCATAAGCATATCCTCAAGAGACGGCTCGATGATCGTAATGACTACTGAATGTCCATGGACTGGACCTGCTGAGAAAGGATGTAAGGAATGTTCACCAAGCTGTTTGTGACAACAGCAATTATAATGTAAACAGTTTGTATGTTTTGGATCAATGTAGGTTATTCTGTTTTCCCTCCAGCTGGCTGGTCACAATCAATCCTTTTTCATGCATGGGCTATTTTTACACAATTTAAGAAAAACCTTTAAGTGCTAATTAGAAAAATGTGCTAACTTTTCAATCTGGCCTAGAGCGCTGTCACAAAAGCTCTGCTTCTTGATGCTCCTTTAATGAGATACCAAGAGAAGATAATCTGACGTATTTTACTCACCATCTGATGAAGTGTAGCCCACAGTTCTCCTCACATTTCCAGCTTTGTTCTCAAACACGCAAGTGAATGTTACTTCTTCACTCTTCCACTCACTCTCATTGACTCTGAGATAGCTGGTTGTGCTGTACAGAGTTCTCTCACTCTTCTTCTCACTCTCACAAGAACTCGTGAAATCAGATACAACTTCTTTTTCTGTTCCTTTTTCCATCCTCATCCATTTGATTGTGTGTGTACGGGGTGAAAAGTCATTGGCAAAGCAGGCGAAGGAAGCCGTCTTATTTTCTGACATCTCCTCTTTAGAGGGGGTCATTACGTAAAGAGACGGCTGCTGCAGATATTCCGCTAAAAAACAAACATACACATATATATATATATATATGCAGAAGCAGAGAGAAAACAACATACATTTGCAGAAGCTGGCATAGGCTACACATGCGCAGTAAAGATGAACAGAACAGCTAAACAGCTTATGGGAAATGTCATGGTAACAGAGTGACAGTGAGACTCCGATATTTCACTTCTAAAATGTTTTTCAAACTAAAATCAGAGATTGCAAAGTTAAACAAACCATGCAACTCTATCCACAAGGACTGATTTTTAAAATTTCCACAGAAAATGTTACAAAAACACATTTACTTGAAGAACAGTGAAGACACAAAGTTTGGTAACAGAATGTGTGCTGTCATTCTGTTACCAAACGTTGAATCGGTACTATTCAAGTAAATATTCTTTCATTTTTAAAAAGTGTATGTCAAAGTATATACCGTCTTATACTGTGGACATAGAATAATTATGCTGGCAGACGAAAGCAAAAAGAGCTCAACACTGTTTGATGCATGTCTTCTTAGGGGAGATGGCTTAAATAGTCAGCAACTAAAGGGGCAAGCTACAGCCACTCCAACCAACCCTCATCCTAGTGCCATAGCACATTCACCACAACTAGACTGACACCTATCAATGTTTATACAATTGGCCTAAATGGTTTATTCTACAGTGGGTGACAGTGACACACATGTTGATTGTTACAGTGAAGAGCAATTAGCAATGACTAATGCATTTATTGTTTAATTTGCCCTAAGGTGTCAGGTAATTTTAGGTGTTACTAAATTACTGCATGCGTGTTGATAACAATTGTAATATGTAGGCATCAAAATTATTGTAGACTAGGCTGTATAGTCCATAATTGCAGCAGTGGAATTTTCCAGCAAAAATATGTCTTATTCAGATTTCATAAACTTATTGTCTTCAATATTTTGATTTCTAAAAATGTGTCTTTCAACAAAACTAAACATAAAATTACCCGCAAATTATGATGATCACACAGGCTGTTTTTTTACGAAATTAGTAGATTAATAGGCTACATGGATATAAATACATTAAACTCAATAATATATTATTATTATTATTTTTAGTGACATATGTTATTAAATAGATAAACAAATACATCTTACGTTGTTTTTTCACTGGTACTTTCTTTGAACCAGCAGAATGTTCCACGGCGCATTCAAAAATTTTACTGTCCCAGTCTGCTCTCTTTACACGGAGTTGACTGACTCCCATGTAGCTTCCACCGGTTTGGACCGCAGGGTACTGAACGAAATCAGTCAGGGAATTCCCGCCTTCGTCATTCCATTTGAAGGTGAGGGAGGCAGGCGTGAAGCCAGTGGCAATGCAACCCAGAGTCATCATATCTCCCGTCCCGGAGCCACATTGCGCAAGAGGGAACAAAGTCGGAGCAGTTGATGGGGCTGTAAGATAAATAATGTGTTACTCCATAAAGCCCAACAGTTTTATAGAATACACCATGAAAAAATAAATACATAAATCAACCAACACTGACCAAATAAAATAGTTAACAATTCTGAGGACCTATTCTATTTTACATTGACGGGTTTTTTAACATTCATTACGTAGGCTAGGTTTAATACAGGATGATTTATTACCAGGGTAGGATATGGTTCACTCCAAATACATGCACATCGGTTACACCGAGTTGAATGTGTTATCAAAAACGTAAAATACAATATCCACTGATAAAAGACAGGTAGTTAGGACTGTAGGCTATATACGTTTTTGATTGATTAAACATATATATTTTTATAGATTAAATATTTGTCCTTAAATTTAAGCGATAATTTTCCACTATGAACTATACCTTGCATCAACCAAAATTAGATTCTTACCTGAAACGGTTACTATTGTACCCTGACCCCAGTAGTCAAAATCAGCGTAGCACTGTGCTCAATTACCTTAATTAACAAGTGGTATAAAAAGCATTCTCCCCAGGTTCTATACCCTCTTATTCCCATTCTTAACCAAAATGCGCAAAAGGAACACAATTATTTTGTACACTTTCTGATATTTACGTTTACTGTAATGTTAGGTTATGATGTTTTACTTGAAGTTTGTTTGGCACACTTTAATTCAAAAAGGCTTCATTATAGACATGTATCTTAATTCCATTGCAGATTAAAAGTGACAAACATTTAATTGAATAACCTAAAGGAGAAGAATATAAACGGCTTCAAAATGTATTTGTAAGATTACGACATTTTCAATTGAAAGTCTCACCTGATGAAACAGTAACCATTGTCCCTTTCCCCCAGGAGTCAAAACGGTAGTCACAGTGCAAATAACCAATAACCAATACAGGCTATGCACAAAAACCTGTGCCAATGTAGTTCGATATTTAATATCATCGATATCATACTTTTTAAAGGTTCGTTTTAAAATCACATCAACGAATTTCAGTTGTTTTTGTCCAGATTATGAATACGGCTTTGTTATAGAGTAGGCTGTTTTTGTCCAGATTATGAATACGGCTTTGTTATAGAGTAGGCTGTTTTTGTCCAGATTATGAATACGGCTTTGTTATAGAGTAGGCTGTTTTTGTCCAGATTATGAATACGGATTTGTTATAGAGTAGGCTGTTTTTGTCCAGATTATGAATACGGTTTTGTTATAGAGTAGGCCTACCGTTACTGTTTTTGATCCTCAATTCAATTTAGCAAATTGACAAAATGAAGCCTAGAATCGAGTTCTATAAAAACCACATGCATTTGACTTTTCGAATGATCACTGACACATTTGATGAAATCATAATGCTTTTTCTTACCTGATGAAACGGTAACCATTGTGCCTTTCCCCCAGTAGTCAAACGCATTGTCACAGTGCAATCTTTCAATACGTGCAATGCACAAAAACTACCGCAAGTGAAGACCAAAAATAAATATTTCAAGCCTTTAGGAGAGAGGGACTTTTAACTCAAACTCCAACCTCAATAATAATGCAAAAATAAACAGAATATGTTTTTGTTTTACCTGTGGACACGGTCACCATGGTCCCTTTCCCCCAGTAGTCAAAGTAGTTGTCACAGCGAATGGTCTGACCAATACTTCGTACAAAATCAGTCAAAATAACCTGAATAGTCACTAGTTATGCGTCAATAATGAAATAACTTCTTTAGGTCTGAATGTTAAGGCTACTTACCAGAAGTTATCGTGACTTGGGTCCCTTTCCCCCAGTAGTCGAAATAGTAATCACAGTGATAATTGTTTATATGCCCCTAAACTAAAAACCCAATTCATTTCAAACTATTGCTTCATTAATTTTATTTTGTGGCATATTGATGGTTGGCTCCTTCCCTGGGGAGATGCACTTCCCATCAAAACGGAAGTGTTGCATGAAGTTAACTTCGGCTGAAAGTGTGAGCACATTTTTATTCCTGTCCTTTTTGAAAGTGAGCCCCTGCTTTCTCAATCTGTTGTGAATGTTGATGTATGGGAAGCATCTTGAGCATCATCCTGATAGTTATTGATCCTGATAGGGCTATTTCATTCCATATACTGTGGGTGTGATACCTTGGTGACACACAGAATTAACAATCATTGGTCAAAATCTCTGTTCCTTGTTTCCACACAGTTGCTGGTAGTTGGTCTTGAATGGTGGCCATCATTCCCGAATGTGATATGTATAATTTAGGTCAACGCTTAACACAGACATTTGGCCAAAAAACATTAATGGCCGACCATCACTTAATTGGTCGTCTCTATAGAAACAATTAGAAGACCACAATCATTCCAGTGCCCAAGAAAACCAAGCTGACATGCCTAAATGACTCACCCCGTTGCACTCACCCCTGTCATCATAGTCCTTTGAAAGGCTGGCACACATCAAGGCCAGCATGCCAGACACACTAGACCCACTCCAATTTGCTTAACACTCCAACAGATCCACTCAAGATGCCATCTCCATTGCCATCCATACAGCTCTATCACACCTGGACAAGAGGAACATCTATGTGAGAATGCTGTTCATTAACTATAGTTCAGCATTCAATACCATTGTTCCCTCCAAGCTCGGGCCCTGGGTCTAGACTCCGTCCTTTGCAACTGGATACTGGACTTCCTGACAGGCAGACCACAGGCTACAACAGCTGAGGATTGGCAACACCTCCTCCACTACACTGACTCTCAAAAATACCTCCACTACACTGACTTTTAACACGGGGCCAGACACGACACCAACTCCATCACCAAGTTTTCAGATGACACCACTGTTGTAGGCCTGATCAACAACAGTGATGAGACAAGGGAAGAGGTAAGAGACCAAGCAGTGCATTTCCAGGACAACAACCTATCCTTCAAAATCAGCAAAAAGAAAGAGGTGATTGTCAACTTCAGGAAGCAGGGAGAAGGATATGCCCAATCCACATCGATGGGAGTGCTGTGGCGAGAGTCAGTGACTTCAAGTTCCTCTGCATCCAAATCACAGAGAACCTGACATGGACACACAACAACATCACTCTGGTCAAGAAGGAGAAACAGCTCCTCTACTTCCAAAGGCAGATGCAGAAACAGGGCATGTCCCCCGGATACTCTCCAACTTCTACTGCTGCACCATTGAGAGCATCTTGACCGGCTGCATCACAACCTGGTATGGAAACTGCTCCACTCTCGACCACAAGGACCTTCAACAGGTGGGGAAGACGTCCCTGTCCATCCCTGGTGCCGTGCTCCCACCTGTAAAGTACATTAACGTCAAGCAGTACCTGAGGAAGGCACATAACATCATCAAGGACCCCACATACCCAGCCACAGACTGTTCAGGCCTTTACTGTTTGGCAGACAGCATCGGAGCATTGAGTCTCGGGACTCAGAGACAGCTTTTACCCACACGCTATCAGACTGCTGAACACCTGAACCAGGATGACCACCTCTACACCAACAGTTTATTTGCATGGACTTTTCACAACCTTTGAAGACATGCACTCGCTCACACATCCACTCACATGCCCACACAGTCTGTTTTTTCTGCTACCGAACGGCAAGCGTACCAGAGTGCCAAGTCTGGGACCAAAAGGCTCCTGAACAGCTCTACCACAAAGCTATGAGACTGCTGAACAGTTCATTAAACAGCTACTCTGACTTTCTGCTTTTCACCACCTACCTACATGTAGATAATACTTCAATCAATCACCTAACCAAACCTACATGTACATATTATACCCCAGTACACTGACTCGGTACTAGTACTTGTTGTATATACCCTGTTATTGTTCATTTATTGTGATATTACATTGTGTTACTATTTTCTTTTGATCTATTTGTTAATTTTCATACTTTTTTACGCCTTTGTTGGGAATGCGCTTGTAAGTAACATTTCACGGTAAAGTCTACACTTGTTGTATTCAGCACATGTGACAAATTTAATTTGATTTGATTTGATATGCACAAACCCACAAACCATGACTACTGCTTTTGGACTTGTAAAATTATTGCACAAACTTACTGCATAATTCAACACTTTTCTCTCTGTACTCACCCTCCCCAGCACATGTAAATATCCTACTGTAAATGGTTTGTGCCTTTCTTGAATTTATATTTCTGCTAATTGTATTATATTTATATTCCATTGAGCTTTTATTTTTTGCATACTTACTCCTATTCTTATTACTGTCGTATTGTTGATAGGTGAACCTGCAAGTAAGCATTTCATTATACTGTGTACCATTTGTATCCTGTGCATATGACGAATCAACTAGGGTCTATTTTTCTGAATTTCCGCCTGACTGAAGTTCCCAAATTAAACTGCCTGTTAATCAGGCCCAGAAGCCAGGATATGCATATAATTGGAAGCATTGGCTAGAAAACACTTTGAAGTTTGTGGAAATGTTTAACTAATGTATGAGACTATAACACAATTGATATGGTAGGAGAAAATCCAGCCAGAATCTTTAGGTCCCAGGCTCTTATAATGGAAAGCTATGTGTCCTATGCATTTCCAGGTCCCAGAGTGAAATTCCTATGGCTTCCACTAGATGTCAACAGCCTTTGTTCAAGGTTTCAGGCTTGTTTATTCCAAAATGAGGAAGAATTTTGAGTTTTGGTACAAAGAGTCACAGTGGAAAATCAGCCTGTGGGCGTGCACTTGCTAATTTTACTTTTCTATTGAACATACCTCTTTTCGTATTAAATATTATAGTTTATTTACATTTTATGGTACCTGAGGATTAAATAGAAACATTGTTTGACTTGTTTGAACAAAGTTTAGCGGTAGCTTTTTGGATTCCTTTGTCTGCATGTTGAACGAGTGGATTACTGAAATCGATGGCGCCAACTAAACAGACTTTTTGGCATATAAAGAAGGATTTTATCTAACAAAACGACCATTCATGTTGTAGCTGGGACCCTTGGGATTGCAAACAGAGGAAGATTTTCAAAAGGTAAGTGATTATTTAATCCCTATTTTTGATTTTATGAAGCATGTGCTGGTTGAAAAATATGTTGATGTGGGGCGCGGTCCTCAAACAATCACATGGTATGCTTTCACTGTAAAGCCTATTGTAAATCGAACAATGCAGTTAAAGCTTTTAACCAATATAAGATACTTGTATGTTCATAAATGTTTAATATTACTATTATTTATTTGAATTGTGTGCCCTCCAATTTCACCGGATGTTGTCGACAGGTGTCCGTGGGATACCTAGCCTTATGAAGTTAAATCAGGGTTTTGCAACTCTGGTCCTGGAGAGTGCAGTGTGTACATACTTTAGTTCCAGCAAAGCTCTACCCCTAACCCGGACGACGCTGGGCCAGTTGTGCGCCGCCCTATGGCACTCCAAATTATATCCGGTTGTGACACAGCCTGGAATCGAACCAGGGTCTGTAAGTGACGCCTCAATTACTGAGATGCAGTGCCTTAGACTGCTGCACCACTCGGGAGCCCAAATTTAGGTGTGTTAGTGCAGGACTGGTACAAAATGTAGTATTTAGCTTACAGCATAGAATGAGCTTGCATAGAATTGTGCAGTGACATTCACCCCTCTTAGGTAATATAAGTCCAATAGCAGGTAGGCATACTGTCATCTCTGTATGACATCAGATCAAGATGTCAGAATTAGCCATTATTATCACTGAAGTAGTAATTCCCCCCTGTGCTTAAAGGCTGCAGAAGCAACCATTTATCCCAGGGAAGCATTGTAGTACTCCAGTCCAGTACTAATACTAGTCCAGTCCCGATTTTGACTAGATTCAAGACTCGACCAGTGATGACTCAGACTTGGACTCGGACTTGATCAATAATAATTATGACAATTTATTACATTTGAAAAGCACTTTTCATCATACAGTAATAATCTCAAAGTGCATAAAATAAAATAGAAAATAGAACATTTTTAAAAAATCATAGTAATATCTAACCATATAATGAAAGGAACAATTAAAGTCGAGGAGGAATGGTAGGCTAGCTGATAGACATGAGTCTTGAGACCTGCTTTAAAAGCTCCAACTGTGACAACACAGAGGCGGATGCAAGATGCAAGCAACGATGGTTTAATGAATACAGTTTACAACAGCAACAGGACAGACAGAATGTACTCAGACGGAATCCGACCCAGGGACTAGGGCGCATCTTCCAATGATAGCGTGCTGAGAAATCCAGGGGAGTGTGTCCGGATGGGTAGGAAGGAGCACAGCAGATAATCCACACAAGGGCGGCGAGAGAAGAGCACAGACACACGACACAACCTCAGGGAAGTAACAACGATCTGACAACAAGAAACACTGGTTACAGAACATATAAAGGGAAGATAAGTGGTTCCAGCTGGCGCAGACAATCAGGCCGAGATTGGGAACCACGCCCACACAAACACGGGAGAGAGAGAGAGAGAGAGAGAGAGAGAGAGAGAGAGAGAGAGAGAAGAGAAAGAGAGGCAGTGGATTCATGAACCGTGACAATACCCCCCCCCCTAGGAACGCCTCTTGGCGTTCCCAGGCGAATTTACCTGTCGATTGAAATCATCGATAAGGGAGTGATCCAGAATGTCCCTAGCAGGTACCCAACTTCTCTCCTCCGGGCCGTAACCCTCCCAGTCCACCAGGTACTGGAATCCGCGTCCCCTCCTTCTAGAGTCCAAAATACGATTGACAGAAAAGGTGGGTTCCCCATCAACAAGTCGTGGCGGCGGGGGAACCGGGACCGGCGGGTTAATGCGTGCCTGAAACACAGGTTTTATTTTAGACACATGAAAGGTAGGATGAATTCTCCTATACGCTGGAGGAAGCTTGAGCCGGACCGCCACCGGACTAATGATCCTGGTGACTTTGAATGGGCCGATAAATTTGGGGGCAAGCTTGTTCGAAATGAATCGGAGTGGAATGTTCTTAGTAGAAAGCCACACTCTTTGGCCAACGACGTATACCGGAGGCTTCGACCGGTGGCGATCAGCCTTAGCCTTGGTGCGCGCCCCCACCCGGAGAAGAGTCTCACGGGCTCTGCTCCATGCGTGACGGGACCTCTGGATGAAAGCGTGAGCGGAAGGAACAGTGACCTCGGACTCCGTACTGGGAAAGATAGGTGGCTGGTAACCTAAACTACACTCAAACGGAGAGAGACCCGTAGCTGCCACTGGCAACGAATTGTGAGCGTACTCAACCATAGAGAGTTGTTGACTCCAGGAAGAGGGATTCTTAGAAACCAAACATCGCAACACTCTCTCCAAATCTTGGTTGGCCCTCTCCGTTTGACCGTTGCTCTGGGGATGAAACCCTGAAGACAGGCTGACACTCGCTCCCAGTAACCTACAAAACTCTTGCCAAAACTTGGACACAAATTGGGGCCCCCTGTCAGAAACTACGTCCATCGGCAGGCCATGTAAGCGAAAGACGTGATCGACGACAGCTACCGCTGTCTCCTTGGCAGATGGTAATTCAGGCAAGGGAATAAAATGAGCCGCCTTCGAGAACCGGTCCACCACGGTCAACACCACCGTCTTGCCCTGGGAGGGCGGGAGGGCGGTAACAAAATCTAGCGCGATGTGGGACCAGGGTCTCGAAGGGACCGACAGCGGTTGGAGTAACCCATCTGGGGGTCGATTAGAAGTCTTCCCAGTGGCACAAACCGAGCAAGCCAAGACAAAACTGTGAATGTCACGAGCCATCAGTGGCCACCAAAAGCGTTGCTTAACCAAAAAGCTAGTGCGGCTGACTCCTGGATGACACGCTACGTTAGAGCAATGCCCCCACCGAATAACATCGGACCGACACCCCTCCGGCACAAACAACCGATTAGGCGGGCAACCGGGCGGAGGCGTAACCCCTTCTAAGGCCGTTTTGACCCTCGATTCAACCTCCCATGTGAGTGTGGATACTACTAGGGTCCCGGGTAGGATGCACTCGGGAGTGGATGGGCGTTCGGAATGGTCAAAAATGCGAGAAAGGGAATCGGGTTTGACATTCTTGGAACCCGGGCGATACGAGAGAGAGAAGTCAAAACGTCCGAAAAGAGTGCCCACCGCGCCTGCCTGGAGTTGAGTCGCTTGGCGGTTCTGATATATTCCAAATTTTTGTGATCGGTCCAAACTATAAAAGGTACCCCGAACCCTCTAACCAATGGCGCCACTCCTCCAGTGCTAACTTCACTGCCAACAACTCTCTGTTGCCAATGTCGTAGTTGCGTTCCGCAGGTGATAACCGATGGGAAAGGAACGCACAAGGGTGCATCTTGTCGTCAGAAGAGGAACGTTGGGAAAGTACCGCACCTACCCCCACCTCTGAAGCGTCCACCTCTACTACGAACTGACGCGAGGGATCGGGAGCTATGAGGATGGGAGCCGAAACAAAGCGGCTCTTGAGTTTGGCGAATGCAGCCTCGGCTGTATCGGACCACCTGAACGTCACTCTGGGGAGGTTAAGGCGGTAAGAGGAGCGACTATCTGACTAAAGTTGCGAACGAAACGCCGGTAGAAATTGGCGAATCCCAGAAACCTCTGTAGGGCCTTACGGGAATCTGGGCTTGGCCAATCCACCACAGCCTTAACCTTGTCAGGATCCATGCGAATACCTTCAGTCGAGACGATGTAACCTAGGAATGGAACGGATTGTGCATGAAAAATGCATTTCTCCGTCTTGACAAAAAGTCCATTCTCCAACAACCTCTGAAGCACTCGTCTGACGTGCTGAACGTGTTCCTGGAGAGAAGAAGAAAAATCAGTATGTCATCCAGGTAAACATATATGAACTGATCAATCATATCTCTCAGCACGTCATTGACGAGTGCCTGGAAAACCGCTGGGGAGTTGGATAGCCCAAAAGGCATGACCAAATATTCAAAGTGCCCTCTGGGGGTGTTAAACGCGTCTTCCATTCGTCCCCCCTTATGCGAACCAAATGATAAGCATTACGTAAATCCAACTTAGTGAACACGGATGCTCCCTGTAACCTTTCAAAGGCTGAGGACATTAACGGTAAGGGATAGGTATTCTTCACTGTGATGTTATTCAACCCACGGTAATCAACGCAAGGACGCAGAGATCCATCCTTCTTCCCCACAAAGAAGAACCCCGCCCCCGCTGGAGAAGAGGAAGGACGAATGAATCCAGATGCCAGAGAATCAGAGATGTATCTCTCCATAGCCTCCCTCTCAGGAACAGAGAGTGAATATAACTTGCCTTTAGGCGGAGACTCACCTGGCAATAATTCTATTGCACAGTCATAGGGACGATGCGGAGGAAGAGAAGCAGCACGGGACTTACTGAACACCTCCTTCAGGTCGAGGTATTCAACGGGCACGTTAGACAAATCCACTGCCTCCTCTAGAAACACAGAATCAGACACAGACGAACAGGCAGACACTAAACAGGACTCAAGACACTTGTTACTCCACATGGATATAGAGTTATGACCCCAGTCAACTCTGGGGTTGTGTTGGGTGAGCCAAGGGTGGCCGAGGACTAATGGTGCAAGGGGTGAGTCCATGAGTAGAAATGATAGTGTCTCAGTGTGATTGCCAGAAGTGATGAGTGTGATAGGTTCAGTGGTGTGAGAAATGTTGGGGAGTTCTTGACCATTGAGAGCGTTGACGGATATCTTGTGCGTGAGTGAGGTGATAGGAATCTGGAGTTTGTGAGCGAGCTTGAAGTCCATGAAATTACCCTCTGCTCCTGAGTCCAGTAAGGCTTGGGTGTCGTGCGTGTGGGTGGCCCATCTTAGTCTTACCGGGAGGAGAGTAGATGATGAGGTCTTCTCTGTGGTGACACCACCCGATAGTAGCCTCATGTTTACTACCGGGCCTGATCTTTTACCGGGCAGGAGTGGATAAAGTGGCCCGCTCTACCACAGTAGAGACAGAGTCCTTGGGATCTCCGCCTCTCCCTCTCTTCCCGGGAGAGGCGAGCTCTCCCAGCTGCATGGGTTCGTGAGCGGAGGCTGAACTGGCCATGTTCCCGCCGCTGGCATGCCCGCCCTCCGTGTCGTTATACGGTCTGTTAGGGCATGCTCGGCGGCCAATACGACTCGGACGAGCGTCAACCCTCAAGGCTAGTTCCACTAGTCCGTTTAAACTCCTGGGAAGGTCCAGAACATAAATCTCCTTCTGGATCCGGTCCTCCAGCCCATGCAGGAACATGTCCCACTGCGCCTCCTCGTTCCACTGACACTCTGCGGCCAGAGTGCGGAATTGGATGGAGTATTCCGATACTGAACGGTCTCCTTGGCGAAGGTCAGCGAGTAGTCTGGCCGCCTCCCTACCCGCCACGGCCCGATCGAAGACCCTTCTCATCTCCTCGGAGAGTGTCTGGAAAGAGGTGCAGCATGGGTCCTGGTTCGCCCACACCGCCGTTCCCCAAAGAGCCGCTTTGCCTGATAGCAGTGTGAGTACGAATGCTACCTTAGACTGTTCACGGTTGAAGGTCCGTGGCTGCAACGAGAAATGCATGGAACATCTCGTAAGAAAGGCTCTGCAATAGTCAGGATCACCTGAATAACCCTCTGGTGTCGGTAGCCGTGGCTCTAGCTGGGAATCCGGTTCTGGCGGGGCGGGTTGAACTGCCGGTGTAGGTGGCGCAGCGGAACCCCTCAGATGTTGTAATTGTTGGATCAGCTGGGCTACCTGCGTCGCAAGGGCTTGTACTGCCCGACCTGTGCTGGAGATGTTCTCCTCTTGTTGATCCATTCTCGTGATACTGCGGGAAATGAATTCGGTCAGACTCGTTGAACTCGCTGCATCCATGGTCTGGTCAGATCGTTCTGTGACAACACAGAGGCGGATGCAAGATGCAAGCAACGATGGTTTAATGAATACAGTTTACAACAGCAACAGGACAGACAGAATGTACTCAGACGGAATCCGACCCAGGGACTAGGGCGCATCTTCCAATGATAGCGTGCTGAGAAATCCAGGGGAGTGTGTCCGGATGGGTAGGAAGGAGCACAGCAGATAATCCACACAAGGGCGGCGAGAGAAGAGCACAGACACACGACACAACCTCAGGGAAGTAACAACGATCTGACAACAAGAAACACTGGTTACAGAACATATAAAGGGAAGATAAGTGGTTCCAGCTGGCGCAGACAATCAGGCCGAGATTGGGAACCACGCCCACACAAACACGAGAGAGAGAGAGAGAGAGAGAGAGAGAGAGAGAGAGAGAGAGAGAGAGAAAGAGAAAGAGAGGCAGTGGATTCATGAACCGTGACACCAACAGTCTGAACAACCCTGAAATTATCTGGAAGGGAGTTCCAGAGGTATGGTGTGAGAGATGAAAAGGCACGGTCCCCCATTGTGAGGAGCCTGGTCCTGGGGGCATGAAGGAGTTTGGCGTGGCTTGAACATAGGGTGCGTGGAGGTTCATAGGGGGAGAGTAGGTTTGACAGGGAGGCGGTCCTCGATGCCATTTAGGGGTTTGTAGATGAGGAGGAGAATTTTATAAGAAATTATTTGAGGAACAGGTAACCAATGGAGATAATGGCGACGGAGGGGATTGCTGCCGTTTTACGGGCTCCTAACCAATTGTGCTATTGTGTGTTTTTTGAGTTATTTGTAAATAATTTTGTACATAATGTTTCTGCCACCATCTCTTATAACCAAAAATAACTTATGGTTATCAAAACAGCGATTTATCACCTTGTACTGGACAAATATTTTTTCTTTAACGCGTCTGATGCAAAGGATTTACTTCAGACACCAGACAAGGCCCAAATACCTATCATTTGCATGAAGAAGAGACAGAGATATAAGGGGATGTAGGTTGTGGTGCCTAATAAACGGAATAAGTTCCGATCAAGGCTAACTGGACATTAAAAACTGTAATATCTTATGTTTCACCGAGTCATGGCTGAACGACGACATGGATAACATACAGCTGGCTGGGTTTTCTATGCATCGGCAAGATAGAACAGCTGTCTCCTGTAAGACAATGGGTGGCAGTCTGTGTCTATTTGTCAATAACAGCTGGTGCACAAAATATAATATTAAGGAAGGTTTTACTCACCTGAGGTAGAGTATCTCATGATAAGCTGTAGACCACACTATTTACCAAGACTTTTCATCTATATATTTTTGTAGCTGTCTATTTACCACCACAAACCAATGTAGGCACTAACACCGCACTCAATGAGCTGTATAAGGCCATAAGCAAACAAAAAAATGCTCATCCAGAGACGGCACTCCTAGTGGCTGGGGACTTTAATGCAGGCAAACTTAAATCCATTTTGCCTAATTTCTACCAGCATTTTACATGCCCAACCAGAGGAAAAAAAACTGTAGACCACCTTTACTCCACACAAAGAGTTGCGTACAAAGCTCTCCCTTGCCCTCCATTTGGGAAATCTGACCATAACTATATCCTCCTGATTCCTGCTTACAAGCAAAAACTAAACAGGAAGTACCAGTGACTCACTCAATACAGAAGTGTTCAGATGACGCAGATGCTAAGCTACAGGACTGTTTTGCTATCACAGACGGGAAAATGTTCTGGGATTATGGGGCGGCAGGGTAGCCTAGTGGTTAAAGCATTGGACTAGTAACCAAAAGGTTGCAAGATGGAATCCCCGAGCTGACAAGGTAAAAATCGGTCGTTCTGCCCCTGAACAAGGCAGTTAACCCACTGTTCATAGACCGTCGTTGAAAATAAGAATTTGTTCTTAACTGACTTGCCTAGTTAAATAAAGGTAAAATAAAAAAATGGCATTGAGGAGAACACCACATCAATCACTGGCTTCATCAATAAGTACATTGATGACGTCGTCCCCACAGTGACAGTATGTGCATACCAGAAGCCATGGATTACAGGCAACATCCGCACTGAGCTAAAGGGTAGAGCTGCCGCTTTCAAGGAGCGGCACTCTAACCCAGACGCTTATAAGAAATCCTGCTACGCCCTCCGACAAACAGGACTGATGTTGAATCCTACTACACCGGCTCCGACACTCGTCGGATGTGGCAGGGCATGCAAACTATTACAGACTGCAAAGGGAAGCACAGCCGCGAGCTGACAAGCTAAATGACTTATATGCTCGCTTTGAGGCAAGCAACACTTGAAGCATGCATGAGAGCACCAGCTACGCTCTCCATAGCCGATGTGAGTAAGACCATTAAACAGATCAACATTCACAAGGCCACAGGGCCAGATGGATTACCAGGATATGTACTCCGAGCATGCACTGGCCAACTGGCAAGTGTCCTCACTGACATTTTCACCTGTCCCTGACCGAGTCTGTAATACCAACATGTTTCAAGCAGACCACCATAGTCCCTGTGCCAAGGGACATAAAGGTAACCTGCCTAAATTACTGCCGACCCGGAGCACTCATGTCTGTAGCCATGAAGTGCTTTGAAAGGCTGGCCACGGCTTACTTCAACATCATTATCCCAGAAACACTAGACCCACTCCAATTTGCATACCGCCCCAACAGATCCACAGATGACGCAATCTCTATTGCACTCCACACTGCCCTTTCCCACCTGGACAAAAGGAACACCTATGTGAGAATGCTATTAATTGACTAAAGCTGAGCTTTCAACACCATAGTGCCCTCAAAGCTCATCACTAAGCTAAGGACACCGGTCCTCTCCTGTAGTACTTGTTCACCCATTACCGCAAAGCCAAGCACGACTCCAACACCATCATTAAGATTGTTCGACGACATAATGTTCGGCCTGATCAACGACAACGATGAGACAGCCTATAGGGAGGAGGTCAGATAACTGGCAGTGTGGTGCCAGGATAACAACCTCTCCCTCAACATGATCAAGACAAAGGAGATGATTGTGAACCACAGGAAAAGAAAGGACGAGCATGCCCACATTCTCATCAACGGGGCTATAGTGGAGCAGGTTGAAAGCTTCAAGTTCCTTGGTGTCCACATCACCAACAAACTAACATGGTACAAATACACCAAAACAGTTGTGAGCAGGGCGTGACAATGCCTATTCTCCCTCAGGAGACTGAAAATATTTGGCATGGGTCCTCAGATTCTCAAAAAGTTTTGCAGCTGCACCATTGACATCATCCTGACTGGTTGCATCACATCCTGGTATGGCAACTGCTTTCGGCTCCGACCGCAAGGCACTGCAGAGAGTAGTGCGTACGGCCCAGTACATAACTGGGGCCAAGCTTCCTGCCATCCAGGCCCTCTATACCCGGCGGTGTCAGAGGAAGGCCCTAAAAATTGCCAAAGACTCCAGCCACCCCAGTCATAGACTGTTCTCTCTGCTTCCGCACAGCAAGCAGTACCGGAACACCAAGTCTAGGTCCAAAAGGGTTCTTAACAGCTTCTATCCCCAAGCCACAAGACTCCCAAACAGCTAATCAAATGGCTACCCAGACTATTTGCATTGCCCCCCCCCCATTTTTACGCTGCTGCTGCTCTCTGTTTATTATCTATGCATAGTCACTTTACCTCTATGTACATATTACCTCTATTACCTCAACTAATCTGTGCCGACCCGCACATTGACTCTGTACCGGTACCCCCTGTAAATAGCCTCGTTAATGTTGTTTTATTTTTGCTCTTTAATTATTTATTATTTTCTTATTTTTTAGTACTCTTTTTTTGTATTGTTTTTTAACTTCTTAACACTTGTTTTTCTTAAGACTGCATTGTTGGTTATGGGCTTGTAAGTAAGCATTTTACTGTAAAGTCTACACCTGTTGTTTTGTGACCACTATGTGACAAAATATTTAATTTTATTTTAGATCAGTAAGGATGGGAGTGACGGGGGCAGACTATTTTGTTTGTGTCAGAATCCTTACGGCACTGTTTTGGATGAGCTGTAGTTCATGAATTGAATTTGCAGGCAGCCCCCCAGTAAATGCATGTATTAGCTTTTCTGCATCAGATGTGTTGAGGGTCTTAGTCTGGAAATGTTCTTCAGGTGAAAGAATGACGTTTTACAAAAGTGACTTAGGTGGGCATGGAAGGAGAGACCCAGGTCGAATTTTACACCAAAATGAGTGATGACTGATGTTAGTGGGATGATGTGGCCATGTATGGCAGGGTGGACGCTGCAGGAGTTGGTGATCTTCAGGGGTGTGCTTATCAGCATTGCTTCTGTCTTGCTGCTGTTGAGTTGGAGGAAGTTGTTCTGCATCTGAGATTTGACCTCTTCCAGACAGTTGGACAATGTTGACAAAGCAGATGATGTGTCAGGATTTGTTTTAATGTTCACCTTTGTGATGTCTCCATAGCAGTGGAAATGGACACTGTGTTGTCTGAAGATCTGGTCAAGTGGGAGCATGTAGAGCAGGAAGAGGATAGGTCCCAACACCTACCCTTCTGGGACACCACAGAAAATGGTGGAGTCCTCTGATCTTGCCTCACAAAGTGTGACGTACTGCTTGCGGTTAGTGAGGTGAACCAATGGTAGGTAGGTACCTTGTTGCCCGAAAGTCTCTCCACTTTGCTTAATTCAACATAGTTACAATAGCTACTGAATTACTGTAGCAAGCTATCCCGACTAATGTGCAATACTCTAAGATGATTAGCGTTCTGCTTTATGTAAAGTAGGTTCAAAGATTGTTGGAATGCAGCTTTTAGCACTACCAAAGGACTCATGACTCAAGCTTCGACTCGAGGACTCTGACTCGATCACTAGGGACTATACTCGGACTCAAGGTTTAGTGACTAGACTAAATCGCTGCAGGGAAGAGAGCTGTTTTGCTTATACCTAGCACTTCTAAATGTCGGTCAAACATGAAATTCATGGAAAATATTGTGTATTGTGTTGACTAATTATGTGGACTGAGGGAGGGGAGGACATGTTGCCACTTTGTGACAGATGTTTACACAAGTTCATTGGTGGGCCAGGAATTTACATTCTCTACCTAAATAAGGAGTCAATTGATCAATTAACTCAGAAGCAAGAATTTGATTGGTATTTGTTGTCGGACTAATGTTGAAAAAAATATTTTAGATTAACTTTTACTGTACAATTGAAAAACAGGCTAAAGACTGAATGCTTGTTGATTTAGAAAGTGACATTTGCACTCACTGTTTCATAACATAGTGGTGGTTTCTGAGGACTCTATGAACCCTCAGTCCAGAGGAGGTTTCAGTTAGTGTGCCTATGTTATGAGGAAGCACCTGCTCCCTCAGTGTGGTGAATGACATGGCTGGTTTCCTGTCTGTTACCTCTCATTACATAACTAATATCCAGTGTGGATACGCTCTACCACAAGACCAAAATGTTCCCACTATGTCTGTTATTTTAGTTGAATCATCATTCATTTGTATGTTAATCTATGTTTTTGTCCATCCATACATCAACTCATATCAACATCAGTTTTATGACGAGCGATATGACACTGTAAACGATAATGGCAAATGTAAGTACCAGTGTTCAACACATGATTAAAGACCTTGACCTTTCATTGCTACCTCTTATCATCAAGATAACTTAGCAGATTTTAGGCAAATATTTTCAGACTACATATGTATAGCTCAGCTAAGAAAAGGGCCAACCCTTTGTTATTTTGATATTATCTTTGTAGGTGTCTTGTCACATGATATAACTAAAGAAAACACAACATGTTTTTTTATGTATGACTATGGCATTAGGTCTGTGTTGCGCAAAGTTGGATATCAGTATTAGATATAAGGTATCACTGCACTAACTCTGCAGTAAATATATTTGGATTGGGGCAGGTATTGTCGTATAAGCAGTTAATTGTCACAGAGTCTGCTGAGGTTTCAGTAAGTATGTGCTGCCATGACCAGCACTCGGGCTGAGGTTTTTGTTGTGGTGTGTATCACTGTGGCTGCCCCCATACACAGTGACACACACCATTACAAAAACTCACGTCAAATGCTCCCACAGTAAGGCTAATGTATTTATGTGAAACATGTTATTCATTTGCAGTCAAAATCGACATTTGTCAAAACATCTATATGTGACAAATAATTCTACTTTAAAAATGTCAATATGTTACTTTTTTAAGTCCAGCCAATTCAATGTTTTTCCAAATATGATGAAAAAAGCTAGTTCAAAGTTATTAACATAATATATTTTTTTTAAAATGCGATGTGAGAACGTTTAATTACAGACAGAATTCAATGATTGCTCCAAATATGACATAAAAAGGAAAAGCATGAGACCAGCTAGTTTAAGATTATAGATTGTTTCATTGTGTTAGGTATGCATAACTGGCTGTAAGGGAGTCAGGTGCAGGAGACCAGCTAGTTTAAGATTATAGATTGTTTCATTGTGTTAGGTATGTGTAACTGGCTATAAGGGAGGCAGGTGCAGGAGACCAGCTAGTTTAAGATTATAGATTGTTTCATTGTGTTAGGTATGTGTAACTGGCTGTAAGGGAGTCAGGTGCAGGAGACCAGCTAGTTTAAGATTATAGATTGTTTCATTTTGTTAGGTATGTGTAACTGGCTATAAGGGAGTCAGGTGCTGGAGACCAGCTAGTTTAAGATTATAGATTGTTTC
This sequence comes from Oncorhynchus keta, assembly GCF_023373465.1. Taxonomy (NCBI): domain Eukaryota; kingdom Metazoa; phylum Chordata; class Actinopteri; order Salmoniformes; family Salmonidae; genus Oncorhynchus; species Oncorhynchus keta. The sequence continues at coordinate 27,532,214 of NC_068425.1, read as the reverse complement.
ATTGTGTTAGGTATGTGTAACTGGCTGTAAGGGAGTCAGGTGCAGGAGACCAGCTAGTTTAAGATTATAGATTGTTTCATTTTGTTAGGTATGTGTAACTGGCTATAAGGGAGTCAGGTGCTGGAGACCAGCTAGTTTAAGATTATAGATTGTTTCATTGTGTTAGGTATGTGTAACTGGCTGTAAGGGAGTCAGGTGCAGGAGACCAGCTAGTTTAAGATTATAGATTGTTTCATTGTGTTAGGTATGCGTAACTGGCTGTAAGGGAGTCAGGTGCAGGAGACCAGCTAGTTTAAGATTATAGATTGTTTCATTGTGTTAGGTATGCGTAACTGGCTGTAAGGGAGTCAGGTGCAGGAGACCAGCTAGTTTAAGATTATAGATTGTTTCATTGTGTTAGGTATGTGTAACTGGCTGTAAGGGAGTCAGGTGCAGGAGACCAGCTAGTTTAAGATGATAGATTGTTTCATTGTGTTAGGTATGTGTAACTGGCTGTAAGGGAGTCAGGTGCAGGAGACCAGCTAGTTTAAGATGATAGATTGTTTCATTGTGTTAGGTATGTGTAACTGGCTGTAAGGGAGTCAGGTGCAGGAGACCAGCTAGTTTAAGATTATAGATTGTTTCATTTCGTTAGGTATGTGTAACTGGCTGTAAGGGAGTCAGGTGCTGGAGACCAGCTAGTTTAAGATTATAGATTGTTTCATTTTGTTAGGTATGTGTAACTGGCTATAAGGGAGGCAGGTGCAGGGGAGCAGAAGTTGGGTAGCCAAAGGAGCCTTATATTTCGGCGAACAAAACACACGACACTAAGAACGCTAGACACAATAGGGGTTGACATAACCCAGCGTAGACCAGTCTAGCGTGCACATACCCGAAACAACAAACAATTCCACACACAGACAAGGGGGAACAGAGGGTTATATACATGTCTAATACTGAGGGAATTGAAACCAGGTCTGTAGGAAAACAAGACAAGACAAATGGAAAAATGAAAGGTGGATTGGCGACGGCTAGAAAGTCATTATATCCAGAATTCATATAAGGCGTATTCGGAATATTCCAGTATGATCCGTCACTTAATACAGATTCTGGTGAGAACCACTTGTGCTGAGGTTTTTGTACTGGTGTATTTCATTGTGGTTCCCAGTGTACACACTGATGCATGCCAGTACAAAATCTCATGCAACATAGCGACTCCCTCAATAAAACCATTTGTTATTTTATCTCCAACATTGACACCATAGTTTTCCCCCAATAAACTTTCATTAACAATCAACTTTAAAAAGTGTATCATAATAGAATTGGAAATCATGTTTATGCATAAACTGGTTTTCCACTTCATACCAGCTTTATTTCCAATTCTCATCGATAAATGTTTCTCCCTAATTAACAGATGATACATATGTTGGTAAAACAGAAGAAGAATTTTTAAAAGCTATGAATATATCAAGCATGGTGAACCAAAGGTATGAGAAACACACATTACGCTCTTCACCTAGTTTCTCCCCTAATACACACTCTAAACCCAGCATCAGTGTTAGAGATGGGGTAGGGTTTTTGTCATGAGCTGTATCACTGTGGCCATTATTCTGCACTGTGATACATCCTTGTACAATAACCCCTCTCCTGTCCAGACGGGGGAATTTACAATGTAGTTTGGGCAGTTGTGTGAGACATCAGACATCGATGCCCTTTCTCTCAATATCAAAAGGAAGCATCTGTTGTGTTTGGTACAACATTGTTTCCCAACAATTGATTATGAACAATGTGGTTTCAACGTCTTTATGGAGGAAAGATAAAAGCGTCTCATCAATCATTGATGTAGCCTATCAATTAACCTCAGATGGAGCGCTTGAGATTGCTATATATCAGTAGGTGGCGATATAGAATGTTTCTAAATGATGTTACAGTAGAAGGAATAATCTTTGGACTAAGGCAGTATTTGATATGACTATAATAGGAGACTTGGTATTTGATACCTCCTGTAAATAAAGCTATATGTCTGGACAACGTCATAACCATGACTGTTACATCTGAAATGTCAGGACTGACCACCTTTAAAGAGTGCTACTGTATATTTATATGGACAAGCGTGTCAGAAAAACAAACATGGTTGTCATACAACATTTTGGCTAAAAACAGCAGAGTATGAATCAGTATGAAATCAGAAACATTGGACACAATAGTAGAATAGCAACCAATACTGGAATGGAGAAAATGAAGATGAGAATTTGACCATTCAAAATCATAGCAGAAATGATCTCCCATATGGGTCCAGAGTGTAGTCAGTGTGCTGACAGTACAACCCTGTCAACCCTCATGTCCATGGAGAGGTTTTAGTATTGATGTTTATCACTGTGGCCACTCCCGTACACAGTGACTCACACCATTACAAAAACCCATGTCACATACAGCCACAGAATCCTCCGTTAAACTCACTGAAACCTTCAATGTCTCCATGTGCACAATGTCTTTTTCCAATTCTGTGTCATTTACAACAACCATTGAAGTTCAATTCCAGCTAATTTTTTAGATCACATGATTTACAGTGAATATAAAAAGTAGTTGTTCCTCAGTGTATGTCTGTTTTAAAGTTGTTCTTGTCTGAAGTAGGCCTAAAGAGTATGGACATCTGTTTGAGTTGATGTGTATAAATGTACCAGCACGTTCAGGTTAACTGCCTATACACAACCAGAATGTATATGTCTGTGTTCCTTAGGTGTCAGCACTCTCACACTCTGTGCTTGGTAGAAGTGGTAGGTTTTTGTCATGGACTGTATCATTGTGACCCGCTATATGGCACAGTGGTTTAACCCTGTACAAAAAGCTCCCCACCACTCTTTGCAGGGCCAAAGCTGGAATAAACATGTGCAACTTTTCACAACAACCATAACATGATCTATTGATTTTGATCTGATGAACAGTATGTCAAATTATGTTTACTTATTAATATCTATTTTATTAGTTTGGGCTTTCAGCTTATGCTCCGTCAGGCATTTTGACCATAACAAGGATTAAAGAACTTTGCTGGGACAGTTTTATAGACAGTGATTAAGTTAATTTTTAGTTCTTATTTAAATTTTAAAATACTGCTGTTTTAATAAAAAAAAAAGATATATTCTGTTGTCGGAATCCAATAGTTGGAGAAGCTGTTTAAATGTTTATCTTGTATTTCCATATGAGATGAAGTGGGTAGCCATTTCCACTACAGGGGTTTTTGTTATGGTGTGTAACACTGTGCCCCCGTTGTTATCACGATGACACACACCCATACAAAAACCTCTCCACACACCAGAGACCAATACATCTATCAGGTACCTGTCATATTTCCCTGGAGTCATCACAAATCTCTCTGATTCAATAAATTATCTTATTTTTACCTTGGAAATTTGTCTTTATCCAGTAGAGTTGATCTTGTCAGATAAAATGTATATGAAGAAATGCCAATCCGTTCTCACCGTCCGTTGTGGATGAAGGATAGCGTGCACAGATGAGCATATATAATTATACTTAAAGAGTGAGTTGTGCATCATCTCTTGAGATTGTAAAATAAAAGTTATTTGCACTACAGGAATATGAAAGAGAATTTGTAAGGATGTGGAGTATTACATATTATGGTACAGTATTGGGACATCATACTGTAGAACAGTGGAACTCTAAGAAGGGGCAGTGACCCCTAGGTGGGCCACAGAGGTATTGCATGTGCATATGTCCCCAGTGGTGTCTCTCGAGCACAATAATAAACAGCAGAGTCATCTGATCTCAGACACTTGGCCTCTACGAACTGGGTGCTTGTGGAGATGTCCTCAGTCAGGGTGAACTGGCCTTTCAGTTGTGTGAGAAGGTGACTGATCCATCTCATCATAGCAAACTCCTGCAAACATTACGGCAGTCAAATCAAATCAAATCAAATTTTATTTTATTTGTCACATACACATGGTTAGCAGATGTTAATGCGAGTGTAGCGAAATGCTTGTGCTTCTAGTTCCGACAATGCAGTAATAACCAACAAGTAATCTAACTAACAATTCCAAAACTACTGTCTAATACACAGTGTAAGGGGATAAAGAATATGTACATAAGGATATATGAATGAGTGATGGTACAGAGCAGCATAGGCAAGATACAGTAGATGGTATCGAGTACAGTATATACATATGAGATGAGTATGTAAACAAAGTGGCATAGTTAAAGTGGCTAGTGATACATGTATTACATAAGGATGCAGTCGATGATATAGAGTACACTATATACGTATGCATATGAGATGAATAATGTAGGGTAAGTAACATTATATAAGGTAGCATTGTTTAAAGTGGCTAGTGATATATTTACATCATTTCCCATCAATTCCCATTATTAAAGTGGCTGGAGTTGAGTCAGTGTCAGTGTGTTGGCAGCAGCCACTCAATGTTAGTGGTGGCTGTTTAACAGTCTGATGGCCTTGAGATAGAAGCTGTTTTCCAGTCTCTCGGTCCCAGCTTTGATGCACCTGTACTGACCTCGCCTTCTGGATGATAGCGGGGTGAACAGGCAGTGGCTCGGGTGGTTGATGTCCTTGATGATCTTTATGGCCTTCCTGTAACATCGGGTGGTGTAGGTGTCCTGGAGGGCAGGGAGTTTGCCCCCGGTGATGTGTTGTGCAGACCTCACTACCCTCTGGAGAGCCTTACGGTTGAGGGCGGAGCAGTTGCCGTACCAGGCGGTGATACAGCCCGCCAGGATGCTCTCGATTGTGCATCTGTAGAAGTTTGTGAGTGCTTTAGGTGACAAGCCAAATTTCTTCAGCCTCCTGAGGTTGAAGAGGCGCTGCTGCGCCTTCTTCACAATGCTGTCTGTGTGAGTGGACCAATTCAGTTTGTCTGTGATGTGTATGCCGAGGAACTTAAAACTTGCTACCTTCTCCACTACTGTTCCATCGATGTGGATAGGGGGGTGTTCCCTCTGCTGTTTCCTGAAGTCCACAATCATCTCCTTAGTTTTGTTGACGTTGAGTGTGAGGTTATTTTCCTGACACCACACTCCGAGGGCCCTCACCTCCTCCCTGTAGGCCGTCTCGTCGTTGTTGGTAATCAAGCCTACCACTGTTGTGTCGTCCGCAAACTTGATGATTGAGTTGGAGGCATGCGTGGCCACGCAGTCGTGGGTGAACAGGGAGTACAGGAGAGGGCTCAGAACGCAACCTTGTGGGGCCCCAGTGTTGAGGATCAGTGGGGAGGAGATGTTGTTGCCTACCCTCACCACCTGGGGGCGGCCCGTCAGGAAGTCCAGTACCCAGTTGCACAGGGCGGGGTCGAGACCCAGGGTCTCGAGCTTGATGACGAGCTTGGAGGATACTATGGTGTTGAATGCCGAGCTGTAGTCAATGAACAGCATTCTCACATAGGTATTCCTCTTGTCCAGATGGGTTAGGGCAGTGTGCAGTGTGGTTGAGATTGCATCGTCTGTGGACCTATTTGGGCGGTAAGCAAATTGGAGTGGGTCTAGGGTGTCCGGTAGGGTGGAGGTGATATGGTCCTTGACTAGTCTCTCAAAGCACTTCATGATGACGGAAGTGAGTGCTACGGGGCGGTAGTCGTTTAGCTCTGTTACCTTAGCTTTCTTGGGAACAGGAACAATGGTGGCCCTCTTGAAGCATGTGGGAACAGCAGACTGGTATAGGGATTGATTGAATATGTCCGTAAACACACCGGCCAGCTGGTCTGCGCATGCTCTGAGGGCGCGGCTGGGGAAGCCGTCTGGGCCTGCAGCCTTGCGAGGGTTAACACGTTTAAATGTCTTACTCACCTCGGCTGCAGTGAAGAAGAGACCGCATGTTTTCGTTGCAGGCCGTGTCAGTGGCACTGTATTGTCCTCAAAGCGGGCAAAAAAGTTATTTTGTCTGCCTGGGAGCAAGACATCGTGGTCCGTGACTGGGCTGGATTTCTTCCTGTAGTCCGTGATTGATTGTAGACCCTGCCACATGCCTCTTGTGTCTGAGCCATTGAATTGAGATTCTACTTTGTCTCTGTACTGACGCTTAGCTTGTTTGATAGCCTTGCGGAGGGAATAGCTGCACTGTTTGTATTCGGTCATGTTACCAGACACCTTGCCCTGATTAAAAGCAGTGGTTCGCGCTTTCAGTTTCACGCGAATGCTGCCATCAATCCACGGTTTCTGGTTAGGGAATGTTTTAATCGTTGCTATGGGAACGACATCTTCAACGCACGTTCTAATGAACTCGCACACCGAATCAGCATATTCGTCAATATTGTTATCTGACGCAATACGAAACATATCCCAGTCCACGTGATGGAAGCAGTCTTGCAGTGTGGAGTCAGCTTGGTCGGACCAGCGTTGGACAGACCTCAGCGTGGGAGCCTTTTGTTTTAGTTTCTGTCTGTAGGCAGGGATCAACAAAATGGAGTCGTGGTCAGCTTTTCCGAAAGGGCGGGGCAGGACCTTATATGCGTCGCGGAAGTTAGAGTAACAATGATCCAATGTTTTTCCACCCCTGGTTGCGCAATCGATATGCTGATAAAATTTAGGGAGTCTTGTTTTCAGATTAGCCTTGTTAAAATCCCCAGCTTCAATGAATGCAGCCTCTGGATAAATGGTTTCCAGTTTGCAAAGAGTTAAATAAAGTTCGTTCAGAGCCATCGATGTGTCTGCTTGGGGGTATATACGGCTGTGATTATAATCGAAGAGGATTCTCTTGGTAGATAATACGGTCTACATTTGATTGTGAGGAATTCTAAATCAGGTGAACAGAAGGATTTATTAGGATATATATTTATATATATTTTATATATTTATTTGAGTTCCTGTATGTTTCTTTCATCACACCATGTCTCGTTAGTCATAAGGCATACGCCCCGCCACTCTTCTAACCAGAAAGTTGTTTGTTTCTGTCGGCGCGATGCGTGGAGAAACCCTGAAGCAAATAACGTTACAGTCTCTGATGTCCCTCTGGAATGCTACCCTTGCTCGGATTTCATCAACCTTGTTGTCAAGAGACTGGACATTGGCAAGAAGAATGCTAGGGAGTGGTGCACGGTGTGCCCGTCTCCGGATTCTGACCAGAAGACCGCCTCGTTTCCCTCTTTTCCGGAGTCGTTTTTTTTGGGGGTCGCTGCATGGGATCCATTCCGTTGTCCTGTTTGTAAGGCAGAACACAGGATCCGCGTTGCGAAAAACATATTCTTGGTCGTACTGATGGTGAGTTGACGCTGATCTTATATTCATTCAACAAATGTAGCTTTCCTGGTGAAAAGGTACTGGCTTCATACTCACCCAATATTCATGCTAATATTCATGCTAGTGTAAAAAAATAACAAACCCACAGGTATTCATAATCTGGTTTCTGAAATATCATATAACTAGTAACTATTGTATGAGTTGGCAACATGCTGCTTTATATACAGAGGGGGAAGGGAAGTAAGTTTGCATAGCTCGCCCTCTGGAGGTTGGCCACAGCTGGCACTGGGCTATTAATTAACCTGGCTGCAATCCCCATACAGGGATCAACATCAGGGAAAATCTCAGAGTGACAACTAAAAATACAACGTCGTAACATTAAACATTCTTGAAAATGCAAGTGTCATATATCCTTCAAAAGATTAGGATCTTGGTAATCAAACTACATTTTCCGATTTAAAATAGCTATTACAGAAGACAAATACCATGCTTTTGTTTGAGAAGAGCAATCAACAACAGAAACATTTTCCGCCATGACAGTTTTTACACATTCACATCTCAAGGTAAAATTATGACTTGCAATCTGATATCTTGCTCTCATTTCTCTTCCTGAGGGTCCCAGTGATCAAATGAAGTGCCGTTTTCTTTGATAAAATCAATTTTTATAGCCTAAATCGAAACATTTTGTAACCCGTTTGTGCCGTGAATTCCATCTCTATCAATTTTTTTACGGAGCATTCGACGTAATTACACACTTTAAACAATCGTTTATCTAGTCATGGCTGGTTTCAGTGCATTCCTCTGGATGTTTGCAACACAGCCAAATGTCATTGTTTTTTTTGCGGGTAGTATTGAACTGATTTGAAGACAACCAGCAATGACTACCTTGCGCACCAATAATTTTAGCAGCATTTCTGCCCAATGACCACTGAACTCTTGAAATCTAGCTGGGTAGATAGCAAATGAGATAAGTATGTAATGGTTTTGGGTTGGACCACCATTCCTTGTTTGATATCGCATGCGTAACGAACTCCATTCTCGCCTTGACTATCAGAGGAGTTGCTGTGACGCTTGTTACGCACAGCAGTATTTTGGAAAGTTGTATTTTCAACGATTTCATTGAAGACATCATGGCGAATAAATCAGGAAAAGCGAAGTCAAAGTCTAAGTATACAAATTTGCACCAGATTATAGAAGAGATTGATCGGGAATGGGAGAAAGATTTTTTGTTTGAGGAACCTTTGAGTGTTATGATTCAAACAGGAGCTGAGGAGCTGTTTCTGCAAGGGCAGGACGTACTTCTGGACGGGTAAGTGCTAATGCCATTTTATGAAATATAAATATATTAGTCAGCCACCAATTGTGCAAGTTCTCCCACTTAAAAAGATGAGAGAGGCCTGTAATTTTCATCATAGGTACACTTCAACTATGACAGACAAAAACTCCCTGTCAAGACATTTACATTTACATTTAAGTCATTTAGCAGACGCTCTTATCCAGAGCGACTTACAAATTGGTGCAAACACCTATGACAACCAGTGGAACAGCCGCTTGCATCTAAATCTTGTTGGGGGAGAAGGGGGGAGAAGGGGGGAGAAGGATTACTTACCCTTACTTACCCTATCCTAGGTATTCCTTGAAGAGGTGGGGTTTCAGGTGTCTCCGGAAGGTGGTGATTGACTCCGCTGTCCTGGCGTCGTGAGGGAGTTTGTTCCACCATTGGGGGCCAGAGCAGCGAACAGTTTTGACTGGGCTGAGCGGGAACTGTACTTCCTCAGTGGTAGGGAGGCGAGCAGGCCAGAGGTGGATGAACGCAGTGCCCTTGTTTGGGTGTAGGGCCTGATCAGAGCCTGGAGGTACTGAGGTGCCGTTCCCCTCACAGCTCCGTAGGCGAGCACCATGGTCTTGTAGCGGATGCGAGCTTCAACTGGAAGCCAGTGGAGAGAGCGGAGGAGCGGGGTGACGTGAGAGAACTTGGGAAGGTTGAACACCAGACGGGCTGCGGCGTTCTGGATGAGTTGTAGGGGTTTAATGGCACAGGCAGGGAGCCCAGCCAACAGCGAGTTGCAGTAATCAAGACGGGAGATGACAAGTGCCTGGATTAGGACCTGCGCCGCTTCCTGTGTGAGGCAGGGTCGTACTCTGCGGATGTTGTAGAGCATGAACCTACAGGAACGGGACACCGCCTTGATGTTAGTTGAGAACGTCAGGGTGTTGTCCAGGATCACGCCAAGGTTCTTAGCGCTCTGGGAGGAGGACACAATGGAGTTGTCAACCGTGATGGCGAGATCATGGAACGGGCAGTCCTTCCCCGGGAGGAAGAGGAGCTCCGTCTTGCTGAGGTTCAGCTTGAGGTGGTGATCCGTCATCCACACTGATATGTCTGCCAGACATGCAGAGATGCGATTCGCCACCTGGTCATCAGAAGGGGGAAAGGAGAAGATTAATTGTGTGTCGTCTGCATAGCAATGATAGGAGAGACCAATGGAGGACTAATGTAAATGATCCCGGATAAAATGAACACACATACAATGAGGGAAAGAGGTAGGATGACTATCCGTACCAAACTTTAAATTGTATTTACTGGCACTAGCATTTTGCCACATCCGAAATTGGTTTAGACATGATTCTTCTGCACTTTGGCTGAGTATAGAGATAAATACAGTGTCTCCTGTTGCCCTGGAAGAGGTGGTCTTCACTGATATGTCCATTTAACAACATAAACTACGCTTTGGTAAAAGCCTATTGTTGCTCACACAATTTCTATTTGAAGCAAAATTGAACAAAACAATGTAACTGATGAAAAAAATGCCATGAAGGGAGGAAACAACATCTCCACTTCACTGATCCTCAACAGTGGGGCCCTACAAGGGTGCGTGCTCCACCCCCTCCTGTACTCCCTGTTCACCCATGACTGCGTGGCCATGCACGCCTCCAACTCAATCATCAAATTTACAGATGACAACAGTTGTGGGCTTGATTAGGAAAAATGACGAGGCAGCATACAGGGAGGAGGTGAGGGCACTCGGAGTGGGGTGTCATGAAAATAACCTCACACTCAACGTCAACAAAACAAAGGAGATGATCGTGGACTTCATGAAACAGCAGAGGGAGCACCCCCCTATCCACATTGACTGGACAGTAGTGGAGAAGGTGGAAAGTTTTAAGTTCCTCGGCGTACACATCACGGACAAACTGAAATGGTCCACCCACACAGACAGCATGGTGAAGAAGGCACAACAGCGCCTCTTCAACCTCAGAAGGCTGAAGAAATTTGACGTGTCACGTAAAAGCCTCAAACTTTTACAGATGCACAATTGAGAGCATCCTGTCAGGCTGTATCACTACCTGGCACGGCAACTGCACCGCCCTCAACCGCTAGGCTCTCCAGAGGGTAGTGGGTCTGCACAACGCAAGACTGGGGGTAAACTACCTGCCCTCCAGGACACCCACAGCACCCAATGTCACAAGAATGCCAAAAAGATCATTAAAGACAACAACCACCCGAGCCACTGCCTGTTCACCCCGCTATCATCCAGAAGGCAAGGTCAGTACAGGTCATCAATGCTGGGACCGAGAGACTGAAAAACAGCTTCTATCTCAAGGTCATCGGACTGTTAAACTGCCATCACTAACAGAGAGGCTGCTACCAACATACAGACTCAAATTAAATGTAACTTTAACCGTTACCAGGCTACCTTTGTGAGACTTGTGGGCGTCGTAGAACAAATGGAAAACACCATTGTGTTAATGCTGTTTATGAGAGTCTCATCTTGTAGCCAATCGGTTGGGACGCTATTCGATTTTCGGGATGTCTACTCGTCTGACAAACACCGCTGTATACAGCACCAGTACCGTTCCAGATGTGGGTGGGGTGTGGGTGGGGCTATGTTTACATAAGGGTGCTTTTTTTAAACTCACAAAAGCTCTGACGAAGGCTGTGAGGCCGATACGTAAAGCTTATTAAAGAGCAGTGATAATATCAAGAGCAGTATGTTGGTTTCTTCTTTCTTCTCATTTTATTCAACTGTTACCATGTATATGCATAAAAGATAGCTCAGATGTGCGAGTGCCTTTTTGAACTGTGAAGAACATGTAAAATATTTATTTATTTATTTCATGCACACTGTTCAACCCCCCTACACACATTTACAGTACCTTACATATGAGGTGTTTGAGTCCACTGCACTCAAGGTTTATAAAAGCCTGGAAAAGTGTGTGTGTAGGTGAAAACAAGTAAAAATTTAACAAAAATATTTGCTGTGTGCCTTCACTCTGTCTTCCTCTTCCCTGGGCCTGCTTTTTCAACACAGCACCAAGAACCTGTCTGTCTCCCTGCCTGTCTCCCGCTTTTCTTGTACTCTTTACCCTTTGTAGTGTGTGAAACTACACAATATCTTGCGGGAACCTGCACAATGTTATTTTAATACATTATTTCGATACATTGTAAACAATTCAGTATTTTCCCACACTCTACCTCAGCCAGGTGCAAATTGGGGGAGCGAAACAACACATAAATAGCTTTGCATGTGTGGCTCCTTACCACAATCAATCAGTATGGCAAAAAGGAGAGATAAGCTAGTGTGGAGAGAAGCTAGTGTGGAAGGAGCATCTTCCACTTTCCGAATATGAGGATCATGTCTCTGTCAATTTGGAGTCTGACAGTGAGTTGGAAGAAGAGGATGAGATTGACCTTCAGCCAGCCCCAGGACCAGCCTGTCAGCAACCAGCTCATCAACAGCCTGCAGGAGGAGCAATATGGATGTAAAAAAAATTGTGAAATTGAATGCTCTTCTTGCCCAAGGAATGAGCCACCCCGCATGGCTGCCAATTTGATGAGGATGCAACCAGGGACAACACAGAGAGTGGTTACTCATGTTCAGGACAAAAGGCATTCTTTTGAACTGTTCATCAAAGACACCACCCAGAAAATGATTCTGGACTGCACTAATTTGCAGGGAAGAGGTGTTTTTGGAGAGAGATGGAAGGAGATGGACCAAACTAATTTAAATGCATACTTTGGTGTTCTTATCCTTGCTGGTGTTTTCAGATCCAATGGGGAATCCACAGAATACACTGGCAGATACGTTTTCCATGCAACAATGTCTCTGGAAAACTTCCACATTATTTCCAGGATTACCCGCTTTAAAAACCAAGACATCAGACCAGCTAGGCGGCAGAGAGACAAGCTTGCTGCAATCAGGTCAGTGTGGAACAATTAGGTGGACCGCCTTCCCCTGTTTTACAACCCTGGGCCAAATGGTACTGTTAATGAGCAGCTTATGCCATTTAGTGGCTGCTGCCTCTTCAGGCAGTACATATCGTCTAAACCCGCAAAATGTGGAATCAATATCTGGGCTGTCTGTGATGCTGCTTCATCATATGCGTGGAACTTGTAAGTGTATAAGGGAAGTCAGATGGAGGAGCCCCTGAGAAGAACCAAAGGATGTGGGTTTTCCTGGACGTGACACAGGGACTCTGGCCACAACAACACGTGATAACTTTTTTATTTCGCACAAGCTGGGACAGGATCTCCTTAAGAGGAAGCTGACAGTGGTAGGAACACTACCTCAACTGTTGAATATACGGAACAACCCTATCAATTCCTCTACGTTTGTGTTAAAGGCCAACACGTCCCTAGTGTTCTACGTGCCAAAGAAAGGCAAAAATGTGGTATTTATGAGTACGCTGCATAGGGATGGGAGAATCTGTGGCCAGGAACATCAAAAACTAGAAATCATAATTGATTACAATGCCACAAAAGGAGGGGTGGACAATTTAGATGACTGGTGACTGGCTGCAGCTGCAAAAGAAGAACCCCACACTGGCAACTTGAGATATTCAACATCTTGGACATCTCGGCGTACAACGCTATTGTCATCTGGATGGCGTTGAACCCAGATTGGAACAGAGGGAATCTCCAGAAGAGACAGCTCTTTCTTGAGGAGCTGGGCAAGGCATTGGTAAGATCTCAAATCCAGAGGAGGCAACATATCACAAGGACCCCCGTGAGGAGGATTCAGGAGGAGGATGCTGGTTCCCCATCTGCCAAACCCACAGAACCAACAACTCCAATACCTGAAGTAAGTGTGAGTGATGTTGCATGTGTGTATGTCTGACTCTCCTACCTTGACCTGCTGTAACTATATACGTATGTGAGTGAGTGAGTGCAATGTTAGTCAAATTCCTGAACTAAGTGTTTTCATCATTCTAGATTGCAGCTGGTAGCAACAAGAAGAAGCACTGTGATGTGTGTGGACCCAAGAAGGACAGGAAGACACAGTACACATCAAGTACAAGAAATGCATTTGCAACACACACAAACTATGTCCCTCATGTGGTGTGTAGCCTGGCTTTAATTTGTGTTCAATGGGGCTAATTTATAATTTCCATAAAACATTGTATGTAAAAAATGTAGAACGAATAGCGCTTTTATTGCTAAATGTGATCTAGCATAGTTAAATGGCAAATATTAACAATGTATGCTGTCTGTATTGCTGGTAATCGATATAAGTCAACATCTAAGTATTAAGAATGAAGTATTTTTATGTAAATTGTTGTGGCTATATCGTTTTAAAACCCGAATAATGTTGTGGGTCCATCAGACCTGCGAACATTGGATGAATAACAAAAACATGAACATTCCCTCCTTTCTTAAACTGACAGATTTAGATGTGTTGTATTATGTTAATTACATTGACACACAGGTCAATCGATTAAGGATTTTAAAGGGGTACACACAAATTCACCATCATGAGTAAGAAACGGAAAAATATTTCAATCAAACCCTACTTCATCGATAGAAAACATTTGTCACAGAAAATAAATGATTTGCAGTATGGATCAGATGAGAGAGGTTATTACCACTAAATAAATCAGTTCATCTTGTTTGTTCAAGCCTAGGCAGCGAAGGGTTGGATCCGGAAGACCTTAAGCTGAGACTTAGTAGTTTGGGGAGGCCTGAACAAACAAGACTTACTGGCACAGACAGACAGAAAACACAGGTATAAATACACAGGGGATAATGGGGAAGATGGGTGACAAGTGTAGGGGGGTGGAGTCAATCACAAAGACAGGTGAAACAGATCAGGGTGTGACATTTCAGGTGTTATGGCAACTTTGATTTGATCTCTAGTGCTATTCAATATCACTCTTTTTGAATATGGAATGAAATGATGGAAAATATGGTAAAGGTCTATCCTATGCAGCATTGTGTAATAAATGGTAAGACAATTTCAGTGATAGGTGTAGAACCTACAGGAGATAAGGTTAAATCATAAAATTAATACAAGCGTTGACAACGGCTTATAATATAAATGAAATAGTGATTCAATTGTCTCATTCTTTGACCCATCTCCCCATGTATTCAAACCAAATGCAAATCGTGTTCACGTGGTTGAAAAATTGTGTGGTTACCAGACACCTTATGCAAAAAGGCAGTTTCTCCTGAGCTGAAACAAGGTAGTGAGAATTAGATCATGAAAGTGTATAGGAACAGTCCCTGCAGTCCCTGGGCTACTTAACTACTTTAGCTGTCTATCTGAATCATCAGAGATGTTAAACTGGGACCCTGAAACACCCAGGTGACAGACTGGAGTTCACCAAGCGTGGTGCCACACAGCTGTGAGGGTCACAGAGGGGAAGAGAGAGGGGTGGGGTGTGTGAGAGAAACAGACACCACTGAGAAAAGGAGAGCAGGGCCTGTTTGGAACGGAATGGATTATCAAACATAAACCCCTAGACTATGGAATGGATGCTTTAATAGTTACTTTTCATACAGTTTGAACAAAATTATGGAAAATATGCTGTTTCTGTGTGACTTAAAGCATAATAATTATGACAAAAGTAACCATAAATAGGTTTATTCCATACTCCAAGTATTTACAATTAAATAGTTTATTATTATTGATATGTTCAGTCAATTTGGTCAGAATCTGTGACGATTTGGCTATTTGTACATTTTACCTATTTAATATTACATTTACATTACATTTAAGTCATTTAGCAGACGCTCTTATCCAGAGCGACTTACAAATTGGTGCATTCACCTTATGACATCCAGTGGAACAGCCACTTTACAATAGTGCATCTAAATCTTTTAAGGGGGGTGAGAAGGATTACTTTATCCTATCCTAGGTATTCCTTAAAGAGGTGGGGTTTCAGGTGTCTCCGGAAGGTGGTGATTGACTCCGCTGTCCTGGCGTCGTGAGGGAGTGTGTTCCACCATTGGGGAGCCAGAGCAGCGAACAGTTTTGACTGGGCTGAGCGGGAACTGTACTTCCTCAGTGGTAGGGAGGCGAGCAGGCCAGAGGTGGATGAACGCAGTGCCCTTGTTTGGGTGTAGGGCCTGATCAGAGCCTGGAGGTACTGAGGTGCCGTTCCCCTCACAGCTCCGTAGGCAAGCACCATGGTCTTGTAGCGGATGCGAGCTTCAACTGGAAGCCAGTGGAGAGAGCGGAGGAGCGGGGTGACGTGAGAGAACTTGGGAAGGTTGAACACCAGACGGGCTGCGGCGTTCTGGATGAGTTGTAGGGGTTTAATGGCACAGGCAGGGAGCCCAGCCAACAGCGAGTTGCAGTAATATAATATTACTTTAAAGCTTCAATATCTCAGGCCCAGAAAGTCAGATTCTTACGATGTAAAGTTCTCCTTGTTCAGCATGGTCCTTGGTGGTGCTACAGACCACAATTGTAGCTGAAAACATCTGCATTTTTGTCCTTTCTGTATATTTGCATGTCTTAAAGCACATTAACTGTTTGAAAAGTGCTCTGTCCATAATAAGTCCTGAGAAGGGATAGTCGGGGCCTTAAGTTTATTTAACATGTTCCACATTCATTGGTTCTACTTAACAGGGCATGGATTTTGTTTCAAAATGTCAATACCTCCTGTAAATAATGCTACACATATGGACAACGTGATAACCATGATTGTTACATCTTTAATGTAATAATAAATAATAATATATGCCATTTAGCTGACGCTTTTATCCAAAGCGACTTACAGTCATGTGTGCATACATTCTACGTATGGGTGGTCCCGGGAATCGAACCCACTACCCTGGCGTTACAAGCGCCATGCTCTACCAACTGAGCTACAGAAGGACCACTGTACTGACCACCTTTAACTTCTTCGATATAGGTGGTGCTCTTTTAATTTTTGGATGAAAAATGTTCCTGAGTGCCACAGAACTGATGTTTCAGAAAAAACCCAGATAAATATACAATCAGGAAGTGCCGCATTTTTTGAAACCGCCTCATGGCAATGACTCCTTATATGGCTGTGGAGGAGCTAGGAGTTAGCTTACCTCTTCCACGTTTTCCCCAAGGTGTCTGCAGCATTGTGACGTATTTGTAGGCATATCATTGGAAGATTGACCCTAAGAGACTACATTTACCAGGTGGTCGCTTGGTGTCCTCCGTTGCAATTATTGCGTAATCTCCAGCTGCAAGAACTTTTCCGTTTGCTACTGAGGAGAAACCCAACTGCCACGAAGGACTTATCATCGAATAGATATGTGAAAAACACCTTGAGGATGATTCTAAACAACGTTTGCCATGTGTCTGTCGATATTATGGAGTTAATTTGGAAAAAAGTTTGGCGTTGTAGTAAATGAATTTTCGTTTTTTTTTCTTAGCCAAAAGTGATGAACAAAACGGAGCGATTTCTCCTACACAAATAATATTTTTGGAAAAAATTTACATTTGCTATCTAACTGAGAGTCTCCTCATTGAAAACATCCGAAGTTCTTCAAAGGTAAATTATTTTATTTGAATGCTTTTCTTGTTTTTGTGAAAATGTTGCCTGCTGAATGCTAGGCTTAATTCTATGCTAGGCTATCAATACTCTTACACAAATGCTTGTGTAGCTTTGGTTGAAAAGTATATTTTGAAAATCTGAGATGACAGTGTTGTTAACAAAAGGCTAAGCTTGTGTTTCAATATATTTATTTCATTTCATTTGCGATTTCCATGAATAGAAAAGGTTGCGTTATGGTAATGCGTTATAGTTGAATTATTTTTCTGTCGATTTCTCAGCCAAGCAGGATGAACAAACGTGACGTTTTTCGCCTACAAAAATATTATTTTGGGAAAAAAGGAACATTTGCTATCCAACTGGGAGTCTCCTGAGTGAAAGCATCTGAAGTTCTTCAAAGGTAAATGATTTAATTTGGCTGCTTTTCTTATTTTTGTGAAAATGTTGCCTGCTGCCAGCACAGCCTATCATAGCATTATGCCATGCTAAACTTACACAAATGCTTGTCTAGTGTTGGCTGTAACGCATATTTTGAAAATCTGAGATGACAGTGTTGTTACCAAAAGGCTAAGCTTGTGTTTGAATATATTTATTTCATTTAATTTGCGATTTTCATGAATAGGAAACGTTGCGTTATGGTAATGTGCTTGAGGCTATGATTAAGCTCCCGGATACGGGATTGCTCGTCGCTAGAGGTTAAGCTCAGTCCGATGATGCTGTGACACATCGCCCCAGACCATGACGGACCCTTCACCTCCAAATCGATCCCGCTCCAAAGTACAGGCCTCGGTGTAACACTCCATCCTTTGACGATAAACGCAAATCTGACCATCACCCCTGGTGAGACAAAACCGCGACTCATCAGTGAAGAGCACTTTTTGCCAGTCTTGTCTTATCCAGCGACGGTGGGTTTGTGCCCACAGGCAACGTTGTTGTTGGAGATGTCTGGTGAGGACCTGCCTTACAACAGGCCTACAATCCCTCAGTCCAGCCTCTCTCAGCCTACTGCAGACAGTCTGAGCACAGATGGAGGGGTTGTGCGTTGCTAGTGTAACTCGGGCAGTTGTTGTGGCCATCCTGTACCTGTCCCACAGATGTCCCACAGATGTGATGTTCGGATGTACCGGTCCTGTGCAGGACGATCATCTGTCCGTCCTGTCTCCCTGTAGCACTGTACAGACATTGCAATTTATTGCCCTGGCTACATTTGCAGTCCTCATGTCTCCTTGCAGTATGCCTAAGGCATGTTCACGTAAATGAGCAGGAACCCTGGGCATCTTTCTTTTGGTGTTTTTCAGAGTCAGTAGAAAGGGTTCTTTAGTGTCCTAAGTTTTCATAACTGTGACCTTAATTGCCTACCGTCTGTAAGCTGTTCGTGTCTTAAAACTTGTTTGGGATAGGGGGGAGCATTTTCACGTTCGGATAAATAGCGTGCCCAGAGTAAACTGCCTGCTACTCAGGCCCAGATACTAATATATGCATATTATTGGTAGTATTGGATAGGCAACACTCTGAAGTTTCTAAAACTGTTTGAATGATGTCTGTGCGTATAAAATAACTCATATGGCAGGCAAAACCCTGAGAAAAATCCAACCATGAAGTGGGAAATCTAAGGTTTGTCGTTTTTCAACTCATTGCCTATCGAATATACAGTGTCTATGGGTTCATATTGCACTTCCTAAGGCTTCCACTAGATGTCAACAGTCTTTAGAAACTGGTTTGATGCTTCTACTGTGAGGAGGGTGGAATGGGAGCTGAATGAGTCAGAAGTATCCCAGAGTGCCATGAGCTGACCATGCGCGTTCACGTGAGAGTTAGCTTGCGTTCCATTGTATGGATGTTACTATGAACTATAATATGACTTTTTGTCTGAACTTTTGCATAGACCTGCCCGCGCGTCGTGAGTTTTGATTGTTTACTAAACGTGCAAACAAAAAGGAGGTATTTGGACGTAAATGATGGACTTTATCAAACAAAT
Source organism: Oncorhynchus keta (assembly GCF_023373465.1). Classification (NCBI taxonomy): domain Eukaryota; kingdom Metazoa; phylum Chordata; class Actinopteri; order Salmoniformes; family Salmonidae; genus Oncorhynchus; species Oncorhynchus keta. Next base: position 27,513,307 of record NC_068425.1, on the reverse strand, counting down.
CAAACATTTATTGTGGAACTGGGATTCCTGGGAGTGCATTCTGATGAAGTTCATCAAAGCTAAGTTAATATTTATAATGCTATTTCTGACTTCTGTTGACTCCACAACATGGAAGATAACTGATTTCGCTGTCGATTTTCAACCCAGCCCCTATTGAATATACAGTGGGATGTGGATGAAGTTGCACCTCCTAGGGCTTCCACTAGATGTCAACCGTCTTTAGAAACTTTAATAATGAGGCTTCTACTGTGAAGTGGAGTAGGATGGGAGCTGTTTGAGTCAGTGGTCTGGCAGAGAGCCAGGTCCTGGTCACGCGCATTTTACATGATAGCGACCTGCGTTCCATGGCTTTCCTACAGACAAGGGAATTCTCCGGTTGGAACGTTATTGAAGATTTATGATAACAACATCCTAAAGATTGATTCTATACTTAGTTTGACAAGTTTCTTCGACCTGTTATATAACTTTTTGAAGTTTTCATCCAACGTTCGGCTGGACCTGCACGAGCGTTTGGATTTGTGTATCAAACGCGCTAACAAAAGCAGCTACTTGGACATAAATAATGGACATTATCGAACAAATCAAGCATTTATTGTGGAATTTGGATACCTGGGAGTGCATTGTGATGAAGATCATCAAAGGTAAGGGAATATTTATAATGTTATTTCTGATTTCTGTTGACTCCAACATGGCGGATAATTGTATTTATTTTCTGAGCGCCATCTCAGATTATTGCATGGTTTGCTTTTTCCGTAAATTAAAAAAAAAATCTGACACAGCGGTTGCATTAAGTAGAGGTATATCTATATTTCCATGTCTAAGAATTGTATTTTCATCGACATTTCTAATGAGTATTTCTGTAAAATGATGTGACTCTCTGTAATATCACCGGATGTTTTTGGAACTAGTGAACGTAACGTGCCAATGTATACTGAGAGTTTTTAAAATATAAATATGCACTTTATCGAACAAAACATACATGTATTATGTAACATGAAGTCCTATGAGTGTCATCTGATGAAGATCATCAAATGTTAGTGATACATTTTATCCCTATTTGTGATTTTTGTGACTCCTCTCTTTGTCTGGAAAAATGGCTGGGTTTTTCTGTGAGTTGGTGGTCACCCAACATAATAGTTTGTGGTGCTTTTGCTGTAAAGCCTATTTGAAATCGGACACTGTGGTGGGATTAACTACAAGTTTACTTTTTAAACGGTATAAAATACATGTATGTTTGAGGAATTTTAATTATGAGATCTCTGTTGTTTTGAATTTGGCGCCCTGCACTTTCACTGGCTGTTGTCATATCGATCCCTTTAACCTCTTGGAACACTAGGGGCAGTATTTCATTTTTGGATGGAAAAAACGTTCCTGTTTTAAACAAGATATTTTGTCACAAAAAGATGCTCGACTATGCATATAATTGACAGCTTTGGAAAGAAAACACTCTGACGTTTCCAAAACTGCAAAGATATTATCTGTGAGTGCCACAGAACTGATGCTACAGGCGAAACCAAGATGAAACTTCAAACAGGAAATGAGCTACATTTTTGAGGCGCTGTTTTCCATTGTCTACTTATATGGCTGTGAATGCGCCCTGAACGAGCCTACACCTTCTGCCATTTCCCCAACGTGTCTGCAGCATTGTGACGTGTTTGTAGGCATATTATTGGAAGATTGGCCATAAGAGACTACATTTACCAGGTGTCCGCCCGGTGTTCTTTGTCGAAATTGGTGCGTAATCTCCAGCTGCAAGCATTCTTCCATGTGATTCAGAGGAGAGAGCAGACTTCTACAAACGATATGTCATCGAAGAGATATGTGAAAAACACCTTGAGGATTGATTCTAAACAACGTTTACCATGTTTCAGTCGATATTATGGAGTTAATTTGGAAAAAAGATTGGCGTTTTGATGACTGAATTTTCGTTTTTTTTTGGTAGCCAAACGTGGCGAACAAAACGGAACGATTTCTCCTACACAAAGAATCTTTCAGGAAAAACTGAACATCTAACTGAGAGTCTCCTCATTGAAAACATCCGAAGTTCTTCAAAGGTAAATTATTTTATTTGAATGCTTTTCTTGTTTTTGTGAAAATGTTGCCCGCTGAATGCTACGCTAGCTATCAATAATCATACACAAATGCTTGTTTTGCTATGGTTGAAAAGCATATTTTGAAAATCTGAGATGACAGTGTTGTTAACAAAAGGCTAAGCTTGAGAGCTAATATATTTATTTAATTTCATTTGCGATATTCATGAATAGTTAACGTTGTGTTATGCTAATGAGCTTGCGGGGATAATTACACTCCTGGATACAGGTTTTTTTCCTAAACAAATAATCTTTTTGGAAAAACTGAACATTTGCTATCTAACTGAGAGTCTCCTCATTGAAAACATCTGAAGTTCTTCAAAGGTAAATTATTTTATTTGAATGCTTTTCTTGTTTTTGTGAAAACGTTGCATGCTGAAATGCTACGCTAGCTATCAATAGTCTTACACAAATGCTTGTTTTGCTATGGTTGAAAAGCATATTTTGAAAATCTGAGATGACAGTGTTATTAACAAAAGGCTAAGCTTGAGAACTAGCATATTTATTTCATTTCATTTGCGATTTTCATGAATAGTTAACATTGCGTTATGGTAATGAGCTTGAGGCTGTATTCACGATCCCGGATCCGGGATGGCTAGAATCAAGAGATTAACAGGATTGCAGCCCTAAGACGTTTTAAACAATACAGAACATGTTTGCTGATTGACCGTGATCACTGATGTCTGGCTTTATCTTAGAATGTATTTATTGCCTTGAAACCCCTTCTATATGCATGTGACATGCTACAACCCATCCATGGTTGTCATGCAAATTCTGTCTCCCAAGTTTGTGTACTTATATGATTTTTCCTCCAATAGGTGAATTGTCTTCCATAGTGATAAGATGACAGGGAAACTACACCTCCTCCTGGTCTTGCTGGGCCTCTGTAGTATGTACTCAATAATCTAGCAATTTATTGGAACAAGGTATTTTACTTATAGAGATAATTATAATGTCCATTGAGTTAACATATTTGTGATCTATTGTCTTCCTTCTCTTTTCTCTATTGGAGGTGTATGGTCAGAGTCTGGAGGCCATTCCCTCCAGTCGTCCTGAAAAAGCCTTCAGAACCTCTCAGCCTCTCAGGCTCTCAGCCTCTCCTGTAAGGGATCTGGCTTTACATTTAGTAGCTACAACATGGCCTGGATATGTCAACCTGCAGGAAGAGCACTTGAATGGACAGGCATTATATGGAGTGATGCTAGTGGAACTGTATATGCAAAAAGAGTTGAAGGACGGGTAGAAGTCACCAGAGAGAATTTTAACAGCATCTGAAGCTGTCTGGTCTGAGAGAAGAGGACTCTGCTGTGTATTACTGTGCAAGAGACACAGTGGTGTGAGTGGAGGATCTGCACAAAAATCCCTCAGAGAATCTAACTGGCAGCAGAGTCAACAGAGGGCAGTAGAGCATCAGTACAACAGAGTCAACAGAGGGCAGTAGAGCATCAGTACAGCAGACTACAAATTGCACACATTCCACTGAGAACCAAATCAACCAGTAAACCTTCAACTGAACTGCTGTTAACATGAGCATTGTCCTATAGGCAAGAGTAGATAGTTAGAAACATTGATGAAAGTGTCACTCCACAATACATACTGGTACATTAATTGACAATACAAAATACAGAACCACATTGTGGACCACTCAGAGTTCTGAGACACTGTAGGCAATCATATGCAAACATAGTTCAGTATGTAATTTGGTATTAGCTATAATACGTTATAGAATGGGTTGTTCGGATCCTGGATGCTGATTGGACAAGCAGCATTCCAGGCCGTGCTGTATTGGCCGTTACAGACATGCCAATGCCTGCTGACAGTTCCATCTGAAAATGATCACTGCACCTCCATAAGAATGTTATGCTGTCTGAATCATCTCTTGTATTTATCTCAACTCACACTTTATTTCCCCTTGCTTCAAGCCTTGCATTTAGTTTGGAAAGATTTGGAAGATTTGTTTCACTTTTGAAATTTAAATTCCCTGGTAGAGAAAGGTCACGTCCCCCTTTCAGACGTTGCACGCATCAAACAATGGTTGCGTGCCACGTCATCGACTACGTCATCGACTGACAGATTTCCATAGAGATCAGGATGGGGGCGGCAGGGTGGTCTAGCCTAGTGGTTAGAGCATTGGACTAGCAACCAAAAGGTTGCAAGCTCAAATCCCCAAGCTGACAAGGTACAAATCTGTCGTTCTGCCCCTGAACAGGCAGTTAACCCCCTGTTCCTAGGCCGTCATTGAAAATAAGAATTTGTTCTTAACTGACTTGCCTAGTTAAATAAAGGTAAAAAAAGACTCATTCCTAATTCTATGCAGATTGCTGTAACATACAATGTGGTTATCTGATAGGTAAAATACCTATCCAGGCGTTGTAAGAGTTGACAAGCGTAAGCAATTTTTATTTGATTTATTTCACCTTTATTTAACCAGGTAGGCTAGTTGAGAACAAGTTCTCATTTGCAACTGCGACCTGGCCAAGTTAAAGCATAGCAATTTGACACATTCAACAACACAGTTACACATGGAATAAACAAAAGATAGTCAATAATAAATACAGTAGAACAAAAGAAAACAAAAAGTCTATATACAGTGAGTGCAAATGAGGTAAGAATTGAGTTAACAGGGTCCTTAGCAATTGATTTTTTAACACGGATGAGTATACCATTAGATGTTTTTGTTGATAAGGGTAAAATATTGGGATGCTAAAAATGGTTCTATGGCTGTTTTTCGAAACATTCTATACAGTCCCACATTTACATTTAAGTCATTTAGCAGACGCTCTTATCCAGAGCGACTTACAAATTGGTGCATTCACCTTATGACATCCAGTGGAACAGCCACTTTACAATAGTGCATCTAAATCTTTTAAGGGGGGGGGGGGGTGAGAAGGATTACTTTATCCTATCCTAGGTATTCCTTAAAGAGGTGGGGTTTCAGGTGTCTCCGGAAGGTGGTGATTGACTCCGCTGTCCTGGCGTCGTGAGGGAGTTTGTTCCACCATTGGGGGGCCAGAGCAGCGAACAGTTTTTACTGGGCTGAGCGGGAACTGTACTTCCTCAGTGGTAGGGAGGCGAGCAGGCCAGAGGTGGATGAACGCAGTGCCCTTGTTTGGGTGTAGGGCCTGATCAGAGCCTGGAGGTACTGAGGTGCCGTTCCCCTCACAGCTCCGTAGGCAAGCACCATGGTCTTGTAGCGGATGCGAGCTTCAACTGGAAGCCAGTGGAGAGAGCGGAGGAGCGGGGTGACGTGAGAGAACTTGGGAAGGTTGAACACCAGACGGGCTGCGGCGTTCTGGATGAGTTGTAGGGGTTTAATGGCACAGGCAGGGAGCCCAGCCAACAGCGAGTTGCAGTAATCCAGACGGGAGAAGACAAGTGCCTGGATTAGGACCTGCGCCGCTTCCTGTGTGAGGCAGGGTCGTACTCTGCGGATGTTGTAGAGCATGAACCTACAGGAACGGGCCACCGCCTTGATGTTAGTTGAGAACGACAGGGTGTTGTCCAGGATCACGCCAAGGTTCTTAGCGGTCTGGGAGGAGGACACAATGGAGTTGTCAACCGTGATGGCGAGATCATGGAACGGGCAGTCCTTCCCCGGGAGGAAGAGCAGCATCTTGCCGAGGTTCAGCTTGAGGTGGTGATCCATCATCCACACTGATATGTCTGCCAGACATGCAGAGATGCGATTCGCCACCTGGTCATCAGAAGGGGGAAAGGAGAAGATTAATTTTGTGTCGTCTGCATAGCAATGATAGGAGAGACCATGTGAGGTTATGACAGAGCCAAGTGACTTGGTGTATAGCGAGAATAGGAGAGGGCCTAGAACAGAGCCCTGGGGGACACCAGTGGTGAGAGCGCGTGGTGAGGAGACAGATTCTCGCCACGCCACCTGGTAGGAGCGACCTGTCAGGTAGGACGCAATCCAAGCGTGGGCCGCGCCGGAGATGCCCAACTCGGAGAGGGTGGAGAGGAGGATCTGATGGTTCACAGTATCGAAGGCAGCCGATAGGTCTAGAAGGATGAGAGCAGAGGAGAGAGAGTTAGCTTTAGCAGTGCGGAGCGCCTCCGTGAGTCCCATCCCATAAGTGAAGCATCAACATTCAATATGGTTCACAAAGGGTTTTCTGACATTCTCATCCCTGTCATACTGTACCTGCCTTCTTATGCAAATTACACATAGCTTTCTAATGTTTTAACTCTTTCATCTCACTCCCTCTGCCTTTTATAAAACAGTCTCTCTGTGTGAATCATATATCTCTCGGGATCAAGCGGGATCAAAACGACAACATCCGGTGAAATTGGAGGGTGCTCAATTAAAATACATAATTGTAATATTAAACATGAATGAAAATACAAGTGACTTTGATAGAGGAATTTTAGATTCCTATGTATTTTGTTGCCAAAACCAAATTCGCACTCGTTTCTAATTCATTAATGAGGTGTAAGTTCATTAATTATGCATGAATTAGATCGAGACCAGTCTTAAAAGTCAGGTAAGAGCGTTTAATTCCAGAGAGTACTAAATGCATACACACATTTCCACAGGTTATAAACTGAAAATGACGTCAGCGTTTTCCAAACGTTCTATTCCACAAGCAGAGGGGCCCTCTAGCTCTTGAGCCTTCGCGTTATCAGCACGAAGTCAAGGCCAGTCAGTATAAATCAACATTCTAGACAATCTGGAGATGGCCCGTTCCCACCACCTGGAGATTTGTACAACTGAATGAACTAAGGAACAGACCTTCATTGTTACTAAACTCCTGACTACATTATATACAATTGGGAAAGGGAGCAAGAGAGAAAATTCACATGTACAGTACATTATAGCATTTGGACTAGTCAGTTCTGATTGGAATGTATACATAATTAGTCATTTCAACCATCATTTCCTCTATCAGACTTACATTCTTGTTAATATTCTTGTTAATCTAACTGATTTGACAGATTTACAAAAGGCTTTACGGCAAAAGCATACCATGCGATTGTCTGAGGACAGCGCCCCACATCAACATATTTTTAAACCAAACAGGCTTCACAAAATCACAAATAGCAATAAAATATTTCACTCACTTTAGAAAATCTTCCTCTGTTTGCAATCCCAAGGGTCCCAGCTACACAATGAATGGTTGTTTTGTTTGATAAAGTCTTTCTTTATATCTTGGTAGAGCATGGCGCTTGTAACGCCAGGGTAGTGGGTTCGATCCCCGGGACCACCCATACGTAGAATGTATGCACACATGACTGTAAGTCGCTTTGGATAAAAGCGTCTGCTAAATGGCATATATTATTATTATTATTATATCCCAAAAAGTCAGTTTAGTTGGCGCCATTGATTTCAGTAATCCACTCGTTCAACATGCAGACAAAGGAATCCAAAAAGCTACCAGTAAACTTCGTCTAAACAAGTCAAATGACGTTTCTAATTAATCCTCAGGTACCCTAACATGTAAATAAACGATAATATTTCATACGAAAAGTAGTATGTTCAATAGGAAAGGAAAATAATGAAGAGAAAGACTACTTTTGTTATGGAGCTCCCCTTGGAACAACTCCAATGACTTCATTTCATTTCATTCATTTTTCAAGAAACCAGCCTGAAACCTTGTATAAAGACTGTTGACATCTAGTGGAAACCATAGGCACGGAAATATGGGAGATATTTTTATATATAGTCCCATTGGTTTGCATTTAAAGAGCCTGTGCCCTAAAAAAAATACAAATATTTCTGGTTGTTTTTTCTTCAGGTTTTCATCTGCTATATCAGTTCTGTTATAGTCTCAGATATTATTTTAACCCCAATGGGTGCAAGTGTGACAGTATGCATGTGAACAGCCTTTGCCGATGTATTTCTTACACTTGCTTACCGCCCGAATCGGTCCACAGACAACGCAATCGCAACCACAATGCACACTGCCCTAACCCATCTGGACAAGAGGAATACCTATGTGAGAATGCTGTTCATCGACTACAGCTCAGCATTTAACACCATAGTACCCTCCAAACTCGTCATCAAGCTCGAGACCCTGGGTCTTGACCCCGCCCTGTGCAACTGGGTACTGGACGTCCTGACGGGCCGCCCCCAGGTGGTGAGGGTAGGTAACAACATCTCCACCCCGCTGATCCTCAACACTGGGTCCCCACAAGGGTGCGTTCTGAACCCTCTCCTGTACTCCCTGTTCACCCACGACTGCATGGCCATGCACGCCTCCAACTCAATCATCAAGTTTGCGGACGACACTACAGTGGTAGGCTTGATTACCAACAATGACGAGATGGCCTACAGGGAGGAGGTGAGGGCCCTTGGAGTGTTGTGTGAGGAAAATAACCCCACACTCAACGTCAACAAAATAAAGGAGATGATTGTGGACTTCAGGAAACAGCAGAGGGAGCACCCCCCTATCCACATCGATGGGACAGTAGTGGAGAGGGTAGTAAGTTTTAAGTTCCTCGGCGTACACATCACGGACAAACTGAATTGGTCCACCCACACAGACAGCGTCGTGAAGAATCAAGGGCATCCTGTCGGGCTGCATCACCACCTGCTACTGCAACTTGACCAGCACCTACTGTACAGCTTGGACTGGACAGTCTACAGGAAAAACACTGGAGAGGATTGGTGTAATTTGTTATGATGAAGCACAACTTATAAAGATTAACTGAAACCCAAGTTCAGCATCACCAGAGACACTTCCAGCAACAGACTGTTTCTAACAGGACAGAGTCTGCAGACTTAATCTCCCTGCGCACGGAACCCGCTAGCCGGCTGAAATTCCACAACATACGGTGATCGCTACATAAATAGTCATATTAAACATTCATGAAAATACAAGTGTCTCACATGTATTGAAAGCCTAGAATCTTGCTAATCCAACTGCGTTGTCAGATTTAAAAAAGGATTTACTGCGAAAGAATACGATGCGATTATCTGAGAAAAAAGCCCCATAAAAAACACAATTTTAACCAGCACAGGCGTAACATAATCACAAACTGCATTAAGAGACTGTGTATTATTGTGCTGGATGACTACAATGATACTAACCAAGACATGGACCTGTTCTAAAACTGAAAACCCATGAGCATCAAGCACAAGTGCAACATATGGCCACCAGTGATTCAATAGAAGAAAACAATATAAATCGAAAAACTGCTCTATGACATAACTCTTATTGTTGATACACTGGCACAATAAGTATTATAACATGTACAACTTGATTCTTCACAAAAACAGTTCTCAACAGTGCCAAGATACAGTATGTAGGATTTAGACCACTAGAGCAATGGGGAGAAACATTTAACACCATAGAGATGCAAATGTGTTTCGATTCACATAGACCCAAGGTCTCCTCCCATTTCAATAGTCTGATATAACTGCCCTCCACAGATCTCCCTCAGTCACAACGACCACTCCCAGTCTCTTCCCTTGCTTCTAGAATCGTAGAACCTTTCCACAATGACACTTTTAGAATGTGTGTTCCTCCTGGCTCTCACCTCAGGTGAGTTAACTGGAGTTATTTCTGTCCAGTGTAGGAGAGGGGAGAGGAGCTGTGCTACCTGGCTGGAGGGTCACAGTAATCTAACCTCTTTGTCTGTTTTTCAGCTGTTCAGGGGCAGTCACTCACCTCCTCTGAGCCAGTGGTGAAGAAGCCTAGAGAGTCAGTAACACTGTCCTGTGCTGTCTCTGGCCTTTCTCTAAGCTATCTGCATTGGATCCGTCAGAAACCAGGGAAAGGACTTGAGTGGATTGGGCGCATTGACGGTGGCACTGGCACTGTATTTGCCCAGTCTCTCCAGGGCCAGTTCACCATCACCAAAGACGACTCCAAAAAACAGCTGTACTTAGAGGTGAAAAGCCTGAAGACTGAAGACTCTGCTGTTTATTATTGTGCCAAAGACACAGTGACACAGGAAGCTGAAGCGCCGTACAAAAACTGATCAACAGTGATCCCAGGATGAGAGGCAATGAAGCGCGTCTGTTCTTAAAACACACACTTAACTCTACACAAAAGTTGCTGAAATTATTATAGATCCTTGAACTCCACAATAGATTCCCAAGAGGGGATGTGCAGTAAGAGATAGATATAATTCAATACAACTTGTATTGTCCCACATAGGGAAATGCCCTTGTTTCTGTGCTGTTCAGCATTGTATAAAATGAAACATATCTAGTCTGAACAACCCATATGTAAAATATCTGGCTTTCACAGTCTAGGCAACTTGGACTGACATTACAGCAAGCCCTGCACTAACCTGACTATCACCGAACAAAGTTTAGTACTCTGTAATAAGTAAGTGACAATATTCTGTGTCCACTAGAAGAAATGTACCATCATTTTCAGGGATTTTTCAGAAATCATCTGCTTCAAAGATGTCGTTGATTATGTGTTTGAATGTATTTTTGTCATTTCATTTCCACAGCTGTTCAGGGTCAGACACTGACTGAGTCTCAATCAGTGGTTAAAAAGTCTGAAGATTCCCACAAACTGACTTGCACATATGCTGGGTTTAGAAGCAGCTATTGGAATGCTTGGCTTAGACAGGCTCCTGGGAAAGGTTGCTCCCATTATTGGTCCGGCAGTTACATCTACTACTCCCCGTCTTTTCAGGGTCGGTTCACCATCTACAGATTAACAGTCTGAAGACTGAAGACTCTGCTGTGTATTATTGTTGCAGAGACACAGTGACACAGGAGTCTGCAGCACTGTATAAAAACTGATCCATCACTTCTCTTACTGTGAGAGTCTGTGAAACAATTCTGAGCTCTAGTCTCTGTCAACATCAATCCACATCGTACTCTAAATTATAACAATAATATACATGATTACTTGAAAAATGAAATGAAATATACCTGACAACTTGTCAAGATAACTGTATGAATATCATTATGAACCTTTAACTGAAAACTTTAAAGCCATTTCAAGTCAGTTGACAATAGTAAATAACTAACTATTACATTACTATTCCGTTATGTTTTTCAATTTGGTGATCTTATTTAAATTAAACCAGATTTCAAATTTCATTAAACAATTAATGCAATATTAAATACATGTACCACGAAGGTCATTAATGTTAAACAGTAATGGAACAAATATAGATCTTTGGGTGACCCTAATAGATTGTCATCCTGTGCTGTTCTGAGAAACAATGTTGACATTATCAACTCTTCCTCTCAGTCTCTATTTAAACCTCTGGTGGGAGGTCTATGCAAAGTCAATCCTTTCATCCCTTTATAATCAGACAGTCAGCTCTGGCCTTCCCATTATAGGTCGCCTGGCTGACATTACAGTGAGCCCTGCACTATAACTATCACTAAACAATGGAGCTTACGAAAAAGCCCTGGAGTGGAATGGGAGAATGAATAAAAGGCCAGTTCACTCTGACTGAGGACGTCTTCACAAGCACACAGTTATTGTAGGCCAAGAGGACTCTGCTGTTTATTATTGTGTTCGCCAGTGGCGGGTTTAGGTATAGGCGACATGGGCAGCCGCCCAGGGCAGCACATTTTGAATGGTGACATTTACATGATCGGTTCTCTATCACTCAGTTGCTCATCACGTCAATGATATCATGTCAGCATGTGGGTCAATTAACCTTGCCGGGGTGAGCGACCTGATAGTTTGTGTGCTAGGCAGGCTACTGCCTGGGAAGGGCTCCCACTCAGAAGTACGAGATGGGGAGGGGGGCAGGGTTAGGTTGACCTCAGGTCTCCCCACTGGAAGCCTGAGGTAGAGGGAGCGGGGGAATCTATCAAATAGCGCACCTCTAACTTTGTACAGGACTAATGCAATTAGCGTTGGACTAGTAACCGGAAGGTTGTAAGTTCATACCCCCGTGCTGACAAGGTACAAATCTGTCGTTCTGCCCCTGAACAGGCAGTTAACCCACTGTTCCTAGGCCGTCATTGAAAATAAGATTTTGTTCTTAACTGACTTGCCAGGTTAAATAAAGTTTAAAATATATATATATAGAGGTCAACTATAGTTTGCCATCAGATATTATATATTTAATTTTGATTCACATGATTACTTTTATGACTTTTTCTTCATATTTTTGATCCAAAAATGGCAGGTACGTGTTTTTATATGTATTTATTGATATTTTTGGACAGCACTGCAGCCTCCTGTGTCACTGTGGCTGTTGTGCACAATATGAGTGTCTGATTATGAAGGGATAAACGGGAGGGAGACTTTGCATAGACCGCCCTCTAGAGAAATAAATATCCTGACAGGGAGAGATCTGCTCTATTCCTTTATTCTCTCTCCTCCCTGTCCTTTGTTCTTCTCTCTGTAGTTCAGATTCTACTTATGAGACGTGTTGACTATAATGGCTTTAGTATGATGTGTTGACTATATATAATGGCTTTAGTATGATGTGTTGACTATATATAATGGCTTTAGTATTGTGTGTTTACTATATATAATGGCTTTAGTATTGTGTGTTTACTATATATAATGGCTTTAGTATGATGTGTTGACTATATATAATGGCTTTAGTATGATGTGTTGACTATATATAATGGCTTTAGTATGATGTGTTGACTATATATAATGGCTTTAGTATTGTGTGTTTACTATATATAATGGCTTTAGTATGATGTGTTGACTATATATAATGGCTTTAGTATAATGTGTTGACTATATATAATGGCTTTAGTATGATGTGTTGACTATGTATAATGGCTTTAGTATGATGTGTTGACTATATATAATGGCTTTAGTATGATGTGTTGACTATATATAATGGCTTTAGTATGATGTGTTGACTATATATAATGGCTTTAGTGTGATGTGTTGACTATATATAATGGCTTTAGTATGATGTGTTAACTATAATGGCTTTAGTATGATGTGTTGACTATAATGGCTTTAGTATGATGTGTTGACTATATATAATGGCTTTAGTATGATGTGTTGACTATATATAATGGCTTTAGTATGATGTGTTGACTATATATAATGGCTTTAGTATGATGTGTTGACTATATATAATGGCTTTAGTGTGATGTGTTGACTATATATAATGGCTTTAGTGTGATGTGTTGACTATAATGGCTTTAGTATGATGTGTTGACTATATATAAGGGCTTTAGTGTGATGTGTTGACTATATATAATGGCTTTAGTATGATATGTTGACTATAATGGCTTTAGTATGATGTGTTGACTATATATAATGGCTTTAGTATGATTTGTTGACTATATATAATGGCTTTAGTATGATTTGTTGACTATATATAATGGCTTTAGTATGATGTGTTGACTACATATAATGGCTTTAGTATGATGTGTTGACTACATATAATGGCTTTAGTATGATGTGTTGACTATATATAATGGCTTTAGTATGTTGTGTTGACTATATATAATGGCTTTAGTATGATATGTTGACTATAATGGCTTTAGTATGATGTGTTGACTATATATAATGGCTTTAGTATGATGTGTTGACTATATATAATGGCTTTAGTATGATGTGTTGACTATATATAATGGCTTTAGTGTGATGTGTTGACTATATATAATGGCTTTAGTATGATGTGTTGACTATATATAATGGCTTTAGTATGATGTGTTGACTATATATAATGGCTTTAGTGTGATGTGTTGACTATATATAATGGCTTTAGTATGATGTGTTTACTATATATAATGGCTTTAGTATGATGTGTTGACTATATATAATGGCTTTAGTATGATGTGTTGACTACATATAATGGCTTTAATGTGATGTGGTGACTATATATAATGGCTTTACTATTGTGTGTTTACTATATATAATGGCTTTAGTATTGTGTGTTTACTATATATAATGGCGTTAGTATGATGTGTTGACTATATATAATGGCTTTGGTATGATGTGTTGACTATAATGGCTTTAGTGTGATGTGTTGACTATATATAATGGCTTTAGTATGATGTGTTGACTATAATGGCTTTAATATGATGTGTTGACTATATATAATGGCTTTAGTATGATGTGTTGACTATATATAAATGCTTTAGTATGATGTGTTGACTATATATAATGGCTTTAGTATGATGTGTTGACTATAATGCCTTTAGTATGATGTGTTGACTATAATGGCTTTAGTATGATGTGTTGACTATAATGGCTTTAGTGTGATGTGTTGACTATATATAATGGCTTTAGTGTGATGTGTTGACTATATATAATGGCTTTAGTATGATGGGTTGACTATATATAATGGCTTTAGTATGATGGGTTGACTATATATAATGGCTTTAGTATGATGTGTTGACTATAATGCCTTTAGTATGATGTGTTGACTATAATGGCTTTAGTATGATGTGTTGACTATAATGGCTTTAGTGTGATGTGTTGACTATATATAATGGCTTTAGTGTGATGTGTTGACTATATATAATGGCTTTAGTATGATGTGTTGACTATAATGCCTTTAGTATGATGTGTTGACTATAATGGCTTTAGTATGATTTGTTGACTATATATAATGGCTTTAGTATGATGTGTTGACTATATATAAGGGCTTTAGTATGATGTGTTGACTATATATAATGGCTTTAGTATGATGTGTTGACTATAATGGCTTTAGTATTGTGTGTTGACTATATATAAGGGCTTTAGTATGATGTGTTGACTATATATAATGGCTTTAGTATGATGTGTTGACTATAATGGCTTTAGTATGATGTGTTGACTATATATAATGGCTTTAGTATGATGTGTTGACTATAATGGCTTTAGTATGATGTGTTGACTATATATAATGGCTTTAGTATGATGTGTTGACTATATATAATGGCTTTAGTATGATGGGTTGACTATAATGGCTTTAGTATGATGTGTTGACTATATATAATGGCTTTAGTATGATGTGTTGACTATAATGGCTTTAGTATGATGTGTTGACTATATATAATGGCTTTAGTATGATGTGTTGACTACATATAATGGCTTTAATGTGATGTGGTGACTATATATAATGGCTTTACTATTGTGTGTTTACTATATATAATGGCTTTAGTATTGTGTGTTTACTATATATAATGGCGTTAGTATGATGTGTTGACTATATATAATGGCTTTGGTATGATGTGTTGACTATAATGGCTTTAGTGTGATGTGTTGACTATATATAATGGCTTTAGTATGATGTGTTGACTATAATGGCTTTAATATGATGTGTTGACTATATATAATGGCTTTAGTATGATGTGTTGACTATATATAAATGCTTTAGTATGATGTGTTGACTATATATAATGGCTTTAGTATGATGTGTTGACTATAATGCCTTTAGTATGATGTGTTGACTATAATGGCTTTAGTATGATGTGTTGACTATAATGGCTTTAGTGTGATGTGTTGACTATATATAATGGCTTTAGTGTGATGTGTTGACTATATATAATGGCTTTAGTATGATGGGTTGACTATATATAATGGCTTTAGTATGATGGGTTGACTATATATAATGGCTTTAGTATGATGTGTTGACTATAATGCCTTTAGTATGATGTGTTGACTATAATGGCTTTAGTATGATGTGTTGACTATAATGGCTTTAGTGTGATGTGTTGACTATATATAATGGCTTTAGTGTGATGTGTTGACTATATATAATGGCTTTAGTATGATGTGTTGACTATAATGCCTTTAGTATGATGTGTTGACTATAATGGCTTTAGTATGATTTGTTGACTATATATAATGGCTTTAGTATGATGTGTTGACTATATATAAGGGCTTTAGTATGATGTGTTGACTATATATAATGGCTTTAGTATGATGTGTTGACTATAATGGCTTTAGTATTGTGTGTTGACTATATATAAGGGCTTTAGTATGATGTGTTGACTATATATAATGGCTTTAGTATGATGTGTTGACTATAATGGCTTTAGTATGATGTGTTGACTATATATAATGGCTTTAGTATGATGTGTTGACTATAATGGCTTTAGTATGATGTGTTGACTATATATAATGGCTTTAGTATGATGTGTTGACTATATATAATGGCTTTAGTATGATGGGTTGACTATAATGGCTTTAGTATGATGTGTTGACTATATATAATGGCTTTAGTATGATGGGTTGACTATAATGGCTTTAGTATGATGTGTTGACTATATATAATGGCTTTAGTATGATGTGTTGACTATAATGGCTTTAGTATGATGTGTTGACTATATATAATGGCTTTAGTATGATGTGTTGACTACATATAATGGCTTTAATGTGATGTGGTGACTATATATAATGGCTTTACTATTGTGTGTTTACTATATATAATGGCTTTAGTATTGTGTGTTTACTATATATAATGGCGTTAGTATGATGTGTTGACTATATATAATGGCTTTGGTATGATGTGTTGACTATAATGGCTTTAGTGTGATGTGTTGACTATATATAATGGCTTTAGTATGATGTGTTGACTATAATGGCTTTAATATGATGTGTTGACTATATATAATGGCTTTAGTATGATGTGTTGACTATATATAAATGCTTTAGTATGATGTGTTGACTATATATAATGGCTTTAGTATGATGTGTTGACTATATATAATGGCTTTAGTATGATGGGTTGACTATAATGGCTTTAGTATGATGTGTTGACTATATATAATGGCTTTAGTATGATGTGTTGACTATAATGGCTTTAGTATGATGTGTTGACTATAATGGCTTTAGTGTGATGTGTTGACTATATATAATGGCTTTAGTGTGATGTGTTGACTATATATAATGGCTTTAGTATGATGGGTTGACTATATATAATGGCTTTAGTATGATGGGTTGACTATATATAATGGCTTTAGTATGATGTGTTGACTATAATGCCTTTAGTATGATGTGTTGACTATAATGGCTTTAGTATGATGTGTTGACTATAATGGCTTTAGTGTGATGTGTTGACTATATATAATGGCTTTAGTATGATGTGTTGACTATAATGGCTTTAGTATGATGTGTTGACTATAATGCCTTTAGTATGATGTGTTGACTATAATGGCTTTAGTATGATTTGTTGACTATATATAATGGCTTTAGTATGATGTGTTGACTATATATAAGGGCTTTAGTATGATGTGTTGACTATATATAATGGCTTTAGTATGATGTGTTGACTATAATGGCTTTAGTATTGTGTGTTGACTATATATAATGGCTTTAGTATGATGTGTTGACTATAATGGCTTTAGTATGATGTGTTGACTATATATAATGGCTTTAGTATGATGTGTTGACTATATATAATGGCTTTAGTATGATGTGTTGACTATATATAATGGCTTTAGTATGATGTGTTGACTATATATAATGGCTTTAGTATGATGTGTTGACTATAATGGCTTTAGTATGATGTGTTGACTATATATAATGGCTTTAGTATGATGTGTTGACTACATATAATGGCTTTAATGTGATGTGGTGACTATATATAATGGCTTTACTATTGTGTGTTTACTATATATAATGGCTTTAGTATTGTGTGTTTACTATATATAATGGCGTTAGTATGATGTGTTGACTATATATAATGGCTTTGGTATGATGTGTTGACTATAATGGCTTTAGTGTGATGTGTTGACTATATATAATGGCTTTAGTATGATGTGTTGACTATAATGGCTTTAATATGATGTGTTGACTATATATAATGGCTTTAGTATGATGTGTTGACTATATATAAATGCTTTAGTATGATGTGTTGACTATATATAATGGCTTTAGTATGATGTGTTGACTATAATGCCTTTAGTATGATGTGTTGACTATAATGGCTTTAGTATGATGTGTTGACTATAATGGCTTTAGTGTGATGTGTTGACTATATATAATGGCTTTAGTGTGATGTGTTGACTATATATAATGGCTTTAGTATGATGGGTTGACTATATATAATGGCTTTAGTATGATGGGTTGACTATATATAATGGCTTTAGTATGATGTGTTGACTATAATGCCTTTAGTATGATGTGTTGACTATAATGGCTTTAGTATGATGTGTTGACTATAATGGCTTTAGTGTGATGTGTTGACTATATATAATGGCTTTATTGTGATGTGTTGACTATATATAATGGCTTTAGTATGATGTGTTGACTATAATGCCTTTAGTATGATGTGTTGACTATAATGGCTTTAGTATGATTTGTTGACTATATATAATGGCTTTAGTATGATGTGTTGACTATATATAAGGGCTTTAGTATGATGTGTTGACTATATATAATGGCTTTAGTATGATGTGTTGACTATAATGGCTTTAGTATTGTGTGTTGACTATATATAAGGGCTTTAGTATGATGTGTTGACTATATATAATGGCTTTAGTATGATGTGTTGACTATAATGGCTTTAGTATGATGTGTTGACTATATATAATGGCTTTAGTATGATGTGTTGACTATAATGGCTTTAGTATGATGTGTTGACTATATATAATGGCTTTAGTATGATGTGTTGACTATATATAATGGCTTTAGTATGATGGGTTGACTATA
The DNA here is from genome assembly GCF_023373465.1 of Oncorhynchus keta. Taxonomy (NCBI): domain Eukaryota; kingdom Metazoa; phylum Chordata; class Actinopteri; order Salmoniformes; family Salmonidae; genus Oncorhynchus; species Oncorhynchus keta. The sequence continues at coordinate 27,494,721 of NC_068425.1, read as the reverse complement.
ATGGCTTTAGTATGATGTGTTGACTATATATAATGGCTTTAGTATGATGTGTTGACTATAATGGCTTTAGTATGATGTGTTGACTATATATAATGGCTTTAGTATGATGTGTTGACTATATATAATGGCTTTAGTATGATGTGTTGACTATATATAATGGCTTTAGTATGATGGGTTGACTATATATAATGGCTTTGGTATGATGTGTTGACTATATATAATGGCTTTGGTATGATGAGTTGACTATATATAATGGCTTTGGTATGATGTGTTGACTATATATAATGGCTTTGGTATGATGTGTTGACTATATATAATGGCTTTGGTATGATGTGTTGACTATATATAATGACTTTAGTATGATGTGTTGACTATATATAATGGCTTTGGTATGATGTGTTGACTATATATAATGACTTTAGTATGATGTGTTGACTATATATAATGGCTTTGGTATGATGTGTTGACTATAATGACTTTAGTGTGATGTGTTGACTATATATAATGGATTTAGTATGATGTGTTGACTATATATAATGGATTTAGTATGATGTGTTGACTATATATAATGGCTTTAGTATGATGTGTTGACTATAAGGGCTTTAGTATGATGTGTTGACTATATATAATGGCTTTAATGTGATGTGTTGACTATATATAATGGCTTTACTATTGTGTGTTTACTATATATAATGGCTTTAGTATTGTGTGTTTACTATATATAATGGCGTTACTATGATGTGTTGACTATATATAATGGCTTTGGTATGATGTGTTGACTATAATGGTTTTAATATGATGTGTTGACTATATATAATGGCTTTAGTATGATGTGTTGACTATATATAATGGCTTTAGTATGATGTGTTGACTATAATGCCTTTAGTATGATGTGTTGACTATAATCTCGCTCTCATCCAACACTTCCCACACTGCCCCTACTCGGATGGTATCGCGCCGTCCCAACCTTCACTCTCTCTCCCCCGCTACTCTCTCCTCTTCCATCCTATCATCTCTTCCCTCTGCTCAAACCTTCTCCAACCTATCTCCTGATTCTGCCTCCTCAACCCTCCTCTCCTCCCTTTCTGCATCCTTTGACTCTCTATGTCCCCTATCATCCAGGCCGGCTCGGTCCTCCCCTCCCGCTCCGTGGCTCGACGACTCATTGCGAGCTCACAGAACAGGGCTCCGGGCAGCCGAGCGGAAATGGAGGAAAACTCGCCTCCCTGCGGACCTGGCATCCTTTCGCTCCCTCCTCTCTACATTTTCCTCCTCTGTCTCTGCTGCTAAAGCCACTTTCTACCACTCTAAATTCCAAGCATCTGCCTCTAACCCTAGGAAGCTCTTTGCCACCTTCTCCTCCCTCCTGAATCCTCCTCCCCCTCCCCCCTCCTCCCTCTCTGCAGATGACTTCGTCAACCATTTTGAAAAGAAGGTCGACGACATCCGATCCTCGTTTGCTAAGTCAAACGACACCGCTGGTTCTGCTCACACTGCCCTACCCTGTGCTCTGACCTCTTTCTCCCCTCTCTCTCCAGATGAAATCTCGCGTCTTGTGACGGCCGGCCGCCCAACAACCTGCCCGCTCGACCCTATCCCCTCCTCTCTTCTCCAGACCATTTCCGGAGACCTCCTCCCTTACTTCACCTCGCTCATCAACTCATCCCTGACCGCTGGCTACGTCCCTTCCGTCTTCAAGAGAGCGAGAGTTGCACCCCTTCTGAAAAAACCTACACTCAATCCCTCCGATGTCAACAACTACAGACCAGTATCCCTTCTTTCTTTTCTCTCCAAAACTCTTGAACGTGCCGTCCTTGGCCAGCTCTCCCGCTATCTCTCTCAGAATGACCTTCTTGATCCAAATCAGTCAGGTTTCAAGACTAGTCATTCAACTGAGACTGCTCTTCTCTGTATCACGGAGGCGCTCCGCACTGCTAAAGCTAACTCTCTCTCCTCTGCTCTCATCCTTCTAGACCTATCGGCTGCCTTCGATACTGTGAACCATCAGATCCTCCTCTCCACCCTCTCCGAGTTGGGCATCTCCGGCGCGGCCCACGCTTGGATTGCGTCCTACCTGACAGGTCGCTCCTACCAGGTGGCGTGGCGAGAATCTATCTCCTCACCACGCGCTCTCACCACTGGTGTCCCACAGGGCTCTGTTCTAGGCCCTCTCCTATTCTCGCTATACACCAAGTCACTTGGCTCTGTCATAACCTCACATGGTCTCTCCTATCATTGCTATGCAGACGACACACAATTAATCTTCTCCTTTCCCCCTTCTGATGACCAGGTGGCGAATCACATCTCTGCATGTCTGGCAGACATATCAGTGTGGATGACGGATCACCACCTCAAGTTGAACCTCGGCAAGACGGAGCTGCTCTTCCTCCCGGGGAAGGACTGCCCGTTCCATGATCTCGCCATCACGGTTGACAACTCCATTGTGTCCTCCTCCCAGAGCGCTAAGAACCTTGGCGTGATCCTGGACAACACCCTGTCGTTCTCAACTAACATCAAGGCGGTGGCCCGTTCCTGTAGGTTCATGCTCTACAACATCCGCAGAGTACGACCATGCCTCACACAGGAAGCGGCGCAGGTCCTAATCCAGGCACTTGTCATCTCCCGTCTGGATTACTGCAACTCGCTGTTGGCTGGGCTCCCTGCCTGTGCCATTAAACCCCTACAACTCATCCAGAACGCCGCAGCCCGTCTGGTGTTCAACCTTCCCAAGTTCTCTCACGTCACCCCGCTCCTCCGCTCTCTCCACTGGCTTCCAGTTGAAGCTCGCATCCGCTACAAGACCATGGTGCTTGCCTACGGAGCTGTGAGGGGAACGGCACCTCAGTACCTCCAGGCTCTGATCAGGCCCTATACCCAAACAAGGGCACTGCGTTCATCCACCTCTGGCCTGCTCGCCTCCCTACCACTGAGGAAGTACAGTTCCCGCTCAGCCCAGTCAAAACTGTTTGCTGCTCTGGCTCCCCAATGATGTGTTGACTATAATGGCTTTAGTATGATGTGTTGACTATATATAATGACTTTAGTATGATGTGTTGACTATATATAATGTCTTTAGTATGATGTGTTGACTATATATAATGGCTTTAGTATGATGTGTTGACTATATATAATGGCTTTAGTATGATGTGTTGACTATATATAATGGCTTTAGTATGATGTGTTGACTATATATAATGGCTTTAGTATGATGTGTTGACTATATATAATGGCTTTTGTATGATGTGTTGACTATATATACTGGCTTTAGTATGATGTGTTGACTATAATGGCTTTAGTATGATGTGTTGACTATATATAATGGCTTTAGTATGATGTGTTGACTATAATGGCTTTAATATGATGTGTTGACTATATATAATGGCTTTAGTATGATGTGTTGACTATAATGGCTTTAATATGATGTGTTGACTATATATAATGACTTTAGTATGATGTGTTGACTATATATAATGGCTTTAGTATGATGTGTTGACTATATATAATGGCTTTAGTATGATTTGTTGACTATATATAATGGCTTTAGTATGATGTGTTGACTATATATAAGGGCTTTAGTATGATGTGTTGACTATATATAATGGCTTTAGTATGATGTGTTGACTATATATAATGGCTTTAGTATTGTGTGTTGACTATATATAAGGGCTTTAGTATGATGTGTTGACTATATATAATGGCCTTTTTATGATGTGTTGACTATAATGGCTTTAGTATGATGTGTTGACTATATATAATGGCTTTAGTATGATGTGTTGACTATATATAATGGCTTTAGTATTGTGTGTTGACTATATATAAGGGCTTTAGTATGATGTGTTGACTATATATAATGGCTTTAGTATGATGTGTTGACTATAATGGCTTTAGTATGATGTGTTGACTATATATAATGGCTTTAGTATGATGTGTTGACTATAATGGCTTTAGTATGATGTGTTGACTATATATAATGGCTTTAGTATGATGTGTTGACTATATATAATGGCTTTAGTATGATGGGTTGACTATAATGGCTTTAGTATGATGTGTTGACTATATATAATGGCTTTAGTATGATGTGTTGACTATAATGGCTTTAGTATGATGTGTTGACTATATATAATGGCTTTAGTATGATGTGTTGACTATATATAATGGCTTTAGTATGATGTGTTGACTATATATAATGGCTTTAGTATGATGGGTTGACTATATATAATGGCTTTGGTATGATGTGTTGACTATATATAATGGCTTTGGTATGATGAGTTGACTATATATAATGGCTTTGGTATGATGTGTTGACTATATATAATGGCTTTGGTATGATGTGTTGACTATATATAATGGCTTTGGTATGATGTGTTGACTATATATAATGGCTTTGGTATGATGTGTTGACTATATATAATGACTTTAGTATGATGTGTTGACTATATATAATGGCTTTGGTATGATGTGTTGACTATATATAATGGCTTTGGTATGATGTGTTGACTATATATAATGGCTTTGGTATGATGTGTTGACTATATATAATGACTTTAGTATGATGTATTGACGATATATAATGACTTTAGTATGATGTGTTGACTATATATAATGGCTTTGGTATGATGTGTTGACTATAATGACTTTAGTGTGATGTGTTGACTATATATAATGGATTTAGTATGATGTGTTGACTATATATAATGGATTTAGTATGATGTGTTGACTATAAGGGCTTTAGTATGATGTGTTGACTATAAGGGCTTTAGTATGATGTGTTGACTATATATAATGGCTTTAATGTGATGTGTTGACTATATATAATGGCTTTACTATTGTGTGTTTACTATATATAATGGCTTTAGTATTGTGTGTTTACTATATATAATGGCGTTACTATGATGTGTTGACTATATATAATGGCTTTGGTATGATGTGTTGACTATAATGGTTTTAATATGATGTGTTGACTATATATAATGGCTTTAGTATGATGTGTTGACTATATATAATGGCTTTAGTATGATGTGTTGACTATAATGACTTTAGTATGATGTGTTGACTATATATAAGGAAGGGCTTTAGTATGATGTGTTGACTATATATAATGGCTTTAATGTGATGTGTTGACTATATATAATGGCTTTACTATTGTGTGTTTACTATATATAATGGCTTTAGTATGATGTGTTGACTATATATAATGGCTTTGGTATGATGTGTTGACTATAATGGTTTTAATATGATGTGTTGACTATATATAATGGCTTTAGTATGATGTGTTGACTATAATGGCTTTAATGTGATGTGTTGACTATATATAATGGCTTTAGTATGATGTGTTGACTATATATAATGGCTTTGGTATGATGTGTTGACTATATATAATGGCTTTAGTATTATGTGTTGACTATAATGGCTTTAATATGATGTGTTGACTATATATAATGGCTTTAGTGTGATGTGTTGACTATAAAGGCTTTAGTATGATGTGTTGACTATATATAATGACTTTAGTATGATGTGTTGACTATATATAATGTCTTTAGTATGATGTGTTGACTATATATAATGGCTTTAGTATGATGTGTTGACTATATATAATGGCTTTAGTATGATGTGTTGACTATATATAATGGCTTTAGTATGATGTGTTGACTATATATAATGGCTTTAGTATTGTGTGTTGACTATATATAAGGGCTTTAGTATGATGTGTTGACTATATATAATGGCTTTAGTATGATGTGTTGACTATAATGGCTTTAGTATGATGTGTTGACTATATATAATGGCTTTAGTATGATGTGTTGACTATAATGGCTTTAGTATGATGTGTTGACTATATATAATGGCTTTAGTATGATGTGTTGACTATATATAATGGCTTTAGTATGATGTGTTGACTATAATGGCTTTAGTATGATGTGTTGACTATATATAATGGCTTTAGTATGATGTGTTGACTATATATAATGGCTTTAGTATGATGTGTTGACTATATATAATGGCTTTAGTATGATGGGTTGACTATATATAATGGCTTTGGTATGATGTGTTGACTATATATAATGGCTTTGGTATGATGAGTTGACTATATATAATGGCTTTGGTATGATGTGTTGACTATATATAATGGCTTTGGTATGATGTGTTGACTATATATAATGGCTTTGGTATGATGTGTTGACTATATATAATGGCTTTGGTATGATGTGTTGACTATATATAATGACTTTAGTATGATGTGTTGACTATATATAATGGCTTTGGTATGATGTGTTGACTATATATAATGGCTTTGGTATGATGTGTTGACTATATATAATGGCTTTGGTATGATGTGTTGACTATATATAATGACTTTAGTATGATGTGTTGACGATATATAATGACTTTAGTATGATGTGTTGACTATATATAATGGCTTTGGTATGATGTGTTGACTATAATGACTTTAGTGTGATGTGTTGACTATATATAATGGATTTAGTATGATGTGTTGACTATATATAATGGATTTAGTATGATGTGTTGACTATATATAATGGCTTTAGTATGATGTGTTGACTATAAGGGCTTTAGTATGATGTGTTGACTATATATAATGGCTTTAATGTGATGTGTTGACTATATATAATGGCTTTACTATTGTGTGTTTACTATATATAATGGCTTTAGTATTGTGTGTTTACTATATATAATGGCGTTACTATGATGTGTTGACTATATATAATGGCTTTGGTATGATGTGTTGACTATAATGGTTTTAATATGATGTGTTGACTATATATAATGGCTTTAGTATGATGTGTTGACTATATATAATGGCTTTAGTATGATGTGTTGACTATAATGACTTTAGTATGATGTGTTGACTATATATAATGAAGGGCTTTAGTATGATGTGTTGACTATATATAATGGCTTTAATATGATGTGTTGACTATATATAATGGCTTTACTATTGTGTGTTTACTATATATAATGGCTTTGGTATGATGTGTTGACTATATATAATGGCTTTGGTATGATGTGTTGACTATAATGGTTTTAATATGATGTGTTGACTATATATAATGGCTTTAGTATGATGTGTTGACTATAATGGCTTTAATGTGATGTGTTGACTATATATAATGGCTTTAGTATGATGTGTTGACTATATATAATGGCTTTAGTATGATGTGTTGACTATATATAATGGCTTTAGTATTATGTGTTGACTATAATGGCTTTAATATGATGTGTTGACTATATATAATGGCTTTAGTGTGATGTGTTGACTATAATGGCTTTAGTATGATGTGTTGACTATATATAATGACTTTAGTATGATGTGTTGACTATATATAATGTCTTTAGTATGATGTGTTGACTATATATAATGGCTTTAGTATGATGTGTTGACTATATATAATGGCTTTAGTATGATGTGTTGACTATATATAATGGCTTTAGTATGATGTGTTGACTATATATAATGGCTTTAGTATGATGTGTTGACTATATATAATGGCTTTAGTATGATGTGTTGACTATATATAATGGCTTTAGTATGATGTGTTGACTATAATGGTTTTAGTATGATGTGTTGACTATATATAATGGTTTTAGTATGATGTGTTGACTATAATGGTTTTAGTATGATGTGTTGACTATATATAATGGTTTTAGTATGATGTGTTGACTATAATGGCTTTAGTATGATGTGTTGACTATATATAATGACTTTAGTATGATGTGTTGACTATATATAATGGCTTTAGTATGATGTGTTGACTATATATAATGGCTTTAGTATGATGTGTTGACTATATATAATGGCTTTAGTATGATGTGTTGACTATATATAATGGCTTTAGTATGATGTGTTGACTATATATAATGGCTTTAGTATGATGTGTTGACTATATATAATGGCTTTAGTATGATGTGTTGACTATATATAATGGCTTTAGTATGATGTGTTGACTATATATAATGGCTTTAGTATGATGTGTTGACTATAATGGCTTTAGTATGATGTGTTGACTATATATAATGGCTTTAGTATGATGTGTTGACTATATATAATGGCTTTAGTATGATGTGTTGACTATATATAATGGCTTTAGTATGATGTGTTGACTATATATAATGGCTTTAGTATGATGTGTTGACTATAATGGCTTTAGTATGATGTGTTGACTATATATAATGGCTTTAGTATGATGTGTTGACTATAATGGCTTTAGTATGATGTGTTGACTATATATAATGGTTTTAGTATGATGTGTTGACTATATATAATGGCTTTAGTATGATGTGTTGACTATAATGGCTTTAGTATGATGTGTTGACTATAATGGCTTTAGTATGATGTGTTGACTATATATAATGGCTTTAGTATGATGTGTTGACTATATATAATGGCTTTAGTATGATGTGTTGACTATATATAATGGCTTTAGTATGATGTGTTGACTATATATAATGGCTTTAGTATGATGTGTTGACTATATATAATGGCTTTAGTATGATGTGTTGACTATATATAATGGCTTTGGTATGATGTGTTGACTATATATAATGGCTTTGGTATGATGTGTTGACTATATATAATGGCTTTGGTATGATGTGTTGACTATATATAATGGCTTTAGTATGATGTGTTGACTATATATAATGGCTTTAGTATGATGTGTTGACTATATATAATGGCTTTAGTATGATGTGTTGACTATATATAATGGCTTTAGTATTGTGTGTTGACTATATATAAGGGCTTTAGTATGATGTGTTGACTATATATAATGGCTTTAGTATGATGTGTTGACTATATATAATGACTTTAGTATGATGTGTTGACTATATATAATGGCTTTAGTATGATGTGTTGACTATAATGACTTTAGTGTGATGTGTTGACTATATATAATGGATTTAGTATGATGTGTTGACTATATATAATGGATTTAGTATGATGTGTTGACTATATATAATGGCTTTAGTATGATGTGTTGACTATAAGGGCTTTAGTATGATGTGTTGACTATATATAATGGCTTTAATATGATGTGTTGACTATATATAATGGCTTTACTATTGTGTGTTTACTATATATAATGGCTTTAGTATGATGTGTTTACTATATATAATGGCGTTACTATGATGTGTTGACTATATATAATGGCTTTGGTATGATGTGTTGACTATAATGGTTTTAATATGATGTGTTGACTATATATAATGGCTTTAGTATGATGTGTTGACTATATATAATGGCTTTAGTATGATGTGTTGACGATAATGACTTTAGTATGATGTGTTGACTATATATAATGGCTTTAGTATGATGTGTTGACTATATATAATGACTTTAGTATGATGTGTTGACTATATATAATGGCTTTAATATGATGTGTTGACTATATATAATGGCTTTAGTATGATGTGTTGACTATATATAATGGTTTTAGTATGATGTGTTGACTATAATGGTTTTAGTATGATGTGTTGACTATATATAATGGTTTTAGTATGATGTGTTGACTATAATGGTTTTAGTATGATGTGTTGACTATATATAATGGTTTTAGTATGATGTGTTGACTATATATAATGGCTTTAGTATGATGTGTTGACTATATATAATGGCTTTAGTATGATGTGTTGACTATAATGGTTTTAGTATGATGTGTTGACTATATATAATGGCTTTAGTATGATGTGTTGACTATAATGGCTTTAATGTGATGTGTTGACTATATATAATGGCTTTAGTGTGATGTGTTGACTATATATAATGGCTTTAGGATGATGTGTTGACTATAATGGCTTTAATGTGATGTGTTGACTATATATAATGGCTTTAGTGTGATGTGTTGACTATATATAATGGCTTTAGTATGATGTGTTGACTATAATGGCTTTAGTATGATGTGTTGACTATATATAATGGCTTTAGTATGATGTGTTGACTATAATGGCTTTATATGATGGTTTTAGTATGATGTGTTGACTATATATAATGGCTTTAGTATTATGTGTTGACTATAATGGCTTTAGTATGATGTGTTGACTATATATAATGGCTTTAGTATGATGTGTTGACTATATATAATGGCTTTAGTATGATGTGTTGACTATATATAATGGCTTTAGTATGATGTGTTGACTATATATAATGGCTTTAGTATGATGTGTTGACTATATATAATGGCTTTAGTATGATGTGTTGACTATATATAATGGCTTTAGTATGATGTGTTGACTATATATAATGGCTTTAGTGTGATGTGTTGACTATATATAATGGCTTTAGTATGATGTGTTGACTATATATAATGGCTTTAGTATGATGTGTTGACTATATATAATGGCTTTAGTGTGATGTGTTGACTATAATGGCTTTAATATCATGTGTTGACTATATAATGGCTTTAGTATGATGTGTTGACTATATATAATGGCTTTAGTGTGATGTGTTGACTATAATGGCTTTAATATGATGTGTTGACTATAATGGCTTTAATATGATGTGTTGACTATAATGGCTTTAATATGATGTGTTGACTATAATGGTTTTAATATGATGTGTTGACTACATATAATGGCTTTAGTATGATGTGTTGACTATAATGGCTTTAATATGATGTGTTGACTATAATGGCTTTAATATGATGTGTTGACTATAATGGCTTTAATATGATGTGTTGACTATAATGGCTTTAATATGATGTGTTGACTACATATAATGGCTTTAGTATGATGTGTTGACTATAATGGATTTATTGTGATGTGTTGACTATATATAATGGCTTTAGTATGATGTGTTGACTATATATAATGGCTTTAGTATGATGTGTTGACTATATATAATGGCTTTAGTATGATGTGTTGACTATATATAATGGCTTTAGTATGATGTGTTGACTATATATAATGGCTTTAGTATGATGTGTTGACTATATATAATGGCTTTAGTATGATGTGTTGACTATATATAATGGCTTTAGTATGATGTGTTGACTATATATAATGGCTTTAGTATGATGTGTTGACTATATATAATGGCTTTAGTATGATGTGTTGACTATATATAATGGCTTTAGTATGATGTGTTGACTATATATAATGGCTTTAGTATGATGTGTTGACTATAATGGCTTTAATATGATGTGTTGACTATATATAATGGCTTTAGTATGATGTGTTGACTATATATAATGGCTTTAGTATGATGTGTTGACTATAATGGCTTTAATATGATGTGTTGACTATAATGGCTTTAATATGATGTGTTGACTATAATGGCTTTAATATGATGTGTTGACTATAATGGTTTTAATATGATGTGTTGACTATATATAATGGCTTTAGTATGATGTGTTGACTATAATGGCTTTAATATGATGTGTTGACTATAATGGCTTTAATATGATGTGTTGACTATAATGGCTTTAATATGATGTGTTGACTATAATGGCTTTAATATGATGTGTTGACTACTATAATGGCTTTATATGATGTGTTTATAATGGATTTAATGATGTGTTGACTATATATAATGGCTTTAGTATGATGTGTTGACTATATATAATGGCTTTAGTATGATGTGTTGACTATAATGGCTTTAATGTGATGTGTTGACTATATATAATGGCTTTAGTATGATGTGTTGACTATATATAATGGCTTTAGTGTGATGTGTTGACTATAATGGCTTTAATATGATGTGTTGACTATAATGGCTTTAATATGATGTGTTGACTATAATGGCTTTAATATGATGTGTTGACTATAATGGTTTTAATATGATGTGTTGACTACATATAATGGCTTTAGTATGATGTGTTGACTATAATGGCTTTAATATGATGTGTTGACTATAATGGCTTTAATATGATGTGTTGACTATAATGGCTTTAATATGATGTGTTGACTACATATAATGGCTTTAGTATGATGTGTTGACTATAATGGATTTAATGTGATGTGTTGACTATATATAATGGCTTTAGTATGATGTGTTGACTATATATAATGGCTTTAGTATGATGTGTTGACTATATATAATGGCTTTAGTATGATGTGTTGACTATATATAATGGCTTTAGTATGATGTGTTGACTATATATAATGGCTTTAGTATGATGTGTTGACTATATATAATGGCTTTAGTATGATGTGTTGACTATATATAATGGCTTTAGTGTGATGTGTTGACTATATATAATGGCTTTAGTATGATGTGTTGACTATATATAATGGCTTTAGTATGATGTGTTGACTATATATAATGGCTTTAGTATGATGTGTTGACTATAATGGCTTTAATATGATGTGTTGACTACATATAATGGCTTTAATATGATGTGTTGACTATATATAATGGCTTTAATATGATGTGTTGACTATAATGGCTTTAATATGATGTGTTGACTATAATGGCTTTAATATGATGTGTTGACTATAATGGCTTTAATATGATGTGTTGACTATAATGGTTTTAATATGATGTGTTGACTATATAATGGCTTTAGTATGATGTGTTGACTATAATGGCTTTAATATGATGTGTTGACTATAATGGCTTTAATATGATGTTTGACTATAATGGCTTTAATATGATGTGTTGACTATAATGGCTTTAATATGATGTGTTGACTATATATAATGGCTTTAGTATGATGTGTTGACTATAATGGATTTAATGTGATGTGTTGACTATATATAATGGCTTTAGTATGATGTGTTGACTATATATAATGGCTTTAGTATGATGTGTTGACTATAATGGCTTTAATGTGATGTGTTGACTATATATAATGGCTTTAGTATGATGTGTTGACTATATATAATGGCTTTAGTGTGATGTTGACTATAATGGCTTTAGTATGATGTGTTGACTATAATGGCTTTAGTGTGATGTGTTGACTATAATGGCTTTAATATGATGTGTTGACTATATATAATGGTTTTAGTGTGATGTGTTGACTATATATAATGGCTTTAGTATGATGTGTTGACTATAATGGCTTTAATGTGATGTGTTGACTATATATAATGGCTTTAGTATGATGTGTTGACTATATATAATGGCTTTAGTGTGATGTGTTGACTATAATGGCTTTAGTGTGATGTGTTGACTATAATGGCTTTAATATGAGGTGTTGACTATATATAATGGCTTTAGTATGATGTCTTGACTATATATAATGGCTTTAGTATGACGTGTTGACTATATATAATGGCTTTAGTATGACGTGTTGACTATATATAATGGCTTTAGTATGATGTGTTGACTATATAATCGCTTTAATATGATGTGTTGACTATAATGGCTTTAGTGTGATGTGTTGACTATAATGGCTTTAATATGATGTGTTGACTATAATGGCTTTAATATGATGTGTTGACTACATATAATGGCTTTAGTATGATGTGTTGACTATAATGGCTTTAATATGATGTGTTGACTATAATGGCTTTAATATGATGTGTTGACTATAATGGCTTTAATATGATGTGTTGACTATAATGGCTGTAATATGATGTGTTGACTATAATGGCTTTAATATGATGTGTTGACTATAATGGCTGTAATATGATGTGTTGACTATAATGGCTTTAATATGATGTGTTGACTATAATGGCTTTAATATGATGTGTTGACTATATATAATGGCTTTAGTATGATGTGTTGACTATATATAATGGCTTTAGTATGATGTGTTGACTATATATAATGGCTTTAATATGATGTGTTGACTATAATGGCTTTAATATGATGTGTTGACTACATATAATGGCTTTAGTATGATGTGTTGACTATAATGGCTTTAGTATGATGTGTTGACTATAATGGCTTTAATATGATGTGTTGACTACATATAATGGCTTTAGTATGATGTGTTGACTATAATGGCTTTAATATGATGTGTTGACTATAATGGCTTTAATATGATGTGTTGACTATAATGGCTTTAGTATGATGTGTTGACTATAATGGCTTTAATATGATGTGTTGACTATAATGGCTTTAGTATGATGTGTTGACTATAATGGCTTTAATATGATGTGTTGACTATAATTGCTTTATATGATGTGTTTATATATGATGTTTAGTATGATGTGTTGACTATAATGGCTTTAATGTGATGTGTTGACTATATATAATGGCTTTAGTATGATGTGTTGACTATATATAATGGCTTTAGTGTGATGTGTTGACTATAATGGCTTTAGTATGATGTGTTGACTATAATGGCTTTAGTGTGATGTGTTGACTATAATGGCTTTAATATGATGTGTTGACTATATATAATGGTTTTAGTGTGATGTGTTGACTATATATAATGGCTTTAGTATGATGTGTTGACTATAATGGCTTTAATGTGATGTGTTGACTATATATAATGGTTTTAGTGTGATGTGTTGACTATATATAATGGCTTTAGTATGATGTGTTGACTATAATGGCTTTAGTGTGATGTGTTGACTATAATGGCTTTAATATGAGGTGTTGACTATATATAATGGCTTTAGTATGATGTCTTGACTATATATAATGTCTTTAGTATTATGTGTTGACTATATATAATGGCTTTAGTATGATGTGTTGACTATATAGAATGGCTTTAGTATGATGTGTTGACTATAATGACTTTAGTGTGATGTGTTGACTATAATGGCTTTAATATGAGGTGTTGACTATATATAATGTCTTTAGTATTATGTGTTGACTATATATAATGGCTTTAGTATGATGTGTTGACTATATATAATGGCTTTAGTATGATGTGTTGACTATATATAATGGCTTTAGTATGATGTGTTGACTATATATAATGGCTTTAGTATGATGTGTTGACTATATATAATGGCTTTAGTATGACGTGTTGACTATATATAATGGCTTTAGTATGACGTGTTGACTATATATAATGGCTTTAGTATGATGTGTTGACTATATATAATGGCTTTAGTATGATGTGTTGACTATATATAATGGCTTTAGTGTGATGTGTTGACTATATATAATGGCTTTAGTGTGATGTGTTGACTATATATAATGGCTTTAGTATGATGTGTTGACTATATAATCGCTTTAATATGATGTGTTGACTATATATAATGGCTTTAGTGTGATGTGTTGACTACATATAATGGCTTTAATATGATGTGTTGACTATAATGGCTTTAGTGTGATGTGTTGACTATAATGGCTTTAATATGATGTGTTGACTATAATGGCTTTAATATGATGTGTTGACTATAATGGCTGTAATATGATGTGTTGACTATAATGGCTTTAATATGATGTGTTGACTATAATGGCTTTAATATGATGTGTTGACTATAATGGCTTTAATATGATGTGTTGACTATAATGGCTGTAATATGATGTGTTGACTATAATGGCTTTAATATGATGTGTTGACTATAATGGCTTTAATATGATGTGTTGACTATAATGGCTTTAATATGATGTGTTGACTATAATGGCTTTAATATGATGTGTTGACTATATATAATGGCTTTAGTATGATGTGTTGACTATATATAATGGCTTTAGTATGATGTGTTGACTATATATAATGGCTTTAATATGATGTGTTGACTATAATGGCTTTTAATATGATGTGTTGACTATATATAATGGCTTTAGTATGATGTGTTGACTACATATAATGGCTTTAGTATGATGTGTTGACTATATATAATGGCTTTAATATGATGTGTTGACTATATATAATGGCTTTAATATGATGTGTTGACTATAATGGCTTTAATATGATGTGTTGACTATAATGGCTTTAGTATGATGTGTTGACTATATATAATGGCTTTAATATGATGTGTTGACTACATATAATGGCTTTAGTATGATGTGTTGACTATATATAATGGCTTTAGTGTGATGTGTTGACTATATATAATGGCTTTAGTATGATGTGTTGACTATATATAATGGCTTTAGTGTGATGTGTTGACTACATATAATGGCTTTAATATGATGTGTTGACTATAATGGCTTTAGTGTGATGTGTTGACTATAATGGCTTTAATATGATGTGTTGACTATAATGGCTTTAATATGATGTGTTGACTACATATAATGGCTTTAGTGTGATGTGTTGACTATAATGGCTTTAATATGATGTGTTGACTATAATGGCTTTAATATGATGTGTTTAGTATATATAATGGCTTTAGTATGATGTGTTGACTATAATGGCTTTAATATGATGTGTTGACTACATATAATGGCTTTAATATGATGTGTTGACTACATATAATGGCTTTAATATGATGTGTTGACTATAATGGCTTTAATATGATGTGTTGACTACGTATAATGGCTTTAATATGATGTGTTGACTATATATAATGGCTTAAGTATGATGTGTTGACTATATATAATGGCTTTAGTATGATGTGTTTACTATATATAATGGCTTTAATATGATGTGTTGACTATATATAATGGCTTTAGTATGATGTGTTGACTATATATAATGGCTTTAGTATGATGTGTTTACTATATATAATGGCTTTAATATGATGTGTTTACTATATATAATGGCTTTAATATGATGTGTTGACTATAATGGCTTTAATATGATGTGTTGACTATAATGGCTTTAATATGATGTGTTGACTATAATGGCTTTAATATGATGTGTTGACTATAATGGCTTTAATATGATGTGTTGACTATAATGGCTTTAGTATGATGTGTTGACTATAATGGCTTTAATATGATGTGTTGACTATAATGGCTTTAGTATGATGTGTTGACTATAATGGCTTTAATATGATGTGTTGACTATAATTGCTTTAGTATGATGTGTTGACTATAATGGCTTTAATGTGATGTGTTGACTATATATAATGGCTTTAGTATGATGTGTTGACTATATATAATGGCTTTAGTATGATGTGTTGACTATAATGGCTTTAATGTGATGTGTTGACTATATATAATGGCTTTAGTATGATGTGTTGACTATATATAATGGCTTTAGTATGATGTGTTGACTATAATGGCTTTGGTATGATGTGTTGACTATAATGGTTTTAGTGTGATGTGTTGACTATAATGGCTTTAATATGATGTGTTGACTATATATAATGGTTTTAGTGTGATGTGTTGACTATATATAATGGCTTTAGTATGATGTGTTGACTATAATGGCTTTAATGTGATGTGTTGACTATATATAATGGCTTTAGTACGATGTGTTGACTATATATAATGGCTTTAGTGTGATGTGTTGACTATAATGGCTTTAGTGTGATGTGTTGACTATAATGGCTTTAATATGATGTGTTGACTATAATGGCTTTAGTATGATGTCTTGACTATATATAATGTCTTTAGTATTATGTGTTGACTATATATAATGGCTTTAGTATGATGTGTTGACTATATAGAATGGCTTTAGTATGATGTGTTGACTATAATGACTTTAGTGTGATGTGTTGACTATAATGGCTTTAATATGAGGTGTGACTATATATAATGTCTTTAGTATTATGTGTTGACTATATATAATGGCTTTAGTATGATGTGTTGACTATATATAATGGCTTTAGTATGATGTGTTGACTATATATAATGGCTTTAGTATGACGTGTTGACTATATATAATGGCTTTAGTATGATGTGTTGACTATATATAATGGCTTTAGTATGACGTGTTGACTATATATAATGGCTTTAGTATGACGTGTTGACTATATATAATGGCTTTAGTATGATGTGTTGACTATATATAATGGCTTTAGTATGATGTGTTGACTATATATAATGGCTTTAGTGTGATGTGTTGACTATATATAATGGCTTTGGTATGATGTGTTGACTATAATGGTTTTAATATGATGTGTTGACTATATATAATGGCTTTAGTATGATGTGTTGACTATAATGGCTTTAATGTGATGTGTTGACTATATATAATGGCTTTAGTGTGATGTGTTGACTATATATAATGGCTTTAGGATGATGTGTTGACTATAATGGCTTTAATGTGATGTGTTGACTATATATAATGGCTTTAGTGTGATGTGTTGACTATATATAATGGCTTTAGTATGATGTGTTGACTATAATGGCTTTAGTATGATGTGTTGACTATATATAATGGCTTTAGTATGATGTGTAGACTATAATGGCTTTAGTATGATGTGTTGACTATAATGGCTTTAGTATGATGTGTTGACTATATATAATGGCTTTAGTATTATGTGTTGACTATAATGGCTTTAGTATGATGTGTTGACTATATATAATGGCTTTAGTATGATGTGTTGACTATATATAATGGCTTTAGTATGATGTGTTGACTATATATAATGGCTTTAGTATGATGTGTTGACTATATATAATGGCTTTAGTATGATGTGTTGACTATATATAATGGCTTTAGTATGATGTGTTGACTATATATAATGGCTTTAGTATGATGTGTTTACTATATATAATGGCTTTAGTATGATGTGTTGACTATATATAATGGCTTTAGTATGATGTGTTTAGTATATATAATGGCTTTAGTATGATGTGTTGACTATAATGGCTTTAATATGATGTGTTGACTACATATAATGGCTTTAATATGATGTGTTGACTACATATAATGGCTTTAATATGATGTGTTGACTATAATGGCTTTAATATGATGTGTTGACTACGTATAATGGCTTTAATATGATGTGTTGACTATATATAATGGCTTAAGTATGATGTGTTGACTATAATGGTTTTAATATGATGTGTTGACTACATATAATGGCTTTAGTATGATGTGTTGACTATAATGGCTTTAATATGATGTGTTGACTATAATGGCTTTAATATGATGTGTTGACTATAATGGCTTTAATATGATGTGTTTATAATGGCTTTAATATGATGTGTTGACTACATATAATGGCTTTAGTATGATGTGTTGACTATAATGGATTTATTGTGATGTGTTGACTATATATAATGGCTTTAGTATGATGTGTTGACTATATATAATGGCTTTAGTATGATGTGTTGACTATATATAATGGCTTTAGTATGATGTGTTGACTATATATAATGGCTTTAGTATGATGTGTTGACTATATATAATGGCTTTAGTATGATGTGTTGACTATATATAATGGCTTTAGTATGATGTGTTGACTATATATAATGGCTTTAGTATGATGTGTTGACTATATATAATGGCTTTAGTGTGATGTGTTGACTATATATAATGGCTTTAGTATGATGTGTTGACTACATATAATGGCTTTAGTATGATGTGTTGACTATATATAATGGCTTTAGTGTGATGTGTTGACTATAATGGCTTTAATATGATGTGTTGACTACATATAATGGCTTTAGTATGATGTGTTGACTATATATAATGGCTTTAGTGTGATGTGTTGACTATAATGGCTTTAATATGATGTGTTGACTATAATGGCTTTAATATGATGTGTTGACTATAATGGCTTTAATATGATGTGTTGACTATAATGGTTTTAATATGATGTGTTGACTACATATAATGGCTTTAGTATGATGTGTTGACTATAATGGCTTTAATATGATGTGTTGACTATAATGGCTTTAATATGATGTGTTGACTATAATGGCTTTAATATGATGTGTTGACTATAATGGCTTTAATATGATGTGTTGACTACATATAATGGCTTTAGTATGATGTGTTGACTATAATGGATTTAATGTGATGTGTTGACTATATATAATGGCTTTAGTATGATGTGTTGACTATATATAATGGCTTTAGTATGATGTGTTGACTATAATGGCTTTAATGTGATGTGTTGACTATATATAATGGCTTTAGTATGATGTGTTGACTATATATAATGGCTTTAGTGTGATGTGTTGACTATAATGGCTTTAATATGATGTGTTGACTATAATGGCTTTAATATGATGTGTTGACTATAATGGCTTTAATATGATGTGTTGACTATAATGGTTTTAATATGATGTGTTGACTACATATAATGGCTTTAGTATGATGTGTTGACTATAATGGCTTTAATATGATGTGTTTATAATGGCTTTAATATGATGTGTTGACTATAATGGCTTTAATATGATGTGTTGACTACATATAATGGCTTTAGTATGATGTGTTGACTATAATGGATTTAATGTGATGTGTTGACTATATATAATGGCTTTAGTATGATGTGTGACTATATATAATGGCTTTAGTATGATGTGTTGACTATATATAATGGCTTTAGTATGATGTGTTGACTATATATAATGGCTTTAGTATGATGTGTTGACTATATATAATGGCTTTAGTATGATGTGTTGACTATATATAATGGCTTTAGTATGATGTGTTGACTATATATAATGGCTTTAGTATGATGTGTTGACTATATATAATGGCTTTAGTGTGATGTGTTGACTATATATAATGGCTTTAGTATGATGTGTTGACTATATATAATGGCTTTAGTATGATGTGTTGACTATATATAATGGCTTTAGTGTGATGTGTTGACTATAATGGCTTTAATATGATGTGTTGACTACATATAATGGCTTTAGTATGATGTGTTGACTATATATAATGGCTTTAGTGTGATGTGTTGACTATAATGGCTTTAATATGATGTGTTGACTATAATGGCTTTAATATGATGTGTTGACTATAATGGCTTTAATATGATGTGTTGACTATAATGGTTTTAATATGATGTGTTGACTACATATAATGGCTTTAGTATGATGTGTTGACTATAATGGCTTTAATATGATGTGTTGACTATAATGGCTTTAATATGATGTGTTGACTATAATGGCTTTAATATGATGTGTTGACTATAATGGCTTTAATATGATGTGTTGACTACATATAATGGCTTTAGTATGATGTGTTGACTATATATAATGGCTTTAGTATGATGTGTTGACTATAATGGCTTTAATGTGATGTGTTGACTATATATAATGGCTTTAGTATGATGTGTTGACTATATATAATGGCTTTAGTGTGACGTGTTGACTATAATGGCTTTAGTATGATGTGTTGACTATAATGGCTTTAGTGTGATGTGTTGACTATAATGGCTTTAATATGATGTGTTGACTATATATAATGGTTTTAGTGTGATGTGTTGACTATATATAATGGCTTTAGTATGATGTGTTGACTATAATGGCTTTAATGTGATGTGTTGACTATATATAATGGCTTTAGTATGATGTGTTGACTATATATAATGGCTTTAGTGTGATGTGTTGACTATAATGGCTTTAGTGTGATGTGTTGACTATAATGGCTTTAATATGATGTGTTGACTATAATGGCTTTAGTATGATGTGTTGACTATATATAATGGCTTTAGTGTGATGTGTTGACTACATATAATGGCTTTAATATGATGTGTTGACTATAATGGCTTTAGTGTGATGTGTTGACTATAATGGCTTTAATATGATGTGTTGACTATAATGGCTTTAATATGATGTGTTGACTACATATAATGGCTTTAGTATGATGTGTTGACTATAATGGCTTTAATATGATGTGTTGACTATAATGGCTTTAATATGATGTGTTGACTATAATGGCTTTAATATGATGGTTTTAATGGCTTTAATATGATGTGTTGACTATAATGGCTGTAATATGATGTGTTGACTATAATGGCTTTAATATGATGTGTTGACTATAATGGCTTTAATATGATGTGTTGACTATAATGGCTTTAATATGATGTGTTGACTATATATAATGGCTTTAGTATGTTGTGTTGACTATATATAATGGCTTTAGTATGATGTGTTGACTATATATAATGGCTTTAATATGATGTGTTGACTATAATGGCTTTAATATGATGTGTTGACTACATATAATGGCTTTAGTATGATGTGTTGACTATAATGGCTTTAGTATGATGTGTTGACTATAATGGCTTTAATATGATGTGTTGACTACATATAATGGCTTTAGTATGATGTGTTGACTATAATGGCTTTAATATGATGTGTTGACTATAATGGCTTTAATATGATGTGTTGACTATAATGGCTTTAGTATGATGTGTTGACTATAATGGCTTTAATATGATGTGTTGACTATAATGGCTTTAGTATGATGTGTTGACTATAATGGCTTTAATATGATGTGTTGACTATAATTGCTTTAGTATGATGTGTTGACTATAATGGCTTTAATGTGATGTGTTGACTATATATAATGGCTTTAGTATGATGTGTTGACTATATATAATGGCTTTAGTATGATGTGTTGACTATAATGGCTTTAATGTGATGTGTTGACTATATATAATGGCTTTAGTATGATGTGTTGACTATATATAATGGCTTTAGTGTGACGTGTTGACTATAATGGCTTTAGTATGATGTGTTGACTATAATGGCTTTAGTGTGATGTGTTGACTATAATGGCTTTAATATGATGTGTTGACTATATATAATGGTTTTAGTGTGATGTGTTGACTATATATAATGGCTTTAGTATGATGTGTTGACTATAATGGCTTTAGTGTGATGTGTTGACTATAATGGCTTTAATATGAGGTGTTGACTATATATAATGGCTTTAGTATGATGTCTTGACTATATATAATGTCTTTAGTATTATGTGTTGACTATATATAATGGCTTTAGTATGATGTGTTGACTATATAGAATGGCTTTAGTATGATGTGTTGACTATAATGACTTTAGTGTGATGTGTTGACTATAATGGCTTTAATATGAGGTGTTGACTATATTTAATGTCTTTAGTATTATGTGTTGACTATATATAATGGCTTTAGTATGATGTGTTGACTATATATAATGGCTTTAGTATGATGTGTTGACTATATATAATGGCTTTAGTATGACGTGTTGACTATATATAATGGCTTTAGTATGATGTGTTGACTATATATAATGGCTTTAGTATGATGTGTTGACTATATATAATGGCTTTAGTATGATGTGTTGACTATATATAATGGCTTTAGTATGATGTGTTGACTATATATAATGGCTTTAGTATGATGTGTTGACTATATATAATGGCTTTAGTGTGATGTGTTGACTATATATAATGGCTTTAGTGTGATGTGTTGACTATATATAATGGCTTTAGTATGATGTGTTGACTATATAATCGCTTTAATATGATGTGTTGACTATATATAATGGCTTTAGTGTGATGTGTTGACTACATATAATGGCTTTAATATGATGTGTTGACTATAATGGCTTTAGTGTGATGTGTTGACTATAATGGCTTTAATATGATGTGTTGACTATAATGGCTTTAATATGATGTGTTATAATGGCTGTAATATGATGTGTTGACTATAATGGCTTTAATATGATGTGTTGACTATAATGGCTTTAATATGATGTGTTGACTATAATGGCTTTAATATGATGTGTTGACTATAATGGCTGTAATATGATGTGTTGACTATAATGGCTTTAATATGATGTGTTGACTATAATGGCTTTAATATGATGTGTTGACTATAATGGCTTTAATATGATGTGTTGACTATAATGGCTTTAATATGATGTGTTGACTATATATAATGGCTTTAGTATGATGTGTTGACTATATATAATGGCTTTAGTATGATGTGTTGACTATATATAATGGCTTTAATATGATGTGTTGACTATAATGGCTTTAATATGATGTGTTGACTATATATAATGGCTTTTGTATGATGTGTTGACTACATATAATGGCTTTAGTATGATGTGTTGACTATATATAATGGCTTTAATATGATGTGTTGACTATATATAATGGCTTTAATATGATGTGTTGACTATAATGGCTTTAATATGATGTGTTGACTATAATGGCTTTAGTATGATGTGTTGACTATATATAATGGCTTTAATATGATGTGTTGACTACATATAATGGCTTTAGTATGATGTGTTGACTATATATAATGGCTTTAGTGTGATGTGTTGACTATATATAATGGCTTTAGTATGATGTGTTGACTATATATAATGGCTTTAGTGTGATGTGTTGACTACATATAATGGCTTTAATATGATGTGTTGACTATAATGGCTTTAGTGTGATGTGTTGACTATAATGGCTTTAATATGATGTGTTGACTATAATGGCTTTAATATGATGTGTTGACTACATATAATGGCTTTAGTGTGATGTGTTGACTATAATGGCTTTAATATGATGTGTTGACTATAATGGCTTTAATATGATGTGTTGACTATAATGGCTTTAATATGATGTGTTGACTATAATGGCTTTAATATGATGTGTTGACTATAATGGCTTTAATATGATGTGTTGACTACATATAATGGCTTTAATATGATGTGTTGACTATAATGGCTTTAATATGATGTGTTGACTATATATAATGGCTTTAGTGTGATGTGTTGACTATATATAATGGCTTTAGTATGACGTGTTGACTATATATAATGGCTTTAGTATGACGTGTTGACTATATATAATGGCTTTAGTATGATGTGTTGACTATATATAATGGCTTTAGTATGATGTGTTGACTATATATAATGGCTTTAGTGTGATGTGTTGACTATATATAATGGCTTTAGTGTGATGTGTTGACTATATATAATGGCTTTAGTATGATGTGTTGACTATATAATCGCTTTAATATGATGTGTTGACTATATATAATGGCTTTAGTGTGATGTGTTGACTACATATAATGGCTTTAATATGATGTGTTGACTATAATGGCTTTAGTGTGATGTGTTGACTATAATGGCTTTAATATGATGTGTTGACTATAATGGCTTTAATATGATGTGTTGACTATAATGGCTGTAATATGATGTGTTGACTATAATGGCTTTAATATGATGTGTTGACTATAATGGCTTTAATATGATGTGTTGACTATAATGGCTTTAATATGATGTGTTGACTATAATGGCTGTAATATGATGTGTTGACTATAATGGCTTTAATATGATGTGTTGACTATAATGGCTTTAATATGATGTGTTGACTATAATGGCTTTAATATGATGTGTTGACTATAATGGCTTTAATATGATGTGTTGACTATATATAATGGCTTTAGTATGATGTGTTGACTATATATAATGGCTTTAGTATGATGTGTTGACTATATATAATGGCTTTAATATGATGTGTTGACTATAATGGCTTTAATATGATGTGTTGACTATATATAATGGCTTTAGTATGATGTGTTGACTACATATAATGGCTTTAGTATGATGTGTTGACTATATATAATGGCTTTAATATGATGTGTTGACTATATATAATGGCTTTAATATGATGTGTTGACTATAATGGCTTTAATATGATGTGTTGACTATAATGGCTTTAGTATGATGTGTTGACTATATATAATGGCTTTAATATGATGTGTTGACTACATATAATGGCTTTAGTATGATGTGTTGACTATATATAATGGCTTTAGTGTGATGTGTTGACTATATATAATGGCTTTAGTATGATGTGTTGACTATATATAATGGCTTTAGTGTGATGTGTTGACTACATATAATGGCTTTAATATGATGTGTTGACTATAATGGCTTTAGTGTGATGTGTTGACTATAATGGCTTTAATATGATGTGTTGACTATAATGGCTTTAATATGATGTGTTGACTACATATAATGGCTTTAGTGTGATGTGTTGACTATAATGGCTTTAATATGATGTGTTGACTATAATGGCTTTAATATGATGTGTTGACTATAATGGCTTTAATATGATGTGTTGACTATAATGGCTTTAATATGATGTGTTGACTATAATGGCTTTAATATGATGTGTTGACTACATATAATGGCTTTAATATGATGTGTTGACTATAATGGCTTTAATATGATGTGTTGACTATATATAATGGCTTTAGTGTGATGTGTTGACTATATATAATGGCTTTAGTATGATGTGTTGACTATATATAATGGCTTTAGTGTGATGTGTTGACTACATATAATGGCTTTAATATGATGTGTTGACTATATATAATGGCTTTAATATGATGTGTTGACTACATATAATGGCTTTAGTGTGATGTGTTGACTATAATGGCTTTAATATGATGTGTTGACTATAATGGCTTTAATATGATGTGTTGACTATAATGGCTTTAATATGATGTGTTGACTATAATGGCTTTAATATGATGTGTTGACTATAATGGCTTTAATATGATGTGTTGACTATAATGGCTTTAATATGATGTGTTGACTATAATGGCTTTAGTATGATGTGTTGACTATAATGGCTTTAATATGATGTGTTGACTATAATGGCTTTAGTATGATGTGTTGACTATAATGGCTTTAATATGATGTGTTGACTATAATTGCTTTAGTATGATGTGTTGACTATAATGGCTTTAATGTGATGTGTTGACTATATATAATGGCTTTAGTATGATGTGTTGACTATATATAATGGCTTTAGTATGATGTGTTGACTATAATGGCTTTAATGTGATGTGTTGACTATATATAATGGCTTTAGTATGATGTGTTGACTATATATAATGGCTTTAGTGTGACGTGTTGACTATAATGGCTTTAGTATGATGTGTTGACTATAATGGCTTTAGTGTGATGTGTTGACTATAATGGCTTTAATATGATGTGTTGACTATATATAATGGTTTTAGTGTGATGTGTTGACTATATATAATGGCTTTAGTATGATGTGTTGACTATAATGGCTTTAATGTGATGTGTTGACTATATATAATGGCTTTAGTATGATGTGTTGACTATATATAATGGCTTTAGTGTGATGTGTTGACTATAATGGCTTTAGTGTGATGTGTTGACTATAATGGCTTTAATATGAGGTGTTGACTATATATAATGGCTTTAGTATGATGTCTTGACTATATATAATGTCTTTAGTATTATGTGTTGACTATATATAATGGCTTTAGTATGATGTGTTGACTATATAGAATGGCTTTAGTATGATGTGTTGACTATAATGACTTTAGTGTGATGTGTTGACTATAATGGCTTTAATATGAGGTGTTGACTATATATAATGTCTTTAGTATTATGTGTTGACTATATATAATGGCTTTAGTATGATGTGTTGACTATATATAATGGCTTTAGTATGATGTGTTGACTATATATAATGGCTTTAGTATGACGTGTTGACTATATATAATGGCTTTAGTATGATGTGTTGACTATATATAATGGCTTTAGTATGACGTGTTGACTATATATAATGGCTTTAGTATGACGTGTTGACTATATATAATGGCTTTAGTATGATGTGTTGACTATATATAATGGCTTTAGTATGATGTGTTGACTATATATAATGGCTTTAGTGTGATGTGTTGACTATATATAATGGCTTTAGTGTGATGTGTTGACTATATATAATCGCTTTAGTATGATGTGTTGACTATATAATCGCTTTAATATGATGTGTTGACTATATATAATGGCTTTAGTGTGATGTGTTGACTACATATAATGGCTTTAATATGATGTGTTGACTATAATGGCTTTAGTGTGATGTGTTGACTATAATGGCTTTAATATGATGTGTTGACTATAATGGCTTTAATATGATGTGTTGACTATAATGGCTGTAATATGATGTGTTGACTATAATGGCTTTAATATGATGTGTTGACTATAATGGCTTTAATATGATGTGTTGACTATAATGGCTTTAATATGATGTGTTGACTATAATGGCTGTAATATGATGTGTTGACTATAATGGCTTTAATATGATGTGTTGACTATAATGGCTTTAATATGATGTGTTGACTATAATGGCTTTAATATGATGTGTTGACTATAATGGCTTTAATATGATGTGTTGACTATATATAATGGCTTTAGTATGATGTGTTGACTATATATAATGGCTTTAGTATGATGTGTTGACTATATATAATGGCTTTAATATGATGTGTTGACTATAATGGCTTTAATATGATGTGTTGACTATATATAATGGCTTTAGTATGATGTGTTGACTACATATAATGGCTTTAGTATGATGTGTTGACTATATATAATGGCTTTAATATGATGTGTTGACTATATATAATGGCTTTAATATGATGTGTTGACTATAATGGCTTTAATATGATGTGTTGACTATAATGGCTTTAGTATGATGTGTTGACTATATATAATGGCTTTAATATGATGTGTTGACTACATATAATGGCTTTAGTATGATGTGTTGACTATATATAATGGCTTTAGTGTGATGTGTTGACTATATATAATGGCTTTAGTATGATGTGTTGACTATATATAATGGCTTTAGTGTGATGTGTTGACTACATATAATGGCTTTAATATGATGTGTTGACTATAATGGCTTTAGTGTGATGTGTTGACTATAATGGCTTTAATATGATGTGTTGACTATAATGGCTTTAATATGATGTGTTGACTACATATAATGGCTTTAGTGTGATGTGTTGACTATAATGGCTTTAATATGATGTGTTGACTATAATGGCTTTAATATGATGTGTTGACTATAATGGCTTTAATATGATGTGTTGACTATAATGGCTTTAATATGATGTGTTGACTATAATGGCTTTAATATGATGTGTTGACTACATATAATGGCTTTAATATGATGTGTTGACTATAATGGCTTTAATATGATGTGTTGACTATATATAATGGCTTTAGTGTGATGTGTTGACTATATATAATGGCTTTAGTATGATGTGTTGACTATATATAATGGCTTTAGTGTGATGTGTTGACTACATATAATGGCTTTAATATGATGTGTTGACTATATATAATGGCTTTAATATGATGTGTTGACTACATATAATCGCTTTAGTGTGATGTGTTGGCTTTAATATGATGTGTTGACTATAATGGCTTTAATATGATGTGTTGACTATAATGGCTTTAATATGATGTGTTGACTATAATGGCTTTAATATGATGTGTTGACTATAATGGCTTTAATATGATGTGTTGACTATAATGGCTTTAATATGATGTGTTGACTATAATGGCTTTAATATGATGTGTTGACTACATATAATGGCTTTAATATGATGTGTTGACTATAATGGCTTTAATATGATGTGTTGACTATAATGGCTTTAATATGATGTGTTGACTACATATAATGGCTTTAGTATGATGTGTTGACTATAATGGCTTTAATATGATGTGTTGACTATAATGGCTTTAGTGTGATGTGTTGACTATAATGGCTTTAATATGATGTGTTGACTATATATAATGGTTTTAGTGTGATGTGTTGACTATATATAATGGCTTTAGTATGATGTGTTGACTATAATGGCTTTAATGTGATGTGTTGACTATATATAATGGCTTTAGTATGATGTGTTGACTATATATAATGGCTTTAGTGTGATGTGTTGACTATAATGGCTTTAGTGTGATGTGTTGACTATAATGGCTTTAATATGAGGTGTTGACTATATATAATGGCTTTAGTATGATGTCTTGACTATATATAATGTCTTTAGTATTATGTGTTGACTATATATAATGGCTTTAGTATGATGTGTTGACTATATAGAATGGCTTTAGTATGATGTGTTGACTATAATGACTTTAGTGTGATGTGTTGACTATAATGGCTTTAATATGAGGTGTTGACTATATATAATGTCTTTAGTATTATGTGTTGACTATATATAATGGCTTTAGTATGATGTGTTGACTATATATAATGGCTTTAGTATGATGTGTTGACTATATATAATGGCTTTAGTATGACGTGTTGACTATATATAATGGCTTTAGTATGATGTGTTGACTATATATAATGGCTTTAGTATGACGTGTTGACTATATATAATGGCTTTAGTATGACGTGTTGACTATATATAATGGCTTTAGTATGATGTGTTGACTATATATAATGGCTTTAGTATGATGTGTTGACTATATATAATGGCTTTAGTGTGATGTGTTGACTATATATAATGGCTTTAGTGTGATGTGTTGACTATATATAATCGCTTTAGTATGATGTGTTGACTATATAATCGCTTTAATATGATGTGTTGACTATATATAATGGCTTTAGTGTGATGTGTTGACTACATATAATGGCTTTAATATGATGTGTTGACTATAATGGCTTTAGTGTGATGTGTTGACTATAATGGCTTTAATATGATGTGTTGACTATAATGGCTTTAATATGATGTGTTGACTATAATGGCTGTAATATGATGTGTTGACTATAATGGCTTTAATATGATGTGTTGACTATAATGGCTTTAATATGATGTGTTGACTATAATGGCTTTAATATGATGTGTTGACTATAATGGCTGTAATATGATGTGTTGACTATAATGGCTTTAATATGATGTGTTGACTATAATGGCTTTAATATGATGTGTTGACTATAATGGCTTTAATATGATGTGTTGACTATAATGGCTTTAATATGATGTGTTGACTATATATAATGGCTTTAGTATGATGTGTTGACTATATATAATGGCTTTAGTATGATGTGTTGACTATATATAATGGCTTTAATATGATGTGTTGACTATAATGGCTTTAATATGATGTGTTGACTATATATAATGGCTTTAGTATGATGTGTTGACTACATATAATGGCTTTAGTATGATGTGTTGACTATATATAATGGCTTTAATATGATGTGTTGACTATATATAATGGCTTTAATATGATGTGTTGACTATAATGGCTTTAATATGATGTGTTGACTATAATGGCTTTAGTATGATGTGTTGACTATATATAATGGCTTTAATATGATGTGTTGACTACATATAATGGCTTTAGTATGATGTGTTGACTATATATAATGGCTTTAGTGTGATGTGTTGACTATATATAATGGCTTTAGTATGATGTGTTGACTATATATAATGGCTTTAGTGTGATGTGTTGACTACATATAATGGCTTTAATATGATGTGTTGACTATAATGGCTTTAGTGTGATGTGTTGACTATAATGGCTTTAATATGATGTGTTGACTATAATGGCTTTAATATGATGTGTTGACTACATATAATGGCTTTAGTGTGATGTGTTGACTATAATGGCTTTAATATGATGTGTTGACTATAATGGCTTTAATATGATGTGTTGACTATAATGGCTTTAATATGATGTGTTGACTATAATGGCTTTAATATGATGTGTTGACTATAATGGCTTTAATATGATGTGTTGACTACATATAATGGCTTTAATATGATGTGTTGACTATAATGGCTTTAATATGATGTGTTGACTATATATAATGGCTTTAGTGTGATGTGTTGACTATATATAATGGCTTTAGTATGATGTGTTGACTATATATAATGGCTTTAGTGTGATGTGTTGACTACATATAATGGCTTTAATATGATGTGTTGACTATATATAATGGCTTTAATATGATGTGTTGACTACATATAATGGCTTTAGTGTGATGTGTTGGCTTTAATATGATGTGTTGACTATAATGGCTTTAATATGATGTGTTGACTATAATGGCTTTAATATGATGTGTTGACTATAATGGCTTTAATATGATGTGTTGACTATAATGGCTTTAATATGATGTGTTGACTATAATGGCTTTAATATGATGTGTTGACTATAATGGCTTTAATATGATGTGTTGACTATAATGGCTTTAATATGATGTGTTGACTACATATAATGGCTTTAATATGATGTGTTGACTATAATGGCTTTAATATGATGTGTTGACTATAATGGCTTTAATATGATGTGTTGACTACATATAATGGCTTTAGTATGATGTGTTGACTATAATGGCTTTAATATGATGTGTTGACTATAATGGCTTTAATATGATGTGTTGACTATAATGGCTTTAGTATGATGTGTTGACTATAATGGCTTTAATATGATGTGTTGACTATAATGGCTTTAGTATGATGTGTTGACTATAATGGCTTTAGTATGATGTGTTGACTATAATGGCTTTAATATGATGTGTTGACTATAATGGCTTTAGTATGATGTGTTGACTATAATGGCTTTAATATGATGTGTTGACTACATATAATGGCTTTAGTATGATGTGTTGACTATATATAATGGCTTTAATATGATGTGTTGACTACATATAATGGCTTTAGTATGATGTGTTGACTATATATAATGGCTTTAGTATTGTGTGTTGAAGATCAGCAACAAGGGGACAAAAGTTCACAATTTTTACTTGGAGTTTGAATGTCTGAAAATCTTTTAATGATGTATGGTTTTGAAGCTTTTGGTAAGGTTCATTTATTAAATTATAATTAGACATTTTTTGAGACTGAGCATTAGATGCACTATTGTAAAGTGGCTGTTCCACTGGATGTCATAGGTGAATGCACCAATTTGTAAGTCGCTCTGGATAAGAGCGTCTCCTAAATGACTTAAATGTAAATGTCTTAATAGTTGATATCTTGGTGTGGAGATACATTTATATTATGTAGCTAGGTGAGACAACCACGTATCACAGTCAAATACAGTACCAGTCAAAAGTTTGGACAGACCACCTCATTCAAGGGTTTTTCTTGTACTATTTTCTACATTGTAGAATAATAGCGAAGATTTCAAATTATGAAATGACATATATGGAATCATTTATAGCCGAAGAAACTGAGAAACTGCAGGGCGCCAAATTTAAAACAACAGAAATCCCATAATTAAAATTCCTCAAACATACACATTTATTTACACTATTTTAAATATACAATAGTTGTAAATCCAGCCACAGTGTCCGCTTTCAAAAAGGCTTTATGACGAAAGCAAACCAATCGATTATGTTAGGTCAGAGCCAAGTCACAGAAAAACACAGCCATTTTTCCAAATCACTAACCTTTGATGATCTTCATCAGATGACACTCTTAGGACTTCATGTTACACAATACATGTATGTTTTGTTCGGTAAAGTTCATATTTATATCCAAAAATCAGAATTGACATTGGCACGTTATGTTTAGTAGTTCCAAAACATCCGGGGATTTTGCAGCAAGCCACATCAATTTACAGAAATACTCATAATAAACATTAATAAACGATACAAGTGTTATTCACAGATTTAAGATATACTTCTCCTTAATGCAACCGCTGTCAGATTTTTAAAAAACAAACCATGCAATAATCTGAGTACGGCGCTCAGAAGAATAAGTCACAATAGCTGCAATGTTGCCATCAACATAAACAAGAAATTACAAAATAAATATTCCCTTAACTTTGATGACCTACATCAGAAAGCACTCCAGTAATCCCAGGTCCACAATAAATGTTTGTTTTGTTCGATAATGTCCGTTATTTATGTCCAAATACCTTATTTTGTTAGCGCGTTTCGTATACATATCCAAACGCTCATTCTGGTCAGCGTTACGTCGGACAAAAACTTCAAAAAGTTATATTACAGGTCAAAGCAACATTTCAAACTAAGTACAGAATCAATAATTTAGACATTTACATTTACATTTAAGTCATTTAGCAGACGCTCTTATCCAGAGCGACTTACAAATTGGTGCATTCACCTTATGACATCCAGTAGAAGAGTCACTTTACAATAGTGCATCTAAATCTTAAAGGGGGGGGGGGATGAGAAGGATTACTTATCCTATCCTAGATATTCCTTAAAGAGGTGGGGTTTCAGGTGTCTCCGGAAGGTGGTGATTGACTCTGATTGACGCTGTCCTGGCGTCGTGAGGGAGTTTGTTCCACCATTGGGGGGCCAGAGCAGCGAACAGTTTTGACTGGGCTGAGCGGGAACTGTACTTCCTCAGTGGTAGGGAGGCGAGCAGGCCACAGGTGGATGAACGCAGTGCCCTTGTTTGGGTGTAGGGCCTGATCAGAGCCTGGAGGTACTGAGGTGCCGTTCCCTCACAGCTCCGTAGGCAAGCACCATGGTCTTGTAGCGGATGCGAGCTTCAACTGGAAGCCAGTGGAGAGAGCGGAGGAGCGGGGTGACGTGAGAGAACTTGGGAAGGTTGAACACCAGACGGGCTGCGGCGTTCTGGATGAGTTGTAGGGGTTTAATGGCACAGGCAGGGAGCCCAGCCAACAGCGAGTTGCAGTAATCCAGACGGGAGATGACAAGTGCCTGGATTAGGACCTGCGCCGCTTCCTGTGTGAGGCAGGGTCGTACTCTGCGGATGTTGTAGAGCATGAACCTACAGGAACGGGCCACCGCCTTGATGTTAGTTGAGAACGACAGGGTGTTGTCCAGGATCACGCCAAGGTTCTTAGCGCTCTGGGAGGAGGACACAATGGAGTTGTCAACCGTGATGGCGAGATCGTTAGGATGTTTTTAACATATAGCTTCAATAAAGTTCCAACCGAAGTATTCCTTTGTGTCTTGATGAGCAATGGAAAGCAAGTGGATACCATGAGGAATGCGTGTGATCAGAAAATGGCTGACTGCCAATAATTGTCATAGATTCTGCTCTCATTCAGTCCCACAACACAGTATTCAAATTTTGATACATGGTTGACATCTAGTGGAACCCCTAGGAAGTGCAACATCATTAATATCTCAAGGGGATTTCATTGGGAACTGTGGTGAATACATACCAAGCTTAGATTTCTCACTTCCTGTTTTGATTTCTCCTCAGGATTCTGCCTGCCTTATGAGTTCTGTTATACTCACAGACATCATTCAAACAGTTTTAGAAACTTTAGAGTGTTTTCTATCCGATACTAAGAGTAATATGCATATATTAGCAGCTGAGACTGAGGAGCAGGCCGTTTACTTTGGGCAACTTATTCATCCAAGCTACTCAATACTGCCCCCCAGCCATAAGAAGTTAACCATTAGGGATTAGCGGTTATGTAGCATGGATAAGGAGTAATTGCAAATATTAAACATAAGTCCGACTAGGTTAGACTGAGAGAGAGAGGAATGTGTGTGTATGCCTAAAAAAACTCCTAGAAACAATTAAACTATGGTTGAACCGACCCGGCTATAACTCTGAGAATGTATGATAGGACAGGGAGTGCCCCTCCAGGTTTCCTTTATCTTGGGAGGACTGGAACTGTCAGCTGGGTAGTGATAAACTGTGGTGAGAATTATGGAGAAGAAGATAGCTCTCCTAATGTTAGTGTGCATGTGTGTGCATAGGTTAGAAGAATGTTATAAAAGGAATATCTTTGTATATGAACGGCAGAGCTCTCGTGAATAAACTTTGATTGGACTATTTGTGAGTTGGGAATTCTGTCTGTTTCATTTAACTTGTTATGGCCGCAATCCCGTTAACGGGATAATTGTCATCAACAACCGCTGAATTGCATTCAATGAATATTACTACAAATATTTATATTCATGAAATCACAAGTGCAATATAGGAAAACACAGCTTAGCCTTTTGTTAATCCACCTGTTGTCAGATTTTGAAAATATGCTTTACAGCTAAATAAATCCAAGCGTTTGTGTAAGTCTGTCAATCGCTCGACAAAACATTATGTACACTTCGCATCAAGTAACTTGGTCACGAAAATCAGAAAAGCAATTAAATTAATCGTTCACCTTTGATGATCTTCGGATGTTTTCACTCACGAGACTCTCGGTTACACAATAAATGTTCCTTTTGTTCCATAAAGATGATTTTTATATTCAAAATACCTCCGTTTGTTTGGTGCATTATGTTCAGAAATCCACAGGAAAGAGCAGTCACGACAACGCAGCCAAATTCCAAATAGTTTCCGTAATGTCCAAAATCAAATCAAATCAAATTTTATTTATCACATACACATGGTTAGCAGATGTTAATGCAAGTGTAGCGAAATGCTTGTGCTTCTAGTTCCGACAATGCAGTAATAACCAACAAGTAATCTAACTAACAATTCCAAAACTACTGTCTTATACACACAAGTGTAGGGGGATAAAGAATATGTACATAAAGATATATGAATGAGTGATGGTACAGAGCGGCATAGGCAAGATACAGTAGATGGTATCGAGTACAGTATATACATATGAGATGAGTATGTAAACAAAGTGGCATAGTTAAAGTGGCTAGTGATACATGTATTACATAAAGATGCAGTAGATGATATAGAGTACAGTATATACGTATACATATGAGATGAATAATGTAGGGTATGTAAACATTATATTAGCATTGTTTAAAGTGGCTAGTGATATATCTTACATCATTTCCCATCAATTCCCATTTTTAAAGTGGCTGGAGTTGAGTCAGTGTGTTGGCAGCAGCCACTCAATGTTAGTGGTGGCTGTTTAACAGTCTGATGGCCTTGAGATAGAAGCTGTTTTTCAGTCTCTCGGTCCCAGCTTTGATGCACCTGTACTGACCTCGCCTTCTGGATGATAGCGGGGTGAACAGGCAGTGGCTCGGGTGGTTGTTGTCCTTGATGATCTTTATGGCCTTCCTGTAACTTCGGGGTGGTGTAGGTGTCCTGGAGGGCAGGTAGTTTGCCCCCAGTGATGCGTTGTGCAGACCTCACTACCCTCTGGAGAGCCTTACGGTTGTGGGCGGAGCAGTTGCCGTAGCAGGCGGTGATACAGCCCGCCAGGATGCTCTCGATTGTGCATCTGTAGAAGTTTGTGAGTGCTTTTGGTGACCAGACAAATTTCTTCAGCCTCCTGAGGTTGAAGAGTTGAAGAGGTGCTGCTGCGCCTTCTTCACGATGCTGTCTGTGTGGGTGGACCAATTAAGT
Organism: Oncorhynchus keta; assembly: GCF_023373465.1. Taxonomy (NCBI): domain Eukaryota; kingdom Metazoa; phylum Chordata; class Actinopteri; order Salmoniformes; family Salmonidae; genus Oncorhynchus; species Oncorhynchus keta. The sequence goes on along the minus strand of NC_068425.1, from coordinate 27,458,028 downwards.
TTGTCTGTGATGTGTATGCCGAGGAACTTAAAACTTGCTACCCTCTCCACTACTGTTCTATCGATGTGGATAGGGGGTGTTCCCTCTGCTGTTTCTTGAAGTCCACAATCATCTCCTTAGTTTTGTTGACGTTGAGTGTGAGGTTATTTTCCTGACACCACACTCCGAGGGCCCTCACCTCCTCCCTGTAGGCCGTCTCGTCGTTGTTGGTAATCAAGCCTATCACTGTTGTGTCGTCCGCAAACTTGATGATTGAGTTGGAGGCGTGCGTGGCCACGCAGTCGTGGGTGAACAGGGAGTATAGGAGAGGGCTCAGAATGCACCCTTGTGGGGCCCCAGTGTTGAGGATCAGCGGGGTGGAGATGTTGTTGCCTATCCTCACCACCTGAGGGCGGCCCGTCAGGAAATCCAGTACCCAGTTGCACAGGGCGAGGTCGAGACCCAGGGTCCCGAGCTTGATGAAGAGCTTTGAGGGTACTATAGTGTTAAATGCCGAGCTGTAGTCGATGAACAGCATTCTCACATAGGTATTCCTCTTGTCCAGATGGGTTAGGGCAGTGTGCAGTGTGGTTGAGATTGCATCGTCTGTGGACCTATTTGGGCGGTAAGCAAATTGGAGTGGGTCTAGGGTGTCAGGTAGGGTGGAGGTGATATGGTCCTTGACTAGTCTCTCAAAGCACTTCATGATGACGGAAGTGAGTGCTACGGGGGCGGTAGTCGTTTAGCTCAGTTACCTTAGCTTTCTTGGGAACAGGGACAATGGTGGCCCTCTTGAAGCATGTGGGAACAGAAGACTGGGATAAGGATTGATTGAATATGTCTGTAAACACACCAGCCAGCCGGTCTGCGCATGCTCTGAGGACACGGCTGGGGATGCCGTCTGTGCCTGCAGCATTGCGAGGGTTAACACGTTTAAATGTTTTACTCACGTCGGCTGCAGTGATGGAGAGTCCGCAGGTTTTGGTTGCGGGCAGTGTCAGTGGCACTGTATTGTCCTCAAATCGGGCAAAAAAGTTATTTAGTCTATCTGGGAGCAAGAAATCCTGGTCCGTGACGGGGCTGGTTTTCTTTTTGTAATCCGTGATTGACTGTAGACCCTGCCACATACCTCTTGTGTCTGAGCCGTTGAATTGCGACTCTACTTTGTCTCTATACTGACGCTTAGCTTGTTTGATTGCCTTGCGGAGGGAATAGCTACACTGTTTGTATTCGGTCATGTTTCCGGTCACCTTGCCATGGTTAAAAGCAGTGGTTCGCGCTTTCAGTTCCACACGAATGCTGCCATCAATCCACGGTTTCTGGTTTGGGAATGTTTTAATCGTTGCTATGGGAACGACATCGTCAATGCACTTTCTAATGAACTCGGTCACCGAATCAGCATTTTCGTCAATGTTGTTGTTGGAAGCAATGTGGAACATATCCCAATCCACGTGATCGAAGCAGCCTTGAAGCGTGGAATCAGATTGGTCGGACCAGCGTTGAACAGACCTGAGCGCGGGAGCTTCTTGTTTTAGTTTCTGTCTGTAGGCAGGGAGCAACAAAATGAAGTCTTGGTCAGCTTTTCCGAAAGGAGGGCGGGGCAGGGCCTTATATGCGTCGCGGAAGTTAGAATAACAATGATCCAGGGTTTTACCAGCCCTGGTTGCGCAATCAATATGCTGATACAATTTAGGGAGTCTTGTTTTCAGATTAGCCTTGTTAAAATCCCCAGCTACAATGAATGCAGCCTCAGGATATGTGGTTTCCAGTTTGCAAAGAGTCAAATAAAGTTTGTTCAGGGCCATCGATGTGTCTGCTTGGGGGGGAATATATACGGCTGTGATTATAATCGAAGAGAATTCCCTTGGTAGATAATGCGGCCGACATTTGATTGTGAGGAATTCTAAGTCAGGTGAACAGAAGGACTTGAGTTCCTGTATGTTGTTATGATCACACCACGTCTCGTTAATCATAAGGCATACCCCCCCGCCCCTCTTCTTACCAGAAAGATGGTTGTTTCTGTCGGCGCGATGCGTGAAGAAACCAGCTGGCTGCACCGACTCCGTTAGCGTCTCTCGAGTGAGCCATGTTCTGTGAAGCAAAGAACGTTACAGTCTCTGATGTCTCTTTGGAATGCTACCCTTGCTCGGATTTCATCAACCATGTTGTCAAGAGACTGGACATTGGCGAGTAGTATGCTAGGGAGTGGTGCTCGATGTGCCCGTCTCCGGAGCTTGAGCAGAAGACCGCTTCATTTGCCTCTTTTAGGATGTCGTTGTTTTGGCCCCCTGGCTGCGATCCGTTCCGTTGTCCTGGGTGGAAGGCAGAACACAGGATCCGCTTCGCGAAAGTCATATTCCTGGTCGTAATGATGGTGAGTTGACGTTGCTATTATATTCAGTAGTTTTTCCCGACTCTATGTAATGAAACCTAAGATTACCTGGGGTACCAATGTAAGAAATAACACGTAAAAAACAAAATACTGCATAGTTTCCTAGGAACGTGAAGCGAGGTAGCAATCTGTCCGCGCCGGAAGTAATTGACAAGAAATTACCATGATAAATATTCCCTTACCTTTGATGATCTACATCAGAAAGCACTCCAGGAATCCCAGGTCCACAATAAATGTTTGTTTTGTTCGATAATGTCCGTTATTTATGTCCAAATACCTTCTTTTGTTAGCCCGTTTGGTATACATATCCAAACGCTCATTCTGGCCAGTGTTACGTCGGACAAACTTCAAAAAGTTATATTACAGGTCGAAGAAACGTTTCAAACTAAGTACAGAATCAATCATTAGGATGTTTTTAACATATAGCTTCAATAAAGTTCCAACCAGAGTATTATTTTGTCTTCATGAGCAATGAGCAAGTGGATGCCATGAAAAATGCATGTGATCAGAAAATGTCTGACTGCCAGACACAGAAATGATTCTGCTCTCATTCACTCCCACAACACAGGTCTCATTCAAATTTCTATAGATGGGTGACATCTAGTGGAACCCCTAGGCAGTGCAACATCATTAATATCTCAAGGGGATTTCATTGGGGACTGCAGTGAATACATACAAAGCTCAGATTTCTCACTTCCTGTTTTGATTTCTCCTCAGGATTCTGCTTGACATATAAGTAATGTTATAGTCACAGACATCATTCAAACAGTTTTAGAAACTTTTGAGTTTTCTATCCAATACTAATAATAATATGCATATATTAGCAACTGAGACGGAGGAGCAGGCCGTTTACTTTGGGCAACTTATTCATCCAAGCTACTCAATACTGCCACCCAGCCATAAGAAGTTAAGAAGGTTAATATTGCCCCCTCCTGGGAGATACATAAAACTCCTACTGTTTAAGGGGTGGGGGAATTTTGGTGGTTTGTATCACTGTGGAGGCGAGCACAATAATACACAGCTGTGTCCTCAGTCTGCAGAGTCTGTCCTTTTAAAAACAACATGTTGCTGGAAGTGTCACCAGTGATGCTGAACTTGTTCATATTTATAAGTTATGCTTCATTATTGATACAGTATATCCAATCCACTCCAGTGTTTTCCCTACAGGCTGGCAAATCCAAGTTGTACTAGAGCTAGAAACAGCGTATGAAACCTTACATGAGCTGGTCAGTATTGGAGGCTGGCTACAGCAATAGAGATGGAGGGAACATGGTTAGTGTTGAAGGTGAACTGGTGGGTTTTGCTCTTCTCTACTCTCCAGGACTCAGAGGGACATACTAATACAGAGTTGTTTTATAGGGAAAGGTAGAGGAGGTGAAAGGAAGAGATGGGATCGGTGAAATTAGCATTGGACCAGAGGGTTGGTTTTCATTGATGGAGGGGAAAGAGGAGAGGGGTTATACTGTAGAGGCCGGCATACTGAAGCTCTTATCATGTCATCTTAATTAGAGGGTCCACAGTTTGTAACTTGTGAGGTTGGAGCTTGTGATTATATATTATATTATGGAGAAGGTTGGAGCTATACTGTATATTGAGCATAGATATTATCTCTAACACCATTTCAAAGATAACCATGTAGTATAAACTAAATTAATCATTCCATGGGTGGGATTTTACTTGTTAAGAAGTGTAATATCTGTGTTGTTGTTTGTGTCACAATGCTTTGCTTTATCTTGGCCAAGTCGCAGTTGTAAATGAGAACTGTTCTCAACTGGCCTACCTGGTTAAATAAAGGTGAAATAAATAAATACATGTTTTTTTAAATATCACACCTCCTGATTGATACATGTAACTCCAACTGTTTAAGGAATGAGTGAGTTTTTGTGCAAGTCTGTCCCTGGTTTGTATCACTGTGAGTCTCGGGCACAATAATACACAGCTGTGTCTTCAGTCTGCAGGTTCTGTCCTGTTAAAGTCACTATCTTGTTAGAAGAGTCTAAAGTGAGGCTGAACTTGTTTTTCAGTGAATCCTTGTAGATTGTGTTTCCAGTATATATTTGCCCAATCCACTCCAGTCCTTTCCCTGCAGGTTGTCGGATCCAAGCTGTCCAATAGCTAGTAACAGAATATGAGACCTTACAGGAGATGGTCAGTGGTTGACCTGGCTGGACAGTCATAGAGGCTGGCTGAGTGAGTTCTTCACAGTGAACACCTGTGGGAAGAGAAGTAAGGAAGAGATAATTACAAGCTCCAAATAGTGTCAAATCATATCAGTCTAATTATGTTTTCATTAATGTATTATTTCCCCCAGATTCAAAGACTCACAGGAGGCAGCTGCCAGCAGCAGCAGTAGAGTTTCAGGGAACATGGTTTGTGTTGAAGCTGAACTGGTGGGAGATGCACTTCTCTACTCTCCAGGACTCAGAGGGATGTTCCTTGGAACACACAATGAGAGACTGTTTATATAGAGGTGGAGAGAGTGAGAGAAGACTAGTTACAAGTGATATTTGCATAAGATAGTGAAACAGGGAGAAAATAACTGCCAATGTTAGTGAAAAATGGTGGGGGTTAGAAAAGGTCTCAATTATGGGACACAAATGACATGGATAGTTTATTGCATTGTTGGTAATCCTAATATGTTGAAAAAATGGATTCAAATGATGATCCTTGTTAAAACATATTTCCATGGATGTGCTTGTGAACATTGTCATTAAACAACAATCTGAGGGTATTGATGCTGCTTGTGCTGAATGGGGAAGTATTGTTTTGAACAGCTCTCTCACCACTCTCTCTCAATATGTATACTGGGCACAGTAATAGACTGCTGTGTCCTCACTCTTCAGGCTGTTCATCTGTAGGTACAGCTTACTGCTGGAGTCATCTCTGGGTGAATCTATCCTGGACCGTCTGAGAATAGAATGGACTCGAACCACCAATGTGTATAAAGGCAACAAATCCAAATTCCATCCAAGCCGTATGGTACCTACTGAATGTGAACCCAGAGGCTGTACAGGTCAGTTTGTGTGATTGTCCAGGTTTTTTTTAACCATTGGTCCAGACTCAGTCAGTGTCTGACCATGAACACCTGTGGAAATAGAAAGTAGAGATCATGTTGAAGTAAATAAAACCTGATTGACATTACTTTGATAAACATTGTTATTATCCTCACCTGTTAGATAGTGTCATGACGTTGGCCTGTGGGTAAGGTTTATGACCCCCCCCCATAAATGCCTTTCTCCCTTCCCTCTCGCTTGACTCTACAGAGGGACTCTTGGATAGCCTTTGTTAAACATAGAGAGTCTGGGAACATCAAACAAGTGGAGGGAAAGGAACTATATTTCGGTAATAGAACCAGTTGAAAATATGAGTTGGTACTTAATGAATATGATGCCAGTTCGGTTGTCATCTGAGACATTATGTTGGATGACAGGATGACATAAACTGTATCAGGGAAAGTCTACACATTATAGTTATTTGATTCACATGGCATTGTTGTGCAATTCAATTAATTAAATATAAAATTATTTGTGAGAAGATTAAATGTAATTTTAGCTTCCAAATTAGAGATTTGGGTTTTCATAAGGATAGGGCTCTGCTCAATCAGTGGCCCACCCCTGTGAAGAGACATCGGTTATAAACTATGAAACACACCCTTCTCCCTCCACTATATAAAGCCCTTGATGAAATATAACCTCCTCTTCCGAGGACGATAGGATGACGGTCCATACGTTGAAAATAACTAACATTTCAACTACAGAACTAAGTCAACCTCAGGGTGAGCTTTGGTTGTGAATGGTATAAACTTTGAACTCTTACTCACTAAAGAAGTGAGACATCCTAGCCTTTGAGTTAGCAACAGCAGCTGTAAACGTGGGCTAGGAAAGGAAGGACAGAGTATCCCATCTACCACCCAACAACGACACTGCAACATTTCCCGTTCACCACCAAGGAAAAATCTTCAAAAACAAAGGACTCTGTTGGGCAACAAGGCCTTCCATCTACCACCAACCTACCGAAGCGCAGCTCAGAGTAAATAGTTATTGCATTTTCCTTTTCCAAATGGGCAGTAATTTAGAATGTGTAAGATTCTGTATTTACGATAGAGTAGCTGATAGAGACACAGCTTCTCCCTTTGTTCCTCAAGTCTTCCAACTCTTTCACTCAACCCCAACCCCGTTTCTTTGTGTAAACAGCTGTCATATCTGTTCCGTCCGCCAGGGACGTTTTCCTTTATGACATAATTTGTAATCAATGTATGATTAAGTCTGTGTATATGTAATTCTGTGTGATTAGTTAGGTATTTAGTAAATAAATAATTAAACCCAATTTTGTATTGCTGATTCAACTTGTTAGCCAGGGTTCGTGAAGATAACCAAGAATTTACAACTTTCAGATGAGACTGAAATAAGGTGACAATTAATATTGACTGCTATTGATGTAAAATATTACTAGGTCTTTAAGAGTTTATTCGGAAGATAACAGCTCTATAAATATTATTTTGTGGTGCCCCGACTTTCTAGTTAATTACATTTACATGATTAGCTCAATAAGGTAATATTAATTACAGAGAAAGGATTTTATAGAATAGCATGTCATATCACTTAATCCGGCATAGCCAAAGACACGACTATAGACTGTCAGTAAGAATACTCCTGTGGTAGGAAACATGGTGATTTGTTAAGTTCTCTAAAGGTAGTTGAGACAGTCCTCTGCAGAAACAGCCTCCAACACAGACATTAATCAATATGGAGGACTGGAGAGATTTGCATGAGCTCCTTCCTCTTCACTGGAAGGGCCAATCACAGGAGTCTTTGATATATCCCTACATTTGACCTGGTATGAGGTCATCTTGAGATGCTCTGTAATGGAATTGAACAACATTGACCCAGGAACAACTTAAAACGACTTATAACATATGACAGTTGAGTATTTCTACAACCTGTTTCTGTGTCATCAAAGTATATCAGAATGAGACCATCTGAATCCCTCAATATTAATTTAGGTGAATAACAATTTTATTAAGGTATATAATAGAGACGGTATTCTGTTATCTGTATGTGATTTTATTCTGTGATATGTAATGATAGATAGGTAGCCTGTTTCAGGTTGTGGTTTCTCAATTTATGTTTTGAGGTAGGAGTTTTAGCACGTTAGCACGTAGGGTGCACCAATTCATGTCACCTTGTTAGTCAGTATGTGTTATACCTGTGCTGGTTTCCCATCTCATTAGTGGGAAGGTGTTTAACCTGTGCTGGCCCAGGTGATATTTATGAGTGGCTTGGCCAGTGCTCTAGTTGTCTTGAAAGATGTGGTTCCTATCTTTAATTTTGGTATGGGTTTTCTTTTGTGTCCCTCTTCTTGGGCAAATTTAGTGGGCACTCATGGTGGGTGTCTTTTAGGTTCTAGTTGTTGTTGCTAGTCAACTTTCAGTAGAAAACTGGTAATGTTTTGTATCACTGAGTCTCCGGCATATTAATAAACAGCTGTGTCTTCGGTCTGAAAGTTCTTCCCTTGTAGAAACACTGTATTGCTGGAGGTGTTAACTGTGAAGCTGGTTTTGCTCTTTAGTAAGTCTTTGGTTTCAGTGCCCCCACTACTGCATTTGTATCCTATCCATTCCAATGCTTTTCCTTCAGGCTGTCGAATCCAGTGAAGACAATATCTTGTTATTGAAATCCTACAGGAGAGGGTGAGTGACACTGGCTTAACAACCATAGAACCTGGCTGAGTTAGAACATCAGAATGAACACCTGTTTGGAGAAGAAAACATGAAAACCATTCATTAGTATCACTGTGAACATGAAAATGTGTATATTGAAGCTGTTAATGTTTAGTTTATACTGTTGAGGAAGAGACTCACATAAGACAGCTGCCAGCAGCAGCAGCAGCAGCAGAGATGCAGGGAACATGGTTTGTGTTGAAGCTGAACTGGTGGGAGCTGCTCTTCTCTACTCTCCAGGACTCAGAGGGACGTACTAGGACTCTGAGAGGTTTTATATATGGAGGAGAGAGAGAAAGGAAGAGGGGCTAGGTAGAAGAGGGGCAAGGTGGAATTTGGATAGGGAGAGGACATATACAGTGCCTTCGGAAAATATTCAGACCCCTTACTTTTTTCCACATTTTGTTATGTTGCAGCCTTATTCTAAAAATGATTAATTTGTTTTATTTTACTCATCAATCTACACACAATACCTCATAATGCCAAAGTAAAAAATGATTTTTAGAAATGTTTGCAAATATCACATTTCCATAAGTATACAGACCCTTTATGCAGTACTTTGTTTCAAGCACCTTTGGCAACAATTACAGTCTTGAGTCTTCTTGGGTATGATGCTACAAGTTTGCCACACCTGTATTTGGGGAGTTTCTCACATTCATCTCTGCTGATCCTCAAGCTCTGTCAGGTTGGTCGGGGAGCATTGCTGGACATTGTTAGATCGGGATCAAGTCCAGGCTCTGGCTGGGCCACTCAAGGACATTCAGAGACTTGTCCCGAAGCCACTCCTGCATTGTCTTGGCTGTGTGCTTAGGGTCGTTGTCCTTTTGGAAGTTGAACCGACACCCCAGTCTGAGGTCATGAGCACTCTGGAGCAGGTTTTCATCAAGAATCTCTCAAAACTTTGCTGCGTTCATGTTTGCCTCGATCCTGACTGGTCTCCCAGTCTCTGCCGCTGAAAAACACCCTCACAGCATGATGCTGCCACCTCCATGCTTCACCAAAAGGATGGTGCCAGGTTTCCTCTAGACTTGATGCTTGGCATTCAGGCAAAAGAGTTCCATCTTGGTTTCATCAGACCAGAGACTCTTGTTTATCATAGTCTGAGGGTCTTTAGGTGTCTTTTGGCAAACTCCATGCAGGCTGTCATGTGCCTTTTACTGAGGAGTGGCTTCCGTCTGGCCGCTCAACCATAAAGGCCTGATTGGTGGAGGGCTGCAGAGATGGTTGTCATTCTGGAAGGTTCTCCTATCTCTACAGAGGAACTCTAGAGCTCTGTCAGAGTGACCATTGGGTATCTTGGTTACCTCCCTGATAAAGGCCATTCTCCCCTGATTGCTCAGTTTGGATGGGCGACCAGCTCTAGGAGAGACTTGATGGAGGCCACTGTGTTCTTGGGAACCTTCAATTTTGCATGCATTTTTTGGTACCCTTCCCCAGATCTGTGCCTCAGCACAATCCTGTCTTGGAGCTCTACGGACAATTCTTATGACCTCATCACTTGATTTTTGCTCTGACATGTACTGTCAACTGTGGGACCTTTCCAAATCATGTCAAATCAATTGAATGAACCACAGATGGACTCCAATCAAGTCTTAGAAACATTGCATGGATGATGAATGGAAACAGGATAACCAGAGATAAATTTAGAATCTTGTAGCAAAGGGTCTGAATGCCTATTTATATGAGTTATTTCTGTTATTTCGTTTTAATATATTAGAAAAATGTCTAAACCTGTCTTTGCTTCGTCATTATGTGGTATTGTGTGTAGATTGCTGAGGATTCTATTTCATTTTATACATTTTAGAATAAGGCTGTAACGTAACAAAATGTGAGAAAAAGTCAAGTGGTCTGAAAACTTTCTGAAGACACTTGTCATGTCTTTACTATCATTAACCTGTCTAGGACTGGGGTAGCGGAACTCCCCCCGCAAAACACTCTGAAGTTTCTAAAACTGTTTGAATGATGTCTGTGAGTATAACAGAACTCATATGGCAAGCAAGAACCTGAGAAGAAATCCAAACAGGAATTGAGAAGTCGAATTTTAAAACGGAGCCGATTTAAATCCCTTATGGATGTGCATGCACTTCCCAGGGCTTCCACTAGATGTCACCGTCTTTACATGCTAGTTGTAAGATTATACTATAAAGGAGGTGCTCATGAGACCCCTTTTGGTGAGGGGTCTGGCAGAGCGCCTCAGTCTCATGAAGCGCGCTCCCGAGAGAGGATCCTCTCGTTCCAGGGCTTTTTGTCAGACAATTAAATTCTCAGGTTGAAACCTTATATGTGAAAAACACGATTGATTGCAGACATGTTTTGACTTGTTTCGACCTGTAAGGGAGGTTTTTGAGTTTTTGTCATGGAGGAAATGGTCGCGCCTCCATGAAGATTGATTACTGGACTGAACACGCTAACAACAGGTGGCTTAATGATGGGCTTAATGGAACTTTATGGAAAAAATCAGTAATTTATTGTCGAACTGGGATTCCTGAGAGTGCCTTCTGATGAAGATTATCAAAGGTAAGTGAATATTTCGAGTGTTTTTTCCAACTAATGTTGACTCCAAGATGGCGGAATTGACTAATTGTTTATTAGCAGGTACTGAGCGCCGTTCTCAGATAATGCTTTTTCCGTAAAGTTTTTAAAAAATCTGGCACAGCGGTTGCATAGAGGATCAGTCTATCTTTAATTCTGTGAATAACACATCTTTTATCAATGTTTATTATGAGTATTTCTGGAAAAATCACTGGATGTTTTGGAATCAAAATATTACTATATTATTATTAATATAATTTCAAAAATATTTTTTGTAAGTATGTAACTTTCACACATTAACAAGTCCAATACAGTAAATGAAAGATAAACGTCTTGTTAATCTACCCATGGTGTCCGATTTCAAAAATGATTTACAGCGAAAGCACCACATATGATTATGTTAGGTCATAGTCAAGTCACAAAAACACACACAGCCATTTTCCAGCGAAAGAGAGGGGTCACAAAAAGCAGAAATATAGATAAAATGAATCTAACCTTTTATGATCTTCATCAGATAACACTCACAGGACATCATGTTACACAATACACTAATATTGGACACAACCTTTGCAATCTGTAAACCCAGAGACCCTCTTTATGTTATCTTTTTGAATGGGAGGGTGGGGTAAATATGAAACACTACGTTTAGTGCTCTTTTGTTTTGACAAACGAAAGTATTTTCCATCAACATCCATATTATACTTTTTTCTTGTAATATATTTAAATAGCAGAGTCTTCACCGGTACTGGTATTTATTTTAATCATATGGAGACAGTGCCCCCTGTTGGTGCATCAACAACTCTAGCACCATGTATTTAACAGGTGTATCCTTGTGTTATTATTTGATACATCATTAGAATTGTTCCTCATTTATCCACTTGTCATGGTCTACTGGTCATACCATACGAGTGTCTGTGTGTTTGTGCAGGTCCTTCCGTTCTCTACCAGATGGCTTTTGTACAGCTATTCTCATTAGTTTAACCATAGTGAGTCTCTAGCACAGTAATACACTGTAGAGTCCTCTGGCTTCAACTGGCTCATGTGCAGAAATAAACGAGTGCTGTCCTTCGATGCAGTGAATCAACCCTGTACTTCCTGTGCATTCCTTTTGTAAGTGTCAGAATGATAATAAATTAAGTCCTTTTCCAGATGCTTGTCGGATCCAGTACATATGTGAGTTTGAGGGAACCCCCGGGGCTCCCCTGGACTGACTGTTCAGCCTGTGTGAGCACGACCTGACAGTGGACACCTGAGGAGCGAGAAGAATGACAGGTCACACTTTATCTGGAAGCTAAGTAGTAACATTAACATGATGCCTTCTAATTGCAGTCGCTGTACTCGCCTTACGGCAAGGATAGCTGTGCTACAAGCCCAGCTTCAGACGCAATCGTTAGGCAAGGGTAGTTTCAGTGTAGGAAAGGATGAAACAGCGTCTGTGCCACCAGTAAGTACAGATAGTAGTATAAATCCCCTGGCACAGTCCCGCAGCCGGACAACTTTCTCACGATTTCTGGAAGGAAATGCTGTAGGAAAGCTCAACCGGTGTCGCTCATTCAGCCGACAGAAACTTTCAACCGGTTTTCCCCATTAAGCAGCGGGTCGGAGTCAGAGGCCGAGTCTTCTCTGGTCTCTACTCCTCCCTTTACGGGGTCTGAGACACCGAAGCTTCCCACCATTAGCTCTGACAAATTGAAAACTCTAGTCATTGGCGACTCCATTACCCGCAGTATTAGACTTAAAACAAATCATCCAGCGATCATACACTGTTTACCAGGGGGCAGGGCTACCAAAGTTAAGGCTAATCTGAAGATGGTGCTGGCTAAAGCTAAAAATGGCGAGTGTAGAGAGTATAGAGATATTGTTATCCACGTCGGCACCAACGATGTTAGGATGAAACAGTCCGAGATCACCAAGCGCAACATAGCTTCTGCGTGCATATCAGCTAGAAAGATGTGTCGGCATTGAGTAATTGTCTCTGGCCCCCTCCCAGTTAGGGGGAGTGATGAGCTCTACAGCAGAGTCTCAAAACTCAATCGCTGGTTGAAAACTGTTTTCTGCCCCTCCCAAAAGATAGAGTTTGAAGATAATTGGCCCTCTTTCTGGGACTCACCCACAAACAGGACCAAGCCTGACCTGCTGAGGAGTGACGGACTCCATCCTAGCTGGAGGGGTGCTCTCATCTTATCTACCAACATAGACAGGGCTCTAACTCCTCTAGCTCCACAATGAAATAGGGTGCAGGCCAGGCAGCAGGCTGTTAGCCAGCCTGCCAGCTTAGTGGAGTCTGCCACTAGCACAGTCAGTGTAGTCAGCTCAGCTATCACCATTGAGACCGTGTCTGTGCCTCGACCTAGGTTGGGCAAAACTAAACATGGCGGTATTCGCCTTAGCAATCTCACTAGGATAAAGACCACCTCCATTCCTGTCTTTACTGAAAGAGATCATGATACCTCACATCTCAAAATAGGGCTACTTAATGTTAGATCCCTTACTTCAAAGGCAATTATAGTCTATGAACTAATCACTGATCATAATCTTGATGTGATTGGCCTGACTGAAACGGCTTAAGCCTGATGAATTTACTGTTTTAAATGAGGCCTCACCTCCTGGCTACACTAGTGACCATATCCCCCGTGCATCCCGCAAAGGTGGAGGTGTTGCTAACATTTACGATAGCAAATTTCAATTTACAAAAAAAAAAGACGTTTTCGTCTTTTGAGCTTCTAGTCATGAAATCTATGCAGCCGACTCAATCACTTTTTATAGCTACAGTTTACAGGCCTCCTGGGCCATATACAGTGTTTCTCACTGAGTTCCCTGAATTCCTATCGGACCTTGTAGTCATAGCAGATAATATTCTAATCTTTGGTGACTTTAATATTCACATGGAAAAGACCACAGACCCACTCCAAAAGGCTTTCGGAGCCATCATCGACTCAGTGGGTTTTGTCCAACATGTCTCTGGACCCACTCACTGTCACAGTCATACGCTGGACCTAGTTTTGTCTCATGGAATAAATGTTGTGGATCTTAATGTTTTTCCTCATAATCCTGGACTATCGGACCACCATTTTATTACGTTTGCAATTGCAACAAATAATCTGCTCAGACCCCAACCAAGGACCATCAAAAGTCGTACTATAAATTCACAGACAACACAAAGATTCATTATTGCCCTTCCAGACTCCCTCTGCCTACCCAAGGACGCCAGAGGACAAAAAACAGTTAACCACCTAACTGAGGATCTCAATTTAACCTTGCGTAATACCCTAGATGCAGTTGCACCCCTAAAAACTAAAAACATTTCTCATAAGAAACTAGCTCCCTGGTACACAGAAAATACCCGAGCTCTGAAGCAAGCTTCCAGAAAATTGGAACAGAAATGGCGCCACACCAAACTGGAAGTCTTCTGACTAGCTTGGAAAGACGGTACCGTGCAGTACCGAAGAGCCCTTACTGCTGCTCGATCATCCTATTTTTCTAACTTAATTGAGGAAAATAAGAACAATCCGAAATTCCTTTTTGATACTGTCGGAAAGCTAACTAAAAAGCAGCATTCCCCAAGAGAGGATGACTTTCACTTTAGCAGTGATAAATTCATGAACTTCTTTGAGGAAAAGATTATGATTATTAGAAAGCAAATTACGGACTCCTCTTTAAACCTGCGTATTCCTCCAAACCTCAGTTGTCCTGAGTCTGCACAACTCTGCCAGGACCTAGGATCAAGAGAGACGTTCAAGTGTTTTAGTACTATATTTCTTGACACAATGATGAAAATAATCATGGCCTCTAAACCTTCAAGCTGCATACTGGACCCTATTCCAACTAAACTACTGAAAGAGCTGCTTCCTGTGCTTGGCCCTCCTATGTTGAACATAATAAACGGCTCTCTATCCACTGGATGTGTACCAAACTCACTAAAAGTGGCAGTAATAAAGCCTCTCTTGAAAAAGCCAAACCTTGACCCAGAAAATATAAAAAAACTATCGGCCTATATCGAATCTTCCATTCCTCTCAAAAATTTTAGAGAAGGCTGTTGCGCAGCAACTCACTGCCTTCCTGAAGACAAACAATGTATACGAAATGCTTCAGTCTGGTTTTAGACCCCATCATAGCACTGAGACGGCACTTGTGAAGGTGGTGAATGACATTTTAATGGCATCGGACCGAGGCTCTGCATCTGTCCTCGTGCTCCTAGACCTTAGTGCTGCTTTTGATACCATCGATCACCACATTCTTTTGGAGAGATTGGAAACCCAAATTGGTCTACACGGACATGTTCTGGCCTGGTTTAGATCTTATCTGTCGGAAAGATATCAGTTTGTCTCTGTGAATGGTTTGTCCTCTGACAAATCAACTGTAAACTCTGGTGTTCCTCAAGGTTCTGTTTTAGGACCACTATTGTTTTCACTATATATTTTACCTCTTGGGGATGTTATTCGAAAACATAATGTTAACTTTCACTGCTATGCGGATGACACACAGCTGTACATTTCAATGAAACATGGTGAAGCCCCAAAATTGCCCTCGCTAGAAGCATGTGTTTCAGACATAAGGAAGTGGATGGCTGCAAACTTTCTACTATTAAACTCGGACAAAACAGAGATGCTTGTTCTAGGTCCCAAGAAAAAATGAGATCTTCTGTTGAATCTGACAACTAATCTTAATGGTTGTACAGTCGTCTCAAATAAAACTGTGAAGGTCCTCGGCGTTACTCTGGACCCTGATCTCTCTTTTGAAGAACATATCAAGACCATTTCGAGGACAGCTTTTTTCCATCTACGTAATATTGCAAAAATCAGAAGCTTTCTGTCCAAAAATGATGCAGAAAAAAATTAATCCATGCTTTTGTCACTTCTAGGTTAGACTACTGCAATGCTCTACTTTCCGGCTACCCAGATAAAGCACTAAATAAACTTCAGTTAGTGCTAAATACGGCTGCTAGAATCCTGACTAGAACCAAAAAATTTGATCATATTACTCCAGTGCTAGCCTCTCTACACTGGCTTCCTGTCAAAGCAAGGGCTGATTTCAAGGTTTTACTGCTAACCTACAAAGCATTACATGGGCTTGCTCCTACCTATCTCTCTGATTTGGTCCTACCGTACATACCTACACGTACGCTACGGTCACAAGACGCAGGCCTCCTAATTGTCCCTAGAATTTCTAAGCAAACAGCTGGAGGCAGGGCTTTCTCCTGTAAAGCTCAATTTTTATGGAACGGTCTGCCTACTCATGTCAGAGACGCAAACTCGGTCTCAACCTTTAAGTCTTTACTGACGACTCATCTCTTCAGTGGGTCATATGATTGAGTGTAGTCTGGCCCAGGAGTGTGAAGGTGAACGGAAAGGCTCTGGAGCAACGAACCCCCCTTGCTGTCTCTGCCTGGCCGGTTCCCCTCTTTCCACTGGGATTTTCTGCCTCTAACCCTATTACAGGGGCTGAGTCACTGGCTTACTGGGGCTCTCTCATGCTGTCCCTGGAGGGGGTGCGTCACCTGAGTGGGTTGATTCACTGTTGTGGTCATCCTGTCTGGGTTGGCGCCCCCCCCTTGGGTTGTGCCGTGGCGGAGATCTTTGTGGGCTATACTCAGCCTTGTCTCAGGATGGTAGTTGGTGGTTGAAGATATCCCTCTAGTGGTGTGGGGGCTGTGCTTTGGCAAAGTGGGTGGGGTTATATCCTTCCTGTTTGGCCCTGTCCGGGGGTGTCCTCGGATGGGGCCACAGTGTCTCCTGACCCCTCCTGTCTCAGCCTCCAGTATTTATGCTGCAGTAGTTTGTGTCGGGGGGCTGGGGTCAGTTTGTTATATCTGGAGTACTTCTCCTGTCCTATTCAGTGTCCTGTGTGAATCTAAGTGTGCGTTCTCTAATTCTCTCCTTCTTTCTTTCTCTCTCTCGGAGGACCTGAGCCCTAGGACCATGCCGCAGGACTACCTGACATGATGACTCCTTGCTGTCCCCAGTCCACCTGGCCATGCTGCTGCTCCAGTTTCAACTGACCTGAGCCCTAGGACCATGCCCCAGGACTACCTGACATGATGACTCCTTGCTGTCCCCAGTCCACCTGGCCATGCTGCTGCTCCAGTTTCAACTGTTCTGCCTTATTATTATTCGACCATGCTGGTCATTTATAAACATTTGAACATCTTGGCCATGTTCTGTTATAATCTCCACCCGGCACAGCCAGAAGAGGCCTGGCCACCCCACATAGCTTGGTTCCTCTCTCGGTTTCTTCTTAGGTTTTGGCCCTTTCTAGGGAGTTTTTCCTAGCCACCGTGCTTCTACACCTGCATTACTTGCTGTTTGGGGTTTTAGGCTGGGTTTCTGTACAGCACTTTGAGATATCAGCTGATGTACGAAGGGCTATATAAATAAATTTGATTTGAGATCAATCAAGGAGTCACATCAGTATCACAGCAAGACAGGTTATACTGATCAGACTAGTCAGGAGTGAGTCTTAGTACAGGTCTGGTGCTGGTTTGTTTAACTGTGGAGGTGAACACAGTAATAGGTCTGAACCATCGATCTCCATTATTTGGGATCCTGAATGGCACAGCAGTCTAAAGCGGTGAGGTGTCACTACAGACCTAGGTTCAATCCCGGGCTGTATCACAACCGGCCGTGATCGGGAGTCCGATAGTGCGGTGCACAATTGGCCCAGCGTCGTTAGGGGAGGGTTTGGCTGGTGTAGGCCGTCATTGTAAATAAGAATGTGTTCTTACCTAGCTTGCCTAGTTAAATAAAGGTTTTAAAACATGTTTTTAAAGAGTTTGAGTTCAGTGCTGGTCACACCCATGAAAATAAATAATGAAATTCTAAGTTTGTTATGTTTTTCACCCAAACCCAGATTCACAGGAGACAGCTGCCAGCAGCAGTAGAGATGCAGGGAACATGGTTTGTATTGAAGTTGAACTGTTATGAGCTGTTCTTCTCTACTCTCCAGGATTCAGAGGGACACACTAGGACTCTCAGACAAATAGAGGTTTTATATAAGGAGGTAGAGGGAGAGAAAGGAAGATGGGCTAGGTACATTTTGCATAAGGAGATGATATTAAATTGATGGGAATATCAGTGGGAAAAATATGTTTAACTGTAGAAGCTATAAATATTAAAAATGTTACATTCCCCAGCAGGAATCCCCAAATTGTCACTCAAATAGAAGGGGAAACTAACAGTCCAAACCCCAAAATGAAACAGGTGGGGTTTCACAAGGGGTTCTTAAAAGACACTCATGGGGGTGTCCACTGAAAGTTGACTAGCAACAACAACTGGAACCTAAAAGACACTCACCGTGAGTGCCAAAGTAATTTGCCCAAGAAGAGGCAAACAAAATAAAAAAACCCCACCAAACTTAAAGACAGGAAGCAAACCAAAAGCAGAGCTAAACAAAAACAGATCAGAATTTTTAAAGTTTTTCTAGCACTCAGTTCCACCACAAATGGTCACCAAATGGTCACCAAATGGTCACCAAATGGTCACCACCTGCAGAACCATTCCTTTATTGGGGGTGTCTTGCTAATTGCCTATAATTTCCACCTGTTGTCTATTCCATTTGCACAACAGCATGTGAAATTTATCAGTGTTGCTTCCTAAGTGGACAGTTTGATTTCACAGAAGTGTGATTGACTTGGAGTTACATTGTGTTGTTTAAGTGTTCCCTTTATTTTTTTGAGCTGTGTATTTCAAACATATTATTTGTTATTTTAGTTTATTTTTGATAATACAGAGCTTAGACCCTATTGTTCAGTATTGTTGAGGCCACTTTTATTAAATGAATGATTAAAACTATGAAGTACTGGATCATGAATGAGTTCATTGAATGTTTGATAGACATCAATTAGAATACCATCAATTCATATCAGGAGTATAATTGGCAAACAACTCAGATATACATTTCCAGCACCGCCAGTACTGGGTATGAAATCGTTTACAAATGTGAAATTGAGAAACATCTCTGTTCTATTTAAATGAATAAGTCTATTATAAGCTACAATGAAGGAAGGGTTTTTGTAGAGCATGGTCATGGTTTGTGCCACTGTGTCTCACGGGCACAATAATACACAGCTGTGTCTTCAGTCTGGAAGTTGTTCCCTTGTAGAAACACTGTACTGCTGGAACTGTCATATCTAGAAGTGATCTTGCTCCTTAGTGAGTCTCCAGTGGAAGTTCTACTACTGCATGTATAACCAACATACTCCAACGCTTTGCCTTCAGCTTGTCGTATCCAGTGAGGACAGTAAGAAGATATAGAAAACCCAGAGAATTTGCAGGAGATGCTGAAAGACACTCCTGGTTCTATAACCACTGGACCAGACTGGATGAGTTCAATACCACAGTAGACACCTGGAAGGAGAAACACACATCAATACACAGCATTGTCAGTTTTAATCAGAAATTAGATTAGATCATTTCAGAGTTGTAATACATCTCTATTTGTATGAGCAGAGAGACTCACATGATACAGCTGCCAGCAGCAGTAGAGATGCAGGGAACATGGTTTGCATTGAAGATGAACTGGTGGGAGCTGATCTTCTTTACACTCCAGGAATCAGAGGACCTCTAAGGACAGACATACAGACACTGTTTAAGTAGGGAAAGAACAAGAGGGTGGGTTTGCATTGACGTAGAGAGATGGATGGAGGGAGGGGTTGTACTATAGAGGTGAGCATACTGAAGCTCATATCATATAGTCTTAATAGGAAGGTTTGGAACTTGTTATTATATATTATATTACGGTGAAGGTTGGAGCTATACATTGAGCAACCATTTAATTAGAGAATAGTTTAATTAGAAAAAAATCATGGAATCCTCTAAAACTGTCTGGCTAGCTAGCTAACAAACATACAGGACAGATAAATTCTTAAAATTCATTTTTTTACACAATATCTTATCACAGCACTGGCAAACGATGGTTGACATAGTCCCTGACCAAAATGATTGACCTTCATCCCATCATAAGAAGGTTCCTGTCCATTCTAGTATTCTAATTCCTAATTCTATAGAGAGTGGAGGAGAGGGGTAAATAGGGACACCGGACAGGGAAACACTAAAACACCAGTAATCAGAAATGTATTCAGATGTTTTTATTTTTAAATATATGTTTATTTAATACACTTTGATGACATGAGTAATTCTGTGTATGCTGACAATCACAGTTAATAAACTGTTTTCCACTGTGACAGTTTACAAGGTTACAATAATGTAGTGGAGATGGATGCTTTGTGTTTTATTGTTTTATATAATGTGCTTAACCTGTGTTTTCACATTAAGAAATGTCATGTAATAAGTATTGTGGAGTCATTAGATCATGGGTGGCTTGAGTTGTAGATACACTCAGATTGCAGATTGATTGAGTTGTAGTACCTGTCTGGTGCTGGTTTGTATCACTGTGGTCATCAAACACAATAATACACAGCTGTTTCTTCAGTCTGCAGACTCTGTCCTGTTAAAAAAAGGTGATGCTGTTTAAGTAGGGAACGAACCAAAGGGTGGTGTTCATTGACGTAGAGAGATGAAGGAGAGGGGTACTGAAACAGCAGTTATAAGATATTTATTCAGGGAAAACATGTTTTACTATATACCTTTCATGTCGGTGTATGTAAGCATATTTCATAGACTTTGATGACTGTTTTATACATGGAACTAGGAAGTTTTATTTTATTTTATTTTACCTTTATTTAACTAGGCAAGTCAGTTAAGAACAAATTCTTATTTTCAATGACGGCCTAGGAACAGTGGGATAACTGCCTGTTCAGGGGTAGAACGACAGAAGTACTAGGAAGTACACATAAATGTATGTTGATATTTGTGCAAATATGGGTGCTACTTTGTCGCAAAATGTTGAGTAGAAATTTAGTGGAAAGCCATTAATTTCTGGTGCTTTTCTTCACACAGATGTTTTAACAGTATCTAATATTTATTTTTTGGTGATCTTTGTTTTTAGTGATATTTTTTTGTCTGCCGATAATTTCCTCAGGGTTGTTGAGTCTGAGAAGGCTATAGGAACAGTCCAACTGTTATTTTATTCTGATTTCTATACATTTTCATAGAAGCTTTTATTTTTATTAATCAAGTTGTTGTTTGTAATTACCGCATTTGTATCTTCATTTAAAAAAATGATGACTGGTGTAGCGTGTATTTGTTTTGTGAGAGTTCCATTTTAAAGTTGTCCATTTTCTTCTTCTTTTGTGTTTGAAAAAAAGTGTTAAGTGGATATTGGTTACTAACCACCATCTGCAGTGCTGAAATCTTGAATCAAGTCCTATGTTTCATTCATGTATTGTAGCCACTAGATGGAAATGATATAGCTTAAAGCCATTTACAAACCATACAATCCAATTTGAAGAAGAAGTCAATGCTCTGATCATTGGCTAATTGCTCCCAACCTCAACCAGTTTACTACATTTAAGGATCCGCCCCTTTTAAAATGTTTGCCTAAAATGACGTACCCACATCTAACTGCCTGTAGCTTAGGCCCTGAAGCAAAGATGTGCATATTATTGGTACCATTTGAAAGGAAACACTTTGAAGTTTGTGGAAATGTGAAAGGAATGTAGGAGAATATAACACATTAGATCTGGTAGAAGATAATACAAAGAAAAAACCAACTGTGTTTTTGCACTTTTTTGTACCATCATCTTTGAAATGCAAGAGAAAGGCCATAATGTATTGTTCCAGCCAAGGTGCAATTTAGATTTTGGCCACTAGATGGCAACAGTGCATGTGCAAAGTTTTAGACTGATCAATGAATCATTGCATTTCCACTCAAAATGTTGTATCGATTGCCCAAATGTGCCTAATTTGCTTATTAATAACTTTTCATGTTCAAAACTGTTCACTCTCCTCAAACAATAGCATGGTATTCTTTCACTGTAATACTTACTGTAAATTGGACAGTACAGTTAGATTAATAAGAATTTTCTTGTTACTTAGAACCTCATGCTAATCAAATTAGCCTACATTAGCTCAAACGTCCCGCAGGGGACCCACTGATCCTGAAGAAGTTTAAATGGTGGAATCCCTTAATGGAAATGTCAATGCTAAAACAGGTTATTTCCAAGTAGAGATCTCTATACATCTCTATGATACAGGGTAGTATTCTCTGATCACATGATCTGGGCAGAAATAACTCTGAGCGCCTTGTTTGAGTCTATAAATGTTTTCCTGCTAAGGTCACAAGGTCAGGAAAAACTCATGGAATGGAGTAAATGGAACAGAGTAAAACATGTGGTTTCCACATGATCAAATCAAATCAAGCTTTGTTTATACAGCACATTTTAGACATGGAATGCAATGCAATTTGCTTCACAGGAAAAAAAATAATAATAATAAAACTGAATGACTAAAAATAACCCTAAGAAAAAGCAATGCTAAAAGGGTGTGTTTTAAGATCAATTTAAAATATGTCCACAGTTTCGGACCCCCTCAGGTTTTCTGGCAGGCTATTCCAGGCTTTGGGCATAGTAACTAAAGGCTACCTCTCCATGCCTCTTGGTCCTAGGCTTTGGATAGTTAAAATGCCAGTTCCAGAAGACCTGAGGGACCTATTGGGTACATAACTTAAAAGCATATCTGTAATGTATTGTGGTGTACAATTGTGGATTGATTTAAAAACCAATAGAATAATTGTACAATTAATTCTAAAACTCACAGGCAGCCAGTACAGAGACCTTAAAACTGATGTTTGATTGATGTGCTTGACATCGTTCCATTTAAATAGATTCCATTCCATCCATTACAATGAGCCTGTCTTCCAATAGCTCATCCCACCAGCCTCCTCTGGTGTACATTGTGTTCATGTACATGTAGTTGTGTTGACAATATGCTGGTTGTGAAGGCTCTCAGGGGCATGTTGTGCCTGAGACTTTCATTGGATGTTACTCTGCTGTACTGATGCTCTACTGCCCTCTGTTGACTCTGTAGCCAGTTAGATTCTCTGAGGTGTCTTTGTACAGATCCTCCACTCGCTCACACCACTGTGTCTCTCTTGCACAGTAATATGCTGCAGAGTCCTCTGCTCTCAGACCAGACAGCTTCAAAGTCAACATGCTGTGGCTTGTATCTTTAGTGGTTTCCATACGTCCTTCAAACCTTTTAGCATGGTAACCTAGGCCTAATCCAGAATAACCCATCCACTCCAGGGATTTCCCTGCTGGCTGTCGTATCCAGTGTGTGTTGTGGCTGTCAACAGTGTATCCAGATATCTTACAGGAGAGACTGAGAGTTTCTCCAGGCTTTTTCAGGACTGGACTGGAGGGAATGGACTCCAGACTCTGACCATTTAAACCTGAAGGAGAGAGAGAAAGACATAGGAAAAATGTGTTGGAGAAAAAGGAAGGACGAAGAACATTTAAGGAAATCAGAACAGAGTTTACAAAAAAATATTTTCAATTTTCAGTCATTCCACTAACAACAGTTGATAAGGAGTATATCCAAGCAGAACTCACATGGCAGACAGAGAGAGAGCAGCAGAAGGTAGAGTTTTGCAGTCATACTGAGGGTGGAGATATGAACTCAGCTGCTCCACACAATACAACAAGACAACAAGTCAGCAGCAGAACATAAGTATATATGAACTCTGAGGGATCTGGATTTACATTATGATGTCATGGAGGAGGGGCTGATGACTCTAAGATCAGAGGTCAAGTTATGGCTCATCAGTTGGGTCAGGTGTTGTCCTTGATCACATGACCTGACAAGGAAAAAAACAGAGTTTCTCCTGGTCTAGTCACTTAGTCAGAAAAACCTCCAGGGCCTACTCACCACACACATAACTGACTGAAGGACTGGAGGAACTGTGGGGAACATGAGGATTTTCTAAATATTGATAACCTTCATGATTTCATTAAATTGTGGGTTCATTTAGATGGTAGATAATGGACATAATTTTGTCAAGGAGACTCCTTGTTCATCATGAATGAACACAGCTTAATGAGATTCAACACCTCACTATGCCTGTACTGCTCTTTTCATGACATAGACTAAGCAGGTGAATCCAGGTAAAAGCTATGATCCCTTATTGATATCACCTGTTAAATCCACTTCAATCAGTGTAGATGAAGGGGAGGAGCCGCCTTAGAGAAAGATTTTTAAGCCTTGAGAAAATTGAGACATGGGTTTTGTATGTGGGCCATTCAGCGTGTGAATGTGCAAGACAAATATTTGTTCCTTTGAACGGGGTATGGTAGTAGGTGCCAGGAGCATCGGTTTGTGTCAAGAACTGCAACACTGTAGGGATTTTCCACACTCAACAGTTTTCCATGTTTATCTAGAATGTTCCACCACCCAAAGGACATTCAGACAACTTGACACAACTGTGGGAAGCGTTGGAGTCAACATGGGCCAGCATCCCTGTGGAATGCTTTAGACACCTTGTAGAGTCCATGCCCCATCGGATTGAGGCTGTTCTGAGGTCAATTGGAGGGGTGCAACTCAAAATTAGGCTTGCGTTCTTAATGTTTTGTACACTCAGTGTATATTACGTAATTAAGCTATACAGCACAAGAAGCCGTGTTATGTCCTGAACACAGTCGGAGATAAATGCCGTTGTTTGGTCTGATGCAATAGCCTGTGCGTTGGTGAAGCCTGCCAAATCTTACCATGCCTGGATAGGTAAAATACCTATCAGCTAACCACATTGTATGTTATAGCAATCTGCATAGAATTAGGAATTAGTCATTTAATAGGATCTCTATGACACAGTCAATGACGTGGCACCCAACCATTGGTTGATGCATGCAACGTCTGAGCAGGGGAACACAACCATTCACTCTGCAGGGGGGTCATCCGAGGGCTGATAGGTAGACAGCTTAAATTAACCCTTGTTATACCAAACTAAATGTTATACTGGAATCAAGGGGAAATAATGTGCAAGTTGAGATAAATACAAAATTGATTTGGACAGCAACATGAATATGATATTCTTATGGAGGTGCAGTGATTAAAATGTTACTGCACTTTTACAATTATATGTTGGTCATTTTTTAGGGTTAATCAAGATGCTATATCAGGGAAATGGCTTTATCAGAGTGCAGGTGCATCCTGGGTTAGAAGTCATGCTTGAGTAGCTTTGAACTACTACACCCAATACTCATTTTGATAGATACACCTGATAAAAACACATTCTTAAACTCTCTTCCCTATAAATAATTAGAATCAATACATACTAAAGTACTTAAGGGGAGGTGCCCAGGACAGATATGAGAAACCATATAGAGCAATTTATTACTTTAGATAAGGGCTCATTTTTCAATGCAATTCTTGAAAAGTGTGTTATATTTATTACAAACACAAACCATGAATATGGTCTGTCAAAAAAAGTATGTGTGAGTGTCACGCCTTGGTCTTAGTATTTTGTGTTTTCTTTAATTATTTTTTCAGGCCAGGGTGTGACATGGGTTTATTGTGTTGTCGTATTCTTTTTTTTTGTAGGCATTGGGATTGTGGCTGATTAGGGGTGTGTCTTGCTTAGGCTTGGTTGCCTGAGGCGGTTCTCAATCAGAGTCAGGTGATTTTCGTTGTCTCTGATTGGGAACTATATTTAGGGAGCCTGGGTTTCACTGTGTATTTTGTGGGTGATTGTTCCTGTCTCTGTGTAGTGTTCACCAGATAGGCTGTAATAGGTTTTTGCGTTCCGTTTGTTGTTTTGTATATTTATAGTTATTTCATGTATCGCTATTCTTCATTAAAGAACATGAGTAACCACCACGCTGCATTTTGGTCCGACTCTCCTTCAACAGACGAATACCGTTACAGAATCACCCACCACACCCGGACCGAGCGGTGTGGTAACAGGCAGCGACAGCAGGAGCAGCGAAAAGAGGAATGGACATGGGAAGACGTGTTGGATGGCAAAGGTTGTTACACTTGGGAGGAGATACTGGCCGGAAGAGATCGCCTCCCATGGGAACAGGTGGAGGCA
Organism: Oncorhynchus keta; assembly: GCF_023373465.1. Classification (NCBI taxonomy): domain Eukaryota; kingdom Metazoa; phylum Chordata; class Actinopteri; order Salmoniformes; family Salmonidae; genus Oncorhynchus; species Oncorhynchus keta. Next base: position 27,432,487 of record NC_068425.1, on the reverse strand, counting down.
CTTAGGAGAGCAGAGGCAGCCGGAGATAAGACGATACGAGGGAACACGGTTGGCAAGGAAGCCCGAAAAGCAGCCCCAAAAATGTATTGGGGGGAGGCTCAGGGAGAGTATGGCAGAGTCAGGAGACAGACCTGAGCCAACTCCCCCTGTTAATCGCGAGGAGCAGCGTTCAAAGGACTTCTGGACTTGGGAAGAGATATTGGACGGAAAAGGACCATGGGCATAGCCTGGAGAATATCGCCGCCCCAAGGAAGAACTGGAGGCGGCGAAAGCAGAGAGGCGCTGGTATGAAGAGGCAGCACGGCAACGCGGATGGAAGCCTGAGAGTCAGCCCCAAAAATGTATTGGGGGGAGCTTACAGGGAGTATGGCTATGCCAGGTAGGAGACCTGCGCAAACTCCCTGTGCTTACCGGGGGCTAGAGAGACCGGGCAGGCACCGTGTTATGCTATGGAGCGCACTGTGTTTCCAGTGCGGGTGCATAGCCCGGTGCGGTTCATACCAGCTCTTCGTATTGGCCGGGCTAGAGTGGGCATCGAGCCAGGTAAGGTTGGGCAGGCTCGGTGCTCAAGAGCTCCAGTGCGCCTGCACGGTCCTGTCTATCCAGAGCCACCTCCAAACACCAGTCCGCCGGTGGCAGCTCCCCGCACCAGGCTTCCTGTGCGTGTCCTCGATCCAGTACCACCAGTTCCAGCACCACGCACCAGACCTTCAGTGCGCCTCGCCTGTTCAGCACAGCCAGAGCCATCCTTCTCTCTAGCGCTGTCGGAGCCTCCCGCCTGTTCAGCGCAGCCAGCGTTTTCCTCCTCTCCTGTGCTGTCGGAGTCTCCCGCCTGTTCAGCGCTTCCAGAGCCTTCCTCCTCTACAGCGCTGCCGGAGCTTCCTGCCTGTTCGGAGCAGCCTGAGCTGCCAGTCTGCATGGAGCAGCCAGAGCTGTCAGCCTGCATGGAGCAGCATGAGCTGTCAGTCTGCATGGAGCAGCCAGAGCTGTCAGTCTGCATGGAGCAGCCAGAGCTGCCAGTCTGCATGGAGCAGCCAGAGCTGCCAGTCTGCATGGAGCAGCCAGAGCTGCCAGTTTGCATGGAGCAGCCAGAGCTGCCAGTCTGCACAAAGCTGCCAGTCTGTATGGAGCAGCCAGAGCTGCCAGTCTGTATGGAGCAGCCAGAGCTGCCAGTCTGCATGGAGCAGCCAGAGCTGTCAGTCTACATGGAGCAGCCAGAGCAGCTAGATCCGCCAGTCAGCGATGATCTTCCAGATCTGTCAGTCAACCAGACTCTTCCAGATCTGCCAGTCAACCAGACTCTTCCAGATCTGCCAGTCAACCAGACTCTTCCAGATCTGCCAGTCAACCAGACTCTTCCAGATCCGCCAGCCAGCCAGGATCTGCCGGAGCCAACTACCTGCCTGAGCTTCATCTCAGTACTGGGCTACCTCTCAGTACTGGGCTTCCCCTCAGTCCCGGGCTTCCCCTCAGTCCCGGGCTTCCCCTCAGTCCCGAGCTTCCCCTCAGTCCTGAGCTTCCCCTCAGTCACGAGCTGCCCCTCAGTCCAGTGGGGTTCTGGGTGAGGACTATTAGGCCATGGTCGGCGGTGAGGGTGGATTATCCTAGGACGCGAAGGGGAGGAACTATGACATTTATGGAGTGGGGTCCTCGTCCCGAGCCGGAGCCGCCACCATGGACAGACGCCCACCCGGACCCTCCCTATGGTTTTGAGGTGCGTCCGGGAGTCCGCACCTTAGGGGGGGGTTCTGTCACGCCTTGGTCTTAGTATTTTGTGTTTTCTTTAATTATTTGTTCAGGCCAGGGTGTGACATGGGTTTATTGTGTTGTCATATTGTTTTTTTTTTGTAGGCATTGGGATTGTGGCTGATTAGGGGTGTGTCTTGCTTAGGCTTGGCTGCCTGAGGCGGTTCTCAATCAGAGTCAGGTGATTTTCGTTGTCTCTGATTGGGAACCATATTTAGGTAGCCTGGGTTTCACTGTGTATTTTGTGGGTGATTGTTCCTGTCTCTGTGTAGTGTTCACCAGATAGGCTGTAATAGGTTTTCGTGTTCCGTTTGTTGTTTTGTATATTTATAGTTATTTCATGTTTCGCTATTCTTCATTAAAGAACATGAGTAACCACCACGCTGCGTTTTGGTCCGACTCTCCTTCAACAGACGAACGCCATTACAGTGAGTAGCAGTGAATGACTGAACATATTAAATAATATAATTAATACAACTGTCAAGGTATTTCATATAAATTAAATTGTGATTAAATTGTCTGATTCTTTGATCCATCTCACCATTTAATAAAATCAAAGTCAAATCGTGTCCATGTGGTTGAAACATTGTATTGATTTCAGCCACCAGCTGGCTTATGCAAAAAAAGCTTTTTATCCTCAGCTGAAACAAATGAGAATTAGATCATGAAAGTGAATAGGGACACTGCAGTTCCTGGGCTACTTAACTACTTTAACTGTCTATCTGAATCATCAGATATGTTAAACTGAGACCCTGAAACACCCAGGTGACAGACTGGAGTTCACCAAGCGTGGTGCCACACAGCTGTGAGGGTCACAGAGGGGAAGAAAGAGGGGTGGGGTGTGTGAGAGAAACAGGCACAACTGAGAAAAGGAGAGCAGGACCGGTGTGGAACAGAATGGATTATCAAGCATAGTTTAGCCTGACCAAAATGACGGAAAAGATCATGTTTCTGTGTGACTTAAAGCATAATAATTATGACAAAAGTAACTATAAATATGTTTATTCCATACTCTAAGTATGTATGAAATGTTCAGTCAATTTGGTCAGAATCTATTTGGTTACTTGTACATTTTACCTCTTAAACATTACATTAAAGTTTCAATTTCTCAGGCCCAGAAAGTCATATTCTTATGAGGTAAAGTTCTCCTGGTCCTTGCTGGTGCTTCAGACCACAACTGTAGCTGAACACATTAGCATTGTTATCCTTTCTGTACATTTGCATGACTTCACAGCATAACTGTTTGAAAAGCAACAATCCACTGTAGATGGAGTGCTCTGTCTGGTGTCTGGCACCTGAGACTGGATAGACTGGGCCTTACATTTACTTAAGTCTGTACATGTTCAACATTCGTTGGTTCTACTTAACAGGCATGGGTTTTGTTTCAGAATGTCAAGACCTCCTGTAAATAAAGCTATATGTCTGGACCTTTCATTAACAATCACCTTTAATAAATCATAATCATCATAATATAGAACTGCCAAAGGGGGCGGTGTTGCAATCTACTGCAGAGAGAGCCTGCATAGTTCTATCTTACTATCCAGGTCTGTACCAAAACAATTCGACCTTCTACTTCTAAAAATTCACCTTTCCAGAAACAAGTCTCTCACTGTTGATGCTTGCTATAGACCACCCTCTGCCCCCAGCTGTGCCCTAGACACCATATATGAATTGATTGCCCCCCCATCTATCTTCTGAGCTCGTGCTGCTAGGTGACCTAAACTGGGACATGCTTAACACCCAGACCATCCTACAATCTAAGCTTGATGCCCTCAATCTCACACAAATTATCTATGAACCTACCAGGTACAACCCCAAATTCCTAAACACGGACAACATCATAGATATCATCCTAACTAACTCGCCCTCCAAATACACCTCTGCTGTTTTCAACCAAGATCTCAGCGATCACTGCCTCATTGCCTGCATCCGTAATGGGTCTGCGGTCAAACGACCACCCCTCATCACTGTCAAACACTCCCTAAAACACTTCAGCGAACAGGCCTTTCTAATCGACCTGGCCAGGGTATCCTGGAATGACATTGACCTCATTGACCTCATCCCGTCAGTAGTTGATGCCTGGTTATTCTTTAAAAGTGCCTTCCTCACCATCTTAAATAAGCTTGCTCCATTCAAATTTAGAAGCTGGAATAGATATAGTCCTTCGTTCACTCCAGACCGGTCTGCCCTTGACCAGCACAAAAACATCCTGTGGCGTTCTGCATTAGCATCGAATAGCCCCTGTGATTTTCAAGGAAGTTAGGAAAGCTAAGGCTAGCTTTTTCAAACAGAAATTTGCCCAACTGTAGTACAAACTCAAAAAAGTTCTGGGACACTGTAAAGTCCATGGAGAATAAGAGCACCTCCTCCCAGCTGCCCACTGCACTGAGGCTAGGAAACACTGTCACAACCGATAAGTCCACAATAATTGAGAATTTCGATAAGCATTTTTCTACGGCTGGCCATGCTACACCTGGCTACCCCTACCCTGGTCAACAGCCCTGCACTCCCCATAGCAACTCGCCCAAACCTCCCCCACTTCTCCTTCACCCAAATCCAGATAGCTGATGTTCTGAAAGAGCTGCAAAATCTGGACCCCTACAAATCAGCCAGGCTAGACAATCTGGAACCTCTCTTTCTTAAATGATCTGCTGAAATTGTTGGAACCCCTATTACTAGCCTGTTCAACCTCTCTTTCGTATCGTCTCAGATTCCCATAGATTGGAAAGCTGCCGCGGTCGTCCCCCTCTTCAAAGGGGGAGACACTCTAGACCCAAACTGCTACAGACCTATATCAATTCTACCTTGCCTTTCTAAGATCACAGATTACCGACCATTTCGAATCTCACCATACCTTCTCTGCTGTGCAATCTGGTTTCAGAGCTGGTCTTAGGTGCACCTCAGCCACGCTCAAGGTCCTAAGCGATATCATAACCGCCATCGATAAGAGACATTACTGTGCAGCCGTGTTCATCGACCTGGCTAAGGCTTTCGACTCTGTCAATCACAACATTCTTTTTGGCAACCTCAACAGCCTTGGTTTCTCAAATGATTGCCTCACTTGGTTCACCAACTACTTCTCAGATAGAGTTCAGTATGTCAAATCGGAGGGCCTGTTGTCCGGACCTCTGGCAGTCTCTATGGGGGTGCCACAGGGTTCAACCCTTGGACCGACTCTCTTCTTTGTATACATCAATGATGTCGCTCTCGCTGCTGGTGATTCTTTGATCCACCTCTATGCAAACAACACCATTCTGTATACCTCCGGCCATTCGTTGGACACTGTGTGTGTTAACTAACCTCCAGATGAGCTTCAATGCCATACAACTCTCCTTCCATGGCCTCCAACTGCTCTTAAATGCAAGTCAAACTAAATACATGCTCTTCAACTGATTGCTGCCCGCACCTGATCTGTAAATAGCCCATCCAATCTACCTCATCCCCATACTGTATTTATTTATTTATCTTGATCCTTTGCACCGCAGTATCTCAACTTGCACATTCATCCCCTGCAGATCCTATCATTCCAGTGTTTAATTGCTATATTGTAATTACTTTGCCACCATGGCCTATTTATTGCCTACCTCTCTTATCCTACCTCATTTGCACATGCTGTATATAGATTATCCTACTATATTATTGATTGTATGTTTGTTTATTCCATGTGGAACTCTGTGTTATTTGTATGTGTCAAACTGCTTTGCTTTATCTTGGCCAGGTTCCAGTTGCAAATGAGAACTTGTTCTCAACTAGCCTACCTGGTTAAATGAAGGCGGAAAAAATAAATAAATAAATACAATTCTAGATCATGTTTAAGCCTAAACCTCTTTCCCACTTCATTCCAACTACCTGTGAATATACCATCCATGGTGAACCAAACGTATGAGGAATATACACTATGCTCTTCACCTAGTTTCTGCCCTAATACGCACTCTAAGCCCAGCATCTATGTTAGAGAGGGGGAAGTGTATCACTGTGGCTGTTATACTGCACTGTGATACATCCCTGTACAAATACATCCCCCTCGTGTCTAGACAGGAATTTACAATGTAGTGAGGGCAGCTGTGTGAAACATTTGACATTGATGCCTTTTCTCTCAATATCAAAAGGAAGCATCTGTTGTGTTCTGTACACTCATTGTTTCCCAACAATTGATTATGAACAATATGGTCTTAACGTCTTTATGGAGGAAACATAAAACGTCTCAACAATACTTCATGTAGCCTATCAAATAACCTCAAATGGAGCACTTGACATGGCTATATATCAGTAGGTGGCGATATAGAATGTTTCTAAATTCTGCAACAGTGAGTGGAATGAGGCAGTATTTGATATGAGTGTATATAATACTTGGTAGTCAATACCTCCTGTAAATGAAGCTATATGTCTGGACAATGTGATAACCATGATTGTTACATCTTTAATGTAAGGATAGACCACCTTTAAAGAGTGCTACTGTATATTTATATGGACAGGCATGTCAGAAAAACAAACATGATTGTCATTCATCAATATGGCTAAAAGCAGCAGAGTAGGAATCAGTATGAAATCAGAAACATTGGACACAATAGTAGAATAGCAACCAATACTGGAATGGAGAAAACGAAGATGAGAATATGACCATTCAAAATCATAGCAGAAATGATCTCCCATATGGGTCCAGAGTGTAGTCAGTGTGCTGACAGTACAACCCTGTCAACCGTCATGACCATGGAGAGGTTTTAGTATTGATGTTTATCACTGTGGCCACTCCCGTACACAGTGACTCACACCATTACAAAAACCCATGTATTTGTATTTGTATTTATTAGGGATCCCCATTACTCTTCCTGGGGTCCAAACACATTAAGGCACTTATATTACATATAGAACAAAAGATAAAGCAGTACATCATATAACATTATTACACCACTACATATCTACAATACAACATGTATAATACCACCATACAATAATATTACAATGTTCATGTGTGCTAGCGCTTGTGTGTGCATGTGTGTTACATACAGCCACAGAATCCTCTTTTAAACTCACTGAAATCTCCAATTTCTCCATGTCGACAATATCTTTTCAATCCAGTGTCATTTACATCTGCTATTGAAGTTCAATTCAAGCAAATTTTTAGATCACATGATTTACAGTGTATATAAAAAGTAGTTGTTCCTCAGTGTATGTCTGTTTTAAAGTTGTTCTTGTCTGAAGTAGGCCTAAAGAGTATGGACATCTGTTTGAGTTGATGTGTATAAATGTACCAGCACGTGTAGGTTAACTGCCTATATACAACCAGAATGTATATGTCTGTGTTCCTTAGGTGTCAGCACTCTCACACTCTGTGCTTGGTAGAAGTGGTAGGTTTTTGTCATGGACTGTATCATTGTGACCCGCTATGTGGCACAGTGGTTTCACACTGTACAACCCCCCACCACTCTGTGCAGCTACAAATACCTAGGTGTCTGGCTAGACTGTAAACTCTCCTTCCAGACTCATATTAAACATTTCCAATCCAAAATCAAATCTAGAATCGGCTTCATATTTCGCAACAAAGCCTCCTTCACTCACGCGCCAAACTACCGATCCTCGACTTCGGAGATATCATCTACAAAATAGCTTCCAATACTCTACTCAGCAAACTGGATGCAGTCTATCACAGTGCCATCCGTTTTTTTTTACCAAAGCCCCTTATACCACCCACCACTGCGACCTGTACGCTCTAGTTGACTGGCGCTTGCTACATATTCGTAGCCAGACCCACTGGCTCCAGGTCATCTATAAGTCTATGCTAGGTAAAGCTCCACCTTATCTCAGCTCACTGGTCACGATCACAACACCCACCCGTAGCACGCGTTCCAGCAGGTATATCTCACTGGTCATCCCCAAAGCCAACACCTCCTTTGGCCGCCTTTCCTTCCAGTTCTCTGCTGCCAGTGACTGGAACGAATTGCAAAAATCGCTGAAGCTGGAGACGTAGATTTCCCTCACTAACTTTAAACATCAGCTATCTGAGCAGCTAACCGATCGATGCAGCTGTACATAGTCTCTCTGTAAATAGCCCACCCAATCTATCTACCTCATCCCCATATTGGCTTTATTTACTTTTCTGCTCTTTGCACACCAGTATCTCTAATTGCACACCATCGTCTGCTCATTTATCACTCCAGCGTTAATCTGCTAAATTGTAATGTGTGTGTGTGTGTGTGTGTGTGTGTGTGTGTGTGTGTGTGTGTGTGTGTGTGTGTGTGTGTGTATGTGTGTGTGTGTGTGTGTGTGTGTGTGTGTGTGTGTGTGTGTGTGTGTGTGTGTGTGTGTGTGTGTGTGTGTGTGTGTGTGTGTGTGTGTGTGTGCGTTGCGTTGCTATCGTACATGCAATGTTTCTCTTCTTTCAAGGAAGTGTATTTGTAGCCCTGGCAGTTGCTGGACAGTTTCAGTGCCACAGGTGTGGTATCAAGGGGATAGAGAGAGAGGAAGCTGCTTTTGCATGACACTATTGTTAGACAAGTTAGAGAACCAAGAAACCACCTCAGATCAACTGATAACAGAATGTTGAAGTCTTAGTTGAGTATTACAGATATAGCCTAACGTTGTTTAAATCTGTCCTTGGAGGGAATACAGCTGTAAATTGTCTCCATAGAAAACTCTGCCAAGCAGAAACACTCCCAGCAGAAATCAGTAATGTTTTTGGATATCTCCCAGGATTAGTATCCAGTGAATGTCTCAGTAAATAGACAATGACTAGCTAAATCTTAGACTTTATTCAAGTGAAAAAGATCACAGAGACATCAGAGGATACACTTAGATTTAAAGATAGTGTACAATAGAAATCAATGAAGGAAAAATAACACATCACCACAATGCTTGCATAATATTGAGATCAACAAAACGAATCAATCATAATCAATAATGTATTGGATATATACATAACATTATTAGTGAAGAACACTGTGCCATAACCATCTTTCTAATCTAGACACATCTATCTCTGCAGTCCATCATGTGTTCTTCACTGCTTCATCTGCAAAGAGGCAGAGACAGATACAATAAACAGACAGAAAGTAACAACGTGGTTATTTGGCCCACAATTCTCCTCAAACAGCACAGCAATCAAATCAAACAATGTTATTGGTGGGTTAGCCTAGTGGTTAGGCATTGGACTAGTAACTGAAAGGTTGCAAGTTGAAATCCCCTGACAAGGTAAAATCTGGAGAACAGGCAGTTAACCCACTGTTCCTAGGCCGTCAATCAAATCTTAACTGATGTTAAATGGGTTTAAAAAAACACATATTTAGCAGATGTTATTGCTAGTGTAGTGAAATGCTCACATTCAATTAAACACTTCATAAATAATTATTTTCTTTAAAATTGTGACTTTTCAGCTGCCAATGGCCTTCATCAGAAGTCTACAATCATGTAAAATAAGTGGTGTCAGTACCTTGACCAGGCTGAGTACTGTGCTGTAGGTGAGGGAGAGAAGAAAGAGGATGATAAAGGAGGAGGTGGTGGACCACAAGCTGCCGAACTCATCCTCAACGTTGTCCGTGCAGCTCAGAGCAAAGCCCGCCTCAGGCTCAGTCAGTAGGATGTTCTCTGAGAACAGGGAGAGAGACAGGTGGTGAGGAACGGATGTATACTTGTGTCTGCGTGTGTGTGTGTTTGTGTGTGTGTCTGTGTGTTCATGTGTGTTTGTATGTGTTCATGCGTGTTCATGTGTGTCTGTGTATTGTAAACCTGTATTGTATTAGTCTTTATGATATTCTAACAAATACAGCTAATTGAGTTCAAATGATATGTACACACACAGATCAACCCACAGAGAACACATAAAACTGATCTGTGCAGACTCATATCTTGGCCTAATATCATCATGCACACCCACTCACATTATGTCAAACTACACCTTTACACTAAATAGTACATCCATAACCACCTTACTGGAAGCATAATACTACTATGTAGGCTATTTAGTACTGTTGTCTTTTCATGACAATTGTCTTCATTATGTTTGATGTACAGTAGACCAGTATATTTTCTAAGACTTTAAGCAATTGATATACGAACACCAAACCATGTGATCTCATATGCGGTATTGTTTATTAGCCAGCCTCCACATGAAGAAGACACATTGAACAATGACAAAGGACAACAACGGCAACACAAGACTGTGCAATAGCACTGACATTTTACACCACATTAGACTGGACAATATCACAATTGGCAATATGCTTACAGTCAACAAAACAATGACAACACTAACATGTTAACTTTAACTCAACAAGGACAACAATGAAAACATCATAGAGGATAACAGGGGATACACGTTGTAATTGGCTATTCTGACCCACAGAGGAGTCAATAAGGAGACACAACGACACAACACACAGGTTAACATCACTTGTCTTCACATGAGTTACCCATGGACTTTGACACACTCCTCTCCTGAGGTGCTGTGTTGTTGTCCAAGCGGTGCTTGACGGCACATGTAAAAACCGAGTTTCCCTCCCACTTGTTTTTTTTGACGGTGAAGACACTGGTGACAGAGTAGTTGCCTTCCGGGGTTTTCTGAGGAGGGCTGGTGACCCCATCCTGGTACTCGCTGCTGTCCTCCTTCCACATGATGTAGATGTCACAGAGAGACGGGCTGACCACCAGGCACACCAGAGTCACATCCCCCTCCTTCTTGGTGTCTTCCTCCGGGAGAAGGTGAACGGACACTGAAGGGGCTCGACCTACAAGAGGATTGATTTTAAGGAGAAACGTTACACTCATGTATGTGTAGGTACATATGAAAACCAGTATGTGAATATCAGTTTAAAATCAACCTAGTGGTCCTTAACCCTGGTTCTGGAGCAACACAGGGGTGTTCAGGTTTCTGTTCTAGTCCAGCACTAACACACCTGATTCAACTAAGCAAAGGTGATAATTAGTTAGTGATTAGTTGATTTGCTGACTCAGGTATGTTAGCGTTGGGCTGGAGCAAAAGTCTGCACATCCTGTGCCTCCCTCTCCAGAACCTGGAGTATGTGACTACTTATCACAACCACATTGAGATGTTTCAGTGACCTACTTCCTTTGGTAAAGCTGATGTCCTGAATGACCGGTGTGACTTCACCTCTCTTCATGGCAGAACACTGGACTTTGTTCACATTGGTCCACTCCGTCTGGTCTATCGTCAGAGTACTGACCCTGCTGTTCAGGTTGCCCTTTGATTCAACAATTTTTTCCGTCTCGTTCTTTCCGTTGACGTGCCAGGTGATAGTGGTACCAGCCACTGTGTTCTGGTCTGTACCAGTGATGACACAGTCCAGCACTGCTTGGTTGTCGAGGAACACCTTTTTCACACTCGGTGGGTTCAGAGTCACCGTCAGTGGTTCTGAAAGGGGAGAGAAGCAGTATAAAAGCAGGACATGTTGATGTTACTAATGAGGAACTACACTAAATAATATATAGACTGTATGTGAGCATGACATCTATCGTAGTACAGTCTACTCCTATGTACAGACCTGTTTTGGAGATTGTCTTGATGGTGGTTTGTCCCTGGTGCTGCACCACACAGCTGTACTTGACCTTGTTGTTCCAGTCAGTGTTGTTGACCTTCAGCAGACTGCTGGCTGAGTAGAGGCCTGATGGCTGTAGACCTACAGTAGGGGTCTGGCCCTCCACCTCCATGTCATTCTTCTTCCAGGTGACAGTGACTTTGTTGGGGGTGAAATCTTCAATCATACACATCAGGTACTGGGTGGTGCCAATGGGCGCAGACAGCAAAGACACTGATGGAGACTTTGAGACTGTGTAGCGGGAGGTAAAGAAAATGTCTGCATGTTAGTTTAACCCCTTATAGAAATAAGACATCCAGGGTAAACACCAAGTATCATTTTATAATCAGGTTTTCTAAACATAAATAGTTTACATCACAAACATTAACATGCAATCTTTAGAAAAATAGAATCAACTTCATAAAGAAAATATATATAATGACCAGATCTTACCTGGTTGTTTATTGATGACTGCTGTCTGTTCACTTCCAAGATGTTCCACAGAACAAATGAAAGACTTTGAGTTTTCCCAGACGTTCTTAGACAAGCGGAGCTGACTGACTCCGATGTAGGCTCCCCCGCTCTGAACCGACGGGTACTGGACAAAGTCCATCAGCGCACTCCCACTGGCGTCTGTCCATTTGAAGGTGATTGAGGAAGGCGAAAAGCCGGTAGCGACACAACCAATGCTGTAGATGTTGTTAGTAGGGTTTCCACAGTTCATAAGAGGGAATAGGGAAGAGGGGGCTGTGGTTGCTGCAAGAAAGAAAGAAAGGTGACATTTTATTTGAATATACAAAAATGACCAGGAATCAACTAGGAATTACCATGGTAAAATGGTCATTACACAGTTATAACCTGAGAACTACTTGTTCATTTAATCTTACACTATAAGGCACCATTTAGTTCCATGTAGTTGGCTGTCTTGTATTCTTTGTTGCATAACTACCACTATGTTTCTACTTTTATTAGTTGTATGTAGTGTATTACAAATACTTAATTTCAGGTTCCTTCTCAACAATGCAACAACAATAAGAAATAGTACAATATAAGAATATGAACATAAAGTCACTGGCTCAGAAGAACAGAATAAACATTTTAGAAAAGGTATAATACTGGAAGGTTCTTGATAACTTCAAAGTTCATTGGTTTGTAAAAACAAATCTAAATAGATACTACATTGTCACAGAGTCAAACTTGGTCAACAATGTATTTCCACAATATGTAACATTTTCTCTTAGACTGTACATTTCTGAGGAATGGGTTTCTATTTATAAGACTTTAGGAAACAAACTTCTGCATTATTCTACAACAGCAGATCCTAGAATTTGAGGAACTATTTGACTTTCAAGGAAATAAGCAAATTGAGGTAAACCATTTCTTTAGTTGACTACGAGCAGGTCTTTTCAATTACATTTTGCATCTGAAAAATGAAAAAGACAAAAATATGTTCTTTCTACACACAAAATAGAAAATTAAACATTCTATGGATATAATACATTTAAGTTTGCTTACCTGTTGAGACAGTGACTTGTGTCCCTTTACCCCAGTAGTCAAAAGCATCACAATGGTATGTCTCCATTCACTGCCTGTACAAAAACCCTGCACCTAAATAGGCAGCTTAAAAGTCATAATATTGAATCCAACAGAGATGAAAATATAATGCAATATTGTAATATTATCATACACCTGATTTCTTGAGGACAGATGTTGTGAATTCAGTTTTGTATACATAAAAAAAAAATGATGCTCAGGTCCATGTCATGACATCACTCCATCAAAATATACTTGAACAAATTGTAAAACAATTTACAATGAGGTTACATCAATATCAGACGATCATTTGAAGAATATTGTATGGTTTCTCCCCATTGTCCCAATCCTCATGCAGATATAATGCAGGTTTTGTCTCTGAGGTTTCTGTACATGCTCATTTCACAGTGCCCCCCCAGCCCATCCCATATCACAGTGATATACCCCAGCACAAAAACACCCCCTTCACATCTCCATAGGGATTCCATATGACTCTGCTCTCAGTGAGGTATAAGAAACATAAAACCATCCATAATACAATATATTATAACAATACTAAAGACTCTAACAGTATCATATTCATCTTTGATTTGGTGGATTATTGTTTCTGACAAAAGGTGTATCCATTGTTAGTTTGGAACAGTTGTTTGCAAATGTATGGATTTAAGTGTTGCAGTATAAAACCAAATATCATGGCTATGGCCAAAATCCTGTTTATGGTGAGGTTTCATTAGGTTTACATTGATACCATTGTCCTGGGGTGTAATTATTTGACCTGTTCAGTCCATACAGGAGCAAAGGGTTTTTGTACGGTGTAATATCACTGTGGTACCCGTATATAGTCACAGTGATACACACCATAACAAAAACCTCCCACCAGAACCACACACCTGCTGTATGAGGACAAAAACACATTCAGATGGTTGTGGATAGGTAATCATACACATATCTACTATTTCTTAGAATATTTTACGATATTGTTTACCTTCAGGAAACTGTTATGTAATATATAATATAGAAAATGTATTTATTATTTTGAATTAGAACATTTTACCTAAATCTTGCTGATACAATTCTTTATGCCTTTCTTATAATAATGTTTTAATTTTTACCTAACTCAAAATCATTGTTATTTATGAAAGGTTTAACCTTCATTAATAGTTGTTATGTGTTCAGCATCAGTATGAATGGTTTAACCTTTAATAGTTGTTATTTAGTCAGCATCATTATGAATGGTTTAACCTTTAATAGTTGTTATTTAGTCAGCATCATTATTAATGGTTTAACCTTTAATAGTTGTTATTTAGTCAGCATCATTATGAATGGTTTAACCTTTAATAGTTGTTATTTAGTCAGCATCATTATGAATGGTTTAACCTTTAATAGTTGTTATTTAGTCAGCATCATTATTAATGGTTTAACCTTTAATAGTTGTTATTTAGTCAGCATCATTATGAATGGTTTAACCTTTAATAGTTGTTTTTTAGTCAGTATCATTATGAATGGTTTAACCTTTAATAGTTGTTATTTAGTCAGCATCATTATTAATGGTTTAACCTTTAATAGCTGTTATTTAGTCAGTATCATTATGAATGGTTTAACCTTTAATAGTTGTTATTTAGTCAGCATCATTATGAATGGTTTAACCTTTAATAGTTGTTATTTAGTCAGCATCATTATTAATGGTTTAACCTTTAATAGTTGTTATTTAGTCAGCATCATTATGAATGGTTTAACCTTTAATAGTTGGTTTTTAGTCAGTATCATTATGAATGGTTTAACCTTTAATAGTTGTTATTTAGTCAGCATCATTATTAATGGTTTAACCTTTAATAGCTGTTATTTAGTCAGTATCATTATGAATGGTTTAACCTTTAATAGTTGTTATTTAGTCAGCATCATTATTAATGGTTTAACCTTTAATAGTTGTTATTTAGTCAGCATCAGTATGAATGGTTTAACCTTTAATAGTTGTTATTTAGTCAGCATCATTATTAATGGTTTAACCTTTAATAGTTGTTATTTAGTCAGTATCATTATGAATGGTTTAACCTTTAATACTGTTATTTAGTCAGCATCATTATTAATGGTTTAACCTTTAATAGTTGTTATTTAGTCAACATCATTATGAATGGTTTAACCTTTAAAAGTTGTTATTTAGTCAGCATCCGTATGAATGGTTTAACCTTTAATAGTTGTTATTTAGTCAGCATCATTATGAATGGTTTGGTTGTTTACAATCTTTAGCACTAATTTAACAAATAACAAACTTTGATTCGCTTAATTAAAAAAATCTACTTATAACCTGCTTATAAACATGAAACATATTTTGTACTTTTTGCAGATACATGATTCTAATGATGCTTTTCAGACAGTTTATCTCATTCACAGGAAGTGTCCATTTTGACTGTGACAATGTGAACTGGGTAATCCTTAGGGAACGATGGTTTCATGTGACAAACATCTTTGTTGTTTTTGTAGAGGTCATGCTTTGCTTCACACCACTGTGTGTCATTATATCTGACACAGTAATACACAGCTGTGTCTTCAGTTTGAATTCTCTTCCCCTCTAAAGTCACTATGTTGTTGGAACCATTTTTGGAGATGCTGAACCTGCTTTTCAAAGAATCCTTGCAGTTTCCATCTGAACCATTCTATAGCTTTATCTACAGGATGTCGAATCCAGTCTGTGGTAATGCTCTCATCACAGATAGAATACCCAGATACCTTACAGGTGATGCTCCAAGACTCTCTGGGCTTTACAACCATTGAGCTGGGCTGCTGAGTTCTGAGTCAACAATACCGTACACACCTGTGGGGGGATTGAGATGTTTGAAAATGGTCTAACATCAGGTACATGATAAGCTGATGAAGCTTGATTGTGTTATAGTAATATTTATTTAAACATATACAGGAGGCAGCTGCCGGCAGCAGAATCAGAGATGCAGGGAACATGGTTTGTGTGGAAGCTGAACTGATGGGAACAATACTTATTTACTCCAACTAGGTGAAGGAGAGACATACCCTTCTACATATACTGTACAAAGAGGGGAATTTATTTGCATCAAGTCTGAGATTTAGGATTAATGCAGAAGTACAGTTAATAAATGACGAGTATCAAGGTGACATGTTGAGTAGAACATATTTTTTATTGTAATAATACAATTATCTGTTATGAAATGCATTGTGCAGCATTATAAATGGTTCTGTTCTGCTCGTGGTGTACAGTATGTTATTCTAATCATTATCATTGATGCACAGATGGAGATAATCTAACTATCGGTGTCCACCAAAGATACAGTATATACAGTACATGGCCTATTGCTCTTTTCATATAACAGTAAAAATATGCTATCAAAATTCTGTGTTTATATTTAATTATGCTCAATGAGGACATTAATTCCTACCAGTAATTCAAACTCCTAATTGGATTAGACTAATATACAAGTGAATGTAAATAAGCTTCATTGAGCTTGATGGGGAATGGTATGCTGTGAATACACTTATGCTGGATCCTCAGTTTATTGTCTGTCTTACATACTATTAAGACTATTCCAGTGAGAGAAGTGCCTAGTCAGTTTTTGTACAGCCCTGTAGACTCCTGTGTCACTGTGTCTCTGGCACAATAATAAACAGCAGAGTCTTGAGTCTTCATGCTGTTCATCTGGAGATACACCTGCTGCTTGCTGTTGTCTCTGGAGATTGTGAACCGACCTTGAACAGATTGGGTGTAGTAAGTGCTACCACTCCCAATAGTTGAGTTG
The DNA here is from genome assembly GCF_023373465.1 of Oncorhynchus keta. Taxonomy (NCBI): domain Eukaryota; kingdom Metazoa; phylum Chordata; class Actinopteri; order Salmoniformes; family Salmonidae; genus Oncorhynchus; species Oncorhynchus keta. The sequence continues at coordinate 27,415,917 of NC_068425.1, read as the reverse complement.
CATAGCTATGTGGCACAGTGGTTTCACCCTGTACAACCCCCCACCACTCTGTGCAGCTACAAATACCTAGGTGTCTGGCTAGACTGTAAACTCTCCTTCCAGACTCATATCAAACATCTCCAATCCAAAATCAAATCTAGAATCAGCTTTCTATTTCGCAACAAAGTCTCCTTCACTCACGCCGCCAAACTTACCCTCGTAAAACTGACTATCCTACCAATCCTCGACTTCGGCGATGTCATCTACAAAATGGCTTCCAATACTCTACTCAGCAAACTGGATGCAGTTTATCACAGTGCCATCCGCTTTGTTACTAAAGCACCTTATACCACCCACCACTGCGACCTGTATGCTCTAGTCGGCTGGCCCTCGCTACATATTCGTCGCCAGACCCACTGGCTCCAGGTCATCTACAAGTCCATGCTAGGTAAAGCTCCGCCTTATCTCAGTTCACTGGTCACGATGGAAACACCCACGCGCTCCAGCAGGTGTATCCCACTGATCATCCCTAAAGCCAACACCTCATTTGGCCGCCTTTCCTTCCAGTTCTCTGCTGCCTGTGACTGGATCGATTGCAAAAATCGTTGAAGTTGGAGACTTTTATCTCCCGCACCAACTTTAAACATCTGCTATCTGAGCAGCTAACCGATCGCTGCAGCTGTACATAGTCCATCGGTAAATAGCCCACCCAATTTACCTACCACATCCCCATACTGTTTTATTTATTTACTTTTCTGCTCTTTTGCACACCAGTATCTCTACCTGCACATGACCATCTGATCATTTCTCTCCAGTGTTAATCTGCTAAATTGTAATTATTCGCCTACCTCCTCATGCCTTTTGCACACAATGTATATAGACTTTTTTTCCCTTTTTTTCTACTGTGTTATTGACTTGTTTATTGTTTATTCCATGTGTAACTCTGTGTTGTCTGTTCACACTGCTATGCTTTATCTTGGCCAGGTCGCAGTTGTAAATGAGAACTTGTTCTCAACTAGCCTACCTGGTTAAAACAAACCAAAAACAAACCCAAATGTGGGGATTAATTCACCTTGTTTCAATGTACATTCAAATGTTATCCATTCTCTTGAATAGTAATGATTTTAGGGCATATAACCCAAAATTGTCAGTTCGATCCACGGGACCACTCATAAGTAAAATGAATGCACACGACTGTCACTTTGGATAAAAGCCTCTGTTAAATGGTAAATATTATGACATACACGTTATATTATATTATATATGTTCCTGTTCCCGACTGACCTGTAAGGAGTCCATGCAAAACTCTAAGCTCATCCATCACTACTTATCTCACTGCAGAGAAGAGGAGAGGAACAGAGACATATTGTACTAAGAGTTCCTCATGATGTTTACTATTGTGTTTCTACTGATGACAATAGGCTCGACAGGAACACTTTTAGACTATTTTGATTTGCAACAGAATGTTTGCTGAGGTTTTGAGTCCATGTATAATCTCTAATAGTTATTTTCTTCTCAACAGGTGTTCAGGGTCAGACATTGACTGAGTCTGGACCAGTGCTTATAAGGCCTGGAGAATCCCACAAACTGACCTGTACATATTCTGGGTTTGGTGGAAATATTTATGCAGCTTGTATCAGAGAGGCTTCTGGAAAAAGATCTGCAGTGGGTTTCCTATATTAGCAGTGGTAAAACTATCTACTACTCCCAGTCAGTTCAGGGTCGGTTCGCCATCTCCAGAGACAATAGCAAGCAGCAAGTGTATCTCCAGATGAACAGCCTTGAAGACTGAAGACTCTGCTGTTTAATATTGTGCCGGATAGTCACAGTGAGGCTGATTGCTGTAAATAAACTGATCAAGTGCTTCTCTCACTGTGAGAGTCTGTGATTCTGATCTCCAGTCTCTGTTAACATCAATCCCATGAGCCCACCAACACTATAGGAAAGAATAGAATTATCATACTCTAAATTATAACCATAATTTACATGACTACTTAAAAATAATAAAATATACATGACAATCTGTCAAGATAACTGTATGAATATCCAGATTTCGTACAATATTGAATACAGAACCATGAAGGTCAATAATGTTATAAAAGTATAAATGGAACAAGAATATATGGTCCGGAACAAGTTAGATGGAACAAGTTTTTTGCATTAATCCCAATAATGATGTTCCTGTGCTGTTCTGAGACAATGATGCCAATATCAACCTTGAAAGAAAATCTCTCCCTCTCAGTCTCTATTTAAACCTCTAGAGGGCTATGCAAAGTCTTCCTCCCCTTCATCTCTTTAAAATCAGACAGTCAGCTCTGGTTTTTTCATTATAGGTAGCTAGGACTGACATTACAACAATACCTGCACTAACTATCACTGATTAATAGAGCTTATGAAAAAGCCCTGGAGTGGAATGGGAAAATGAACGAAAGGCCAGTTCACTCTGACTGAGGACGTCTTCACAAGCACACAGTTATTGTAGGCCAAGAAGACTGCTGTTTATCATTGTACTCTCTGCCCAGGATGGCATCTTGCCGGGGGTGGCACAGGGCGCCCGCACATTAAAAAATATATATAATAATTACATTTGGAATGATGACATTTGCGTGATCGGTTTTCTATCGCTCATTTGAACGTCACGTCAATGATATCATGTCACCGTGTGGGACTGTGGTTCAATTAACCTTGTCGGGTGGGCGCCCTGATAGTTTGTGAGCTAGGCAGTCTACTGCCTGGGAACGGCTCCCACTCAGAAGCACGAGATTAGGAGGGGGGAGGGAGTAGGTTGTCCTCAGGTCTCCCCACTGGAAGCCTGAGGTAGGGGGAGTGTGGGAATCTATCATATAGCGCACCTCTAACTTTGTACAGTAGTAATGCAATTAGTTGTGCAATTTAGTTTCTGTTTCTTGTTTGAAGTGCAATAGTGTAATAATCAGGATATCTTCTTTATAAGTGTGTTATTCTATTTGTGTATTTGTGTGATATTGGATTTGTGCAATTTAGTGTGTTTTTTTGTTAACAATAGGGTAATAGTGTAATAATTTGATTCTCTTTTTTATTGTATTTATATACTGCAGTATGTTTCTATTTGTCTTTGTTACTTCTTTTTGGTATTTATGAGTCTTATGTTTGTATATATTTTTACATTTATATAGATTTAAATGTTACGATTATTTGTGTTGTTCCAAATGTCTGAATAAAAATTGTCGTTCAGGGGGTGACCCCCCCTCTGAAGGGGGTGTTTCACCCCAGGGTGAAGCTACAAGCTAGACAAGCTAGAACCACCACCGCTCGACAGACACACTGACTGAAGCTGGTGAACCAGCTGTACAACATGGATAGGTGGGGTACTACTTCCCCTCTTTGTGTCAGACTAGAATAATACTGAGTATCATAACTGTAAATAATACAACAACAATATCAGAAAGCACTACACTATAAGAGTCCAGACACTAACATTCAAACTACCTCTTGCCCAGTCTGGTCAAGCTTTCTAGATGTCACATAAACAAGTAATTAACAAGGTATTCAGAACATATGAACCTGTTCCCCATCTCTGAATTCTCTATTTAATCTCTGTGTGATCTTCCCACCCTGTGAGGAGGAGTCAATGCAAAACTCTGAGCTCTTCCATCACTACTTATCTCACTGCAGAGTGGAGGAGAGGGACTGAAGCACTGACTAGACTGAGGAACAGGGACACACCATAGTTCAGCATGGATTCTATGACTGGACTACTGCTACTGATAACATGTCTGACAGGTGACAACATTTATAAGTGTTGAATCAAATCAAACAGATTGTGGAGATGACGTAGGAATTAACATCTATACTTTATATTTCGACAGGTGTTAACAGTCAGACACTGACTGAGTCTGGACCAGCAGTTAAAAAGCCTGGGGAACAACACAAACTGACCTGTACTTATGCTGGAATCTCAACTAGATCTGACTTTAGCTGGATCAGACAGGCTTCTGGAAAAGGAATGGAGTGGATAGCTTACATATCTGGTCCAAGTGGTAGTAGCATCTCATACTCCCAGTCTGTTCAGGGTCGGGTCACCATCTCCAGAGACAACAGCAAGCAGCAGGTGTATCTCCAGATGAACAGTCTGAAGACTGAAGACTCTGCTGTTTATTATTGTGCCAGAGACACAGTGACACAGGAGGATGCAGCACTGTACAAAAACTGATCAAGCACTTCTCTTACTTTGAGAGTCAATGAGATGATTCTGTGCTCCAGTCTCTGATACATCAATCCCATGGCCCCACAAACACTATAGGAGAGAATAGACACATCAAACTCTTAATTATAACCATAATATACATTATTACTTGAAATACATAAAATATACTTGTCAAGATAACAGTACAAAAATCTTTATAAAACTTTATAGGCATTCGTAATCAGTTGACAATAGCAAATAACTCCAAACAGGATCAATAATTTATAATCTTTCGCAGCTAAAACCATTTATTTGTATGTCTTTCAATTTGATGAGCTTATTTGCATGAAACCAAATGTCACATTTCTGCAAACAGAAATAGTACCATATTGAATATACAGTTGAAGTCGGAAGTTTACATATACCATAGCCAAATACATGGAAACTCAGTTTTTCACAAATCCGGGCATTTAATCCTAGTAAAACACCTTGTACAAACACACTGTAACCATTTGCCGAAGTGTCAGACAAAGCTGAACTAGTGGGAGCTGCTTTTACACCAACTGAGTGAAAGACAGACGGACACTTTTCTTTATATACAGAGAGGAGAGTTGCTTTGCATAGAGTGAGAGAGTTGGCATGAAAGGGGGAGATAAATAAACGACTAGTATCACTATGCATGCTTATTGGATTTGTTGTTGTTTTTTAAAGCAGAATGTACCTATTGGCTTCCCCCATGAGACCTATACGGTACTTGGTTCATTACAATATTTACTTTACATTAATAACCCTTTTCGTATGGTTATTCTCCGGACTATTTTGGTCCTGTGTTTGGGCTGGTCCCTTGTATGCGCCCTGTGTGTTGGCGTGACCGTTTTTGTGTGCTGGAGAATAAATTGACAATCTACTGAACCCTGCTCTCTGCGCCTGATTCCACCCACCACTCCTAGTAAATCGTGACAAATGCATACATTTTAAAACTGATTACATGCAAAGAAGCTAACCTAATTGAAAGGCACTGCAAAATAAATGGTTTGAGCTGCTTGACATGTATGACAATCTTACTGAATGACCACATTTATTATTGATACTGTTGGTAATTTGCCATTGTTAACTAACTATGAATGGCTTTACAGTTTTCAGTGAGAGTTTCATACAGTTATTTTACAAAAGATGACAGGTATGTTTTATGCTTTTCAACTAATTATGGATATTTGGGTTATGATTTAGAGTGTGATGTGTCTAGGCTATTCTTTCCCAGTGTTGGTGGGGCCATGGGATTGATGTTGACAGAGACTGGAGCAAAGAGTTCTGTTTGATGATCACATTAATATAATCCTGTCTGATAAAGATACTCAAAACAGACTGAATTGCACAAAATGTACTTCTGTGTTAATTTACATTTTCACAGTTTATTATGTGATTTGTGTGGATAACATTGATTTCAGTGGACAGTGTGTTTTTCATTACTTTTGAGAACAAACTGTTCACCTGGAGAGACACCTGCTGCTTGCCAACCTAAGTGTATGTAGACTTCAACTGTATTAGTAGTTATGGTGTGTCTCTGTTCCTCAGTCTAGTCAGAGCTTCAGTCCCTCTCCACTCTGCAGTGAGATAAGTAGTGATGGAATAGCTCAGAGTTATGCATTGACTCCTCCTCACAGGGCAGTAGGGTACAGGAACACATAGTATATAATATAATGTATATGCCATAATATAATATAGAGAACTCAGAGATGGTGAACAGCTTCATATGCAGTGGCATATTCATGGATGCCAAGGGAAGCCAGGCTTCCCCCAAAAATTGAAAAATAGAAAAACATGATCTTTATCTTTTGTCACTCTGTGTTTCGTAATTGTCTTTCAATTCGCAAGAGGCTAAATGCATCTCACCGGAGAAAGCATCTAAGCGATATGTGTCACTTTATGTGTAGGCCATCTATATGATGCTGTCTGGTCCAAAAGAGTATGACATTGTTGCCGCCCGTAGCATTGAATGCAAGGAAAGCCAGCGAGCATTTTGTCTCCATTGATAAAAAAACGTTAAAATAATAGCCAATCAGTGTTGAGCTGAACTGAGTGAGCTGAACTGTGAATGGTCCTGGCACACCAAAAAAATATATAAAGGGAAGCCAGTTTGGATTTGGCGTCACTCCTATGAAATTGCACCGAGAGCATACGTCATTGACAGAAACAACTTGAATTGTTGCATCTCGTTATGTTGTTGTCCTCGAGTTGCTAGCTAACTAGCTAGCTAAAATGGTCCCATTCCTATATTAGCCATGGATGGAGATTTGGACTTTTACTTACTTAATTTGGGTTTTACTTAATTCTCCATACTGGCCAATGATTATAACGGCGATTCTGAATCAACCCATTAATTCATATGTTATGCCCCTGGCCTGAGAGGATTGAAGTTCAATATGTGGCTAGATGTACTGTAGGAGGCTAATGTTAACTGGCTATCTTCTTATTGGTCTATTATGGTGATGTCACAATGGAACGCCAAAACTACCTCCCACCAAAAGATGCTGATATTTCATGCAGTCTTTTCAAAAATCTCTTACACTGAATGGGCATTATCTTATTTTTCAATATTTCACAGTAATATTCCAACCGCAAAGTTTGGAAATATATATAAAAACACAAGAAAATCATGTTTTTTGACTGCACTGGGCATTGAACAGCTTGATCAGACTGGGCAAGAGATCATTTGATTGTGTAGTTTGGACTCTTTCATAGTGTAGTGCTTTGTGATAATGTTGTATTCTTTACAGCATTGATACTCAGTATTATTCTACTGTGACATAAAGAGAGGAAGTGGTACACCACCTAGCCATGTTGTTAGGGGAGTTTTATACAGCTGCTTCACCAGCTTCAATCAGTGTGTCTCTCGAGCGCAATAATAAACAGCAGAGTCCTCTGAAGTCAGACTCTTGGTCTCTAAGAACTGGTTACTTGTGGAGACGTCCTCAGTCAGGACGAACTGTCCTTTCAGGGAGTTTGTGTCGCGTTCTGACCTTAATTCTTTTGTCATGTCTTTGTTTTAGTATGGTCAGGGCATGAGTTGGGTGGGTCTATGTTCTTTTTTCTATGATTTGGGATTTCTGTGTTTGGCCTGATATGTTTCTCAATCAGAGGAAGCTGTCAATCGTTGTCCCTGATTGAGAACCATACTTAGGTAGCCTGTTTTCACCCTTGAGTTGTGGGTGATTCTTTTTCCGTTTCAGTGTTTGCACCATTCGGGACTGTTTCGGTTTTCATTTTGATTCTCTTGTTCTTTTGTATTTTGTATTCATTTTCCATTAAATCACATTATGGATACATACCACGTTGCATTTTGGTCCTCCGATCCTTCCCACTACTCCTCGAGGAGGAAGAAATACCGTTACATTTTGTGTAGAATGGAGAATTGCTATTCATTCTCCAGATCCACTCCAGGGCTTTTCCTCACTTCTGCCTCATTTATTGTATCCAGTCGCTGCTCATTGAGAAACCAAAGATTTTACAGGACAATTTAACAGTGTCTCCAGGTCATTTAACTTGAGGAGGAGACTGATCCTGCCTGATATAACAATAAACACCTGTGAAACAAAAACGTTTCAACATTCAGTTGAAGATGTGATATTTACATTGATTTCAAGTTTAACCATGATACCTCCTTCAGTCACCATGTGATGCTTTACTTACTGTGTATGGACATCACCATGACAACTAAACTCCAGACAGTCATCAGTTCCGTCTAAACTTGTTCCAACTAAACTTGTTCCATCTAAACTTGTTCCATCTAAACTTGTTTCATCTATACTTGTTCCATCTAAACTTGTGTCGTCTATACTTGTTCCATCTAAACTTGTTTCATCTAAACTTGTTTCATCTATACTTTTTTCATCTATACTTAACATTATTGACCTTCTTGGTTCTGAATTACATATTGTACTAATTCTGTTTGCTGAAATTTGGCATTTGGTTTCATTCAGATAAACTTACCAAATTGAAAGACATGAAGTAAATGGTTTTAGCTGCTAGAGATTGACAATGAATTAATTGATTGCTGTAAATATACAGTGCCTTGCGAAAGTATTCGGCCCCCTTGAACTTTGCAAACTTTTGCCACATTTCAGGCTTCAAACATAAAGATATAAAACTGTATTTTTTTTGTGAAGAATCAACAACAAGTGGGACACAATCATGAAGTGGAACGCCAGTTTTGCACATCGAGAGACTGAAATTCTTTCCCATTCCTCCTTGCAAAACAGCAAAGAGCTCAGTGAGGTTGGATGGAGAGCATTTGTGAACAGCAGTTTTCAGTTCTTTCCACAGATTCTCGATTGGATTCAGGTCTGGACTTTGACTTGGCCATTCTAACACCTGGATATGTTTATTTTTGAACCATTCCATTGTAGATTTTGCTTTATGTTTTGGATCATTGTCTTGTTGGAAGACAAATCTCCGTCCCAGTCTCAGGTCTTTTGCAGACTCCATCGGGTTTTCTTCCAGAATGGTCCTGTATTTGGCTCCATCCATCTTCCCTGTCCCTGCTGAAGAAAAGCAGGCCCAAACCATGATGCTGCCACCACCATGTTTGACATTGGGGATGGGGTGTTCAGGGTGATGAGCTGTGTTGCTTTTACGTCAAACATAACGTTTTGCATTGTTGCTAAAAAGTTCAATTTTGGTTTCATCTGACCAGAGCACCTTCTTCCACATGTTTGGTGTGTCTCCCAGGTGGCTTGTGGCAAACTTTAAACGACACTTTTTATGGATATCTTTAAGAAATGGCTTTCTTCTTGCTACTCTTCCATAAAGGCCAGATTTGTGCAATATACGACTGATTGTTGTCCTATGGACAGAGTCTCCCACCTCAGCTGTAGATCTCTGCAGTTCATCCAGAGTGATCATGGGCCTCTTGGCTGCATCTCTGATCAGTCTTCTCCTTGTATGAGCTGAAAGTTTAGAGGGACGGCCAGGTCTTGGTAGATTTGCAGTGGTCTGATACTCCTTCCATTTCAATATTATCGCTTGCACAGTGCTCCTTGGGATGTTTAAAGCTTGGGAAATATTTTTTTATCCAAATCCGGCTTTAAACTTCTTCACAACAGTATCTTGGGCCTGCCTGGTGTGTTCCTTGTTCTTCATGATGCTCTCTGCGCTTTTAATGGACCTCTGAGACTATCACAGTGCAGGTAACATTTATACGGAGACTTGATTACACACAGGTGGATTGTATTTATTATCATTAGTCATTTAGGTCAACATTGGATCATTCAGAGATCCTCACTGAACTTCTGGAGAGAGTTTGCTGCACTGAAAGTAAAGGGGCTGAATAATTTTGCACGCCCAATTTTTCAGTTTTTGATTTGTTAAAAAAGTTTGAAATATCCAATAAATGTCGTTCCACTTCATGATTGTGTCCCACTTGTTGTTGATTCTTCACAAAAACATACAGTTTTATATCTTTATGTTTGAAGCCTGAAATGTGGCAAAAGGTCGCAAAGTTCAGTGCCTTTCGCAAGGCACTGTACATGTATGCAGAAACTAAAAAGAGTACAGGCTATGTGAGGTGTTGAACCTCATTAAGCTGTGTTCATCATGATGCACAAGGAGTCTTTCCTTGACAAATGGATGTCTATATCTAATATTTAAAATAATCCAGAATTAAATTAAATCAAGTCAGTTACGTGTGAGGTGAGTAGAGCCTGTATATTTTGCTGACTAAGTGACATGATCCGGAAAAACACTGTTCCTGGTCCGGTCGTGTGACAACTCCTGGCACTACTGATGAGCCATAGAATGACCACTGACCTCAGAGTCATCAGCCCCTCCCCCATGACCTCACCATGTAAACCCAGATCCCGCAGAGATCTGCAGCCACCTACTCCTTTAATTACTGTGCTTACACTAAAATGTGAACTAACCCTTGAATATTCTAAATTGTTGTTTTATCCTTTGTTTTGATCCATTTGTACTGTTCTCCCTCTCATGTTCACTTCTTCATTCTCTTTCTCTCCATCAGGTTTAAATGGTCAGAGTATGGAGTTCATTCCCTCAAGTCCTACAGAAAAAGCCTGGAGAAACTCTTAGCCTCTCTTGTAAGGGATTTGGGAATACACAATGTGGAAACTATGGTATGAGCTGGATATGACAACCTGCAGGACAATCACTGGAATGGATTTGGTATACTGGTACATACACAAAGGGTGTTGAAGGGCAGATCGAGATTACCCGAGATAATACCATCTGCATTGTGTATCTGAAGCTGTCTGGTCTGAGAACAGAGGACTCTGCTGTGTATTACTGTGCAAGAGAGACAGTGGTGTGAGTGAGTGGAGGATCTGAACAAAAACCCATCAGAGAATCAAACTGGCAGCAGAGTCAACAGACGGCAGTAGACCATCAGTACAACATAGTAATGTCTACTGAAATATAATATTCCCCTAAGAGTCAAAATAACAGAACTACTTGTACATCTAGACAATGTATACATTTCCCTGAGGAAAGATATAAAGTAAAGAGGAATCGCATTAAAGGCCAACATAGCTGTGTTCCTTCATGAAGAACACTTTGACTGTCCTTGATAGCTTGATCCCTAATCTGTCATTTACAGTAAATTAACCCAAATGGTGAAGGATTTCTATAAATATTTAGAAAATCATTCTCGCAGATTCCCTACAGTTTTACCAACCTACGTGACCTGAGCAGGAAAAACTCCAGGCCCTGGTTCGGGCATGGGGACATAGTTTGTCTGTGAGATGTCATGTGATCAACGAAAACTCCTGACCCTAGAGATGAGTTATATATTGACCCCTGACCAACATCTTAAGATCTGCCCCTTTTTTTCAATTTTTGCCTAAAATGACATACCCAAATCTAACTGCCTGAAGGAAGGATATGCATATAATTGATACCATTTGAAAGGAATGTAGGAGAATTTAACATATTATATATTTTTTTAAGATAATACAAAGAAAAAAAGAAAAAACAGCAGTATTATTTTTGTATTTTTTTGTACCATCATCTTTGAAATGCAGGAGAAAGGCCATAAATAAATGTTAGCCCAGGCGCAAATTAGACTTTGGCCAGTAGATGGCAGCATTGTATGTGCAAAGTTTTGGAGTTATCCGGTGAACTATTGCATAACTTTTCAAAATGTTGTATCAAGACTGCTCAAATGTGCCTAATTGGTTTATTCATACATGTTCATGTTCATAATTGTGCACTCTCCACAAACAATAGCATGGTATTCTCTCACTGTATTAGCTACTGTAAATTGCACAGTGCAGTTAAATTAACAAGGATTTTAGCTTTCTGCCCATATCAGACTTGTCTATGTCCTGAGAATTGTTTTTGTTTCTTACAACCTCATGCTAATCACATTAGCCTACGTTTGCTCAACCAAGCCCGTGGACGGGACACCAATCTTAAAGGAGTCATCAGACCCTCACCCATGACATCATGATGTAAATCCAAATCCCTCAGAGTTCATATATACTTCTGTTCTGCTGCTGACTTGTATTGTTGTCTTGTGTGGAGCAGCTGAGTTCATATCTCCACTCCTGTGAGTTTTGCTTGGTTTTACTCCTCATCAACTCCTCCTAAGCTGAGCAAAGAAGATTTACAATTCCTTTATGTTTTCCCTCAATATTCCACCCTCACTCCTCTCCCCATTTCCTCTCTCTCTTTCTCTTCATCAGGTCTACATGGTCAGAGTATGGAGTCCATTCCCTCCAGTCCACTCCAGAACAAGCCTGGAGAAACTCTTACCCTCTCCTGTAGATGAGCTGGGTATACCTTTTTCAACATATGGTATGAACTGGATTCACCAACCTACAGGAAAACCACCGGAATGGATGAGCTGGATCAACAATACTGGAGCAGCAGGCTATGCCAAAACCCTGGACGGACAGAATGAACTGACCAAAGACAACTCAGTGAGCATGACACATCTGAAACTCTCTGGTCTGACTCTGCTGTGGATTACTGGGCACGCTGGGTCCAGTAATGTGAGTGGTGGAGCTGTACAAAAACCCCTCAGACATACATTGAACAAAAAGTTTAATGCAAAAGGCAACCATTTAAAATATTTTACTGAGCTACAGTTCATATAAAGAAATTGTTCAATTGAAATAAATTCAGTAGACCCTAATCTATGGATTTCACATGATTGTGCAGGGATACGCTTTTTTTGAGTATGGAACCTTTCTGGGATATTTTATTTCAGCTAATGAAGCATGGGACCAAAACTTTACATATTTTTGTTCAGTATATAGATAGAGACAGGCTGTGGAACATGTAGACAATTCACTATCCCTTCTATGCACACAGCAGGGATAGACAACCTTATACTTTAATTAAATGTCCTGAACATTTACATCATTTACATTTAAGTCATTTAGCAGACGCTCTTATCCAGAGCGACTTACAAATTGGTGCATACACCTTATGACATCCAGTGGAACAGCCACTTTACAATAGTGCATCTAAATCTTTTTAGGGGGGTGAGAAGGATTACCCTACCCTACCCTGAACCTCAGAAACACTGTCTATGCTTCATGAATAGGCTCTCTGAGTTTTTCCTTATGTTGTGACATGTCTTCCTTCAGAAACTACATTTTAAACACGCACAAGTCATTGTGTATTGGAGGATTTGCTCTATCCCTAATCTAACACAGAATCAAAACAGCTGATATACGACTTTAGTTTTTGGTTGTTACTCAAATTGAAAGACGATTCAATAAAATCTCACAGAAATATTAGCTGAGCATGGGTTCTGCAGAAAGGTTTTTGACAGGGTAAAGAATAAAAAACTATGTTGAATGCCAAGCTCAGAGACCACCAAGACCTCTCTTAGAAAGAGTAGTGATGGGCAGAAGGAAAGGAAATCAGTATTATTCTCCTCACTCTGCATTGATGCATTCAATCTATGGCTATATTGTCATACATTATTACGTTTATGAGGCAATCAGTAAAGCTTACTAAATGGTAATACATTAATTTGAATGTCCCATGTGACACCAAGTTAACCATGAATGTACCCATCCAGACAACAACTGTGGTCATGTTTTTTAAGGCACTGAGCAGAGGAACTGGCTGGTATTTTCTCTTTTCTCTTTCACTCCTCTTTGGATCAACAACACGCACCTACTGTATTTTATGAAAATGCTCTACTTTAGTACTCATCTCCAAATTAACAAACCCATTTGTGCTAAACGACTATAGGCCTGTAGCATTAACGTCCCTGGCTATTAAGTGTAGTATTATTCATGTGTACTGACTCCCTCTTTCTGACCCTATCCTCTCCCCCTGGAGCGTCCTCCTGGACTCGCCTTGTGGCCGGAACTGGGGCTGCGGCCAGAACTTGGGGGGCGGTAGCTTTTGGGGGCATCATAACTATTAGAATGTGATGGCAATATTTCATACGGCACGCTTGTGTCAGAAAGAGAATGACCAAAATATAGACAGAGGAGAAAATGGCCAGGCCACAGTGGGTCACCAGAGCATCCGTTTTGGTCCTGTAAACATGACCACTGCACTGCCGCGCCCCCTTCAGGTCCCTCTTCGCCATCCTCTTCCTCACCTGAGAGGTGAAAAACAAGGACATGGACAGGGAAATAAAGGGTTTTGTACTTTTCTGATTTCAATGTCACTAAAATTTCAGCTTAACTGGTCACATTTTACTCACACAAGATCAACAATAACTGAAGAAAGTGCATTGTATAATTGTATAACTCTAGAATTACACAATGGTGGTTGGGGGACCTAAAAAGTCTCATCCCTGATTGGACTAAAACTCCTCAACCTGTAACAAAGTGCCTGGGTAGATTGGAACCATCATTGTACACACACAGCTCACCATGAAAACCATCTTATTTCTGAGTGCTTTGTTATGCCATGATCCAATCGATGTCAGACATCTTACCTGATAAGAGCAGAGCAGGGCCAGGAGCACTAGGAAGAGGCAGTTGCCGAACATGATGTTGAACACAGAGCAACAGAGGTAGTCTTTAACCTGGACTCCCATGTGTCTTAGAGCCCACTGCTGTTATGGCTATCGGGGTTGTCTGGGCTGGCCTGAGCGTCCACGATCTCCCTTCTCTTCCTCTTCTTCTTATTGTCCCTCCTCTTCAACATCACCACAGTGATCCATCTCTATGCCAGCTTCACAAAAATCAAACTGCACTTCAGGCATATCAAAATCAAATCCTTCCTCCATGATTGTGTCACACCCTGACCATAGTTTGCTTTGTATGTTTCTATGTTTTGTTTGGTCAGGGTGTGATCTGAGTGGGCATTCTATGTTGTGTGTCTAGTTTGTCTGTTTCTATGTTTGGGCATGATATAGTTCTCAATCAGAGGCAGGTGTTAGTCATTGTTGCTGATTGGGAACCATATTTAGGTAGCCTGTTTTGTGTTTGGTTTTGTGGGTGGTTGTCTCCTGTGTCAGTGTTTGTACCACACGGGACTGTTTCGGGTTTTCACGTTTCTTGTTTTGTAGTTTATTCATGTATAGTTTCATTATTAAAGAACCATGAATTATAACCACGCTGCATTTTGGTCCGCCTCTCCTTCCCAGGAGGAATCCGGTTACAGAATCACCCACCACAACAGGACCAAGCGGCGTGGTGAAAAGCAGCAACAGCAGGAGAGGCAGCGAAGTATGGACTATACGACTTGGGAAGAGATAGACAGGTGGGCGGTCGACCCAGGGAGAGTGCCGGAGCCGGCCTGGGATTTGCTGGAGCAGTGCGAGGATGGTTATAGGAGAATGGAGTTGGAGAAACAAGCATGGCGGCGCGGTAGGAAGCCCGAGAGTCAGCCCCTAAAATTTCTTGGGCGGGGGCACACAGGAAGTATGGCGAAGCCAGGTAGGAGACCTGCGCCAACTTCCTGTGCTTACCGGAGAGCGAGAGAAACCGGGCAGGCACCGTGTTATGCTGTGAAGCGCACGGTGTCTCCAGTGCGGGTGCATAGCCCGGTGCGGTTCATTCCAGCTCCTCGGATCGGCCGGGCTAGAGTGGGCATCGAGCCAGGTAAGGTTGCACAGGCTCGGTGCTCAAGAGCTCCAGTGCGCCTGCACGGTTTGGTCTGTCCAGTGCCACCTACACGCACCAGCCCTCCAGTGGCAGACCCCGTACCAGGCTTCCTATGCGTGTCCAAAGCCCAGCACTCCCTGTTCCTCTTCCCCGCACTCGCACTGAGATGCGTGTCCTCGGCCCAGTACCACCAGCGCCGGAACCACACACCAGGCTTACAGTGCGCCTCGTCTGTAAAGCGCTGCCAGAGCTTTCCTCCTCTCCAGCGCTTCCGGAGTCTCCCGCCTGTCCAGCGCTGCCGGAGTCTCCCGCCTGTCCAGCGCTGCCGGAGTCTCCCACCTGTCCAGCGCTGCCGGAGCCTCCCGCCTGTCCAGCGCTGCCAGGGGTCTCCCGCCTGTCCAGCGCTGCCGGAGCCTTCCTCCTCTCCTGCGCTGCCGGAGTCTCCCGCTTGTCCAGCGCTGCCAGAGCTTTCGTCTCCAGCGCTGCCGGAGTCTCCAGTCTGCCCAGCGCCGCCTGAGCTGCCCGTCTGCTCAGCGCCATCAGAGCCGCCAGTGCCGCCAGTCAGCCAGGAGCCGCCAGTGCCGCCAGTCAGCCGGGATCCGCCAGTGCCGTCAGTCAGCCAGGATCCGCCAGAGCCGCCAGGATCTGCCAGAGCCGCCATTCAGCCAGGATCTGCCAGAGCCGCCCTTTATTCCAGGATCTGCCAGAGCCGCCAGTCAGCCAGGATCTGCCAGAGTCGTCAGCCAGTACGGAGCTGCCCCTCTGTCCCGAGCTACCCCTCTGTCCCGAGCTGCCCCTCTGTCCCGAGCTGCCCCTCTGTCCCGAGCTGCTACTCTGTCCCGAACTGCCCATCAGTCCAGTGGGGTCATTTAGAAGGGTCGCCGTGGTTAGGAGGCCACGGAAGCGGACAATGGGGCGGACTAAGACTATGGTGAAGTGGGGGCTACGTCCAGCACCAGAGCTGCCACCCTGTCCGTCATTCAACAGAGAAACACGTTTCTTATTTCTCTCCTCCTGTCCTTCCTGCCATGTAAGTGGGGTGATTTTCTCTCTTCAAATACAGGGTACAAAACAAGATTGGACACTAAATCCAGTAAATAAGGTTGTTTTTGTCCATGTGTTCTTTTTGTATAAAGACATGGATGGTTGGAATAAGTAATTTATTATCTTTCGTCAGGTTAAGTTCCCTGTCTCTCTCTTCTCCCTGCCAGATATACACAGCATTGGTTTGACCTCTTCCCCTGCTCAACTCGAAACTCCTGGGGAATCAGTGAAACTATCTTGCCAAGTCTCTGGCTATGTCCTGATAGACTATATTACAGGTTGGATAAGATGTCAGCCAGGGAAAACACTGGAGTGGATTGGGATCATTTGGGCCAGTGGATCCATCATCTTTGGAGCCTCTTTTAAGAGCAGAGACAGTAGTAATGTACTGTACTTAGACATCACCAGTCTGCAGGCTGAGGACACAGCTGTGTATTATTGTGCTCGGTGGTCACAGTGATACAAACCAGCACCAGAGCTGTACAAAAACTCACCCACCCCAAGAACGGTTGGAGTTATATGTATCCACCAGGAGTGGACGATCTTAGCCTTTACATTAAATATCCTGCTATGATCTGATGACTGTATGAACTAGATGTAGTATCAGTCACTAGTCATTGCATAGGTTGACTGTAGGATATGAACATATATAGGTATAACACAATACCCTCACTATTAAACATGTGTTAATATCAATGGAGTATAAGTAAAGATATAGAAAATGACTCAAGTAAAAGTGAAAGGCACCCAGTAAAATACTACTTGAGTTAAAGTCAAAAGGTATTTGGTTAAAAATACACTTAAGTATTAAAAGTAAATGTAATTGCTCAAATATACTTGTTACGAATCCCTTTGGCCCGGCAGTCTAGGGGGGACCCATAACATGACTCATGCAAAGTATAACAGTGAAAAAGTTACAGTGAGAACAAAAACCACAGACAACTAAATTACCGTCAAACACTCATGGTAAAGGGGGGTGGGAAAACGGTAAAGGGGGGTGGGAAAATGGGCTGAGCTGGACCCAAGGGGAGGGAGAGGGAGAGAGAGAGAGAGAGAGAGAGAGAGAGAGAGAGAGAGAGAGAGAGAGAGAGAGAGAGAGAGAGAGAGAGAGAGAGAGAGAGAGAGAGAGAGAGAGAGGGAGCAGGTGTCTTCTGATTAGCGACTGATTGGGGAATGATGATTGCCACCTGTGAGGAGGGGAGAAGGAGAGGAAAGAAATACACACAAGATATATCCGTATATCCTATATCCGTAACAATACTTAAGTATCAAATGTAAAGTATAAATCATTTCAAATTCCTTATTAAGCAAACCAGATGGCACAATTTTCCAGTTTTTTTTATTGACGGATAGCCAGCAGCACACTCCAACACTCAGACATCCTTTACAAATGAAGCATGTGTGTTTAGTGAGTCTGCCAGATCAGAGGCAGTAGGGATGACCAGGGATGTTCTCTTGATAAGGGCATGAATTGGACAATTTTCCTGTCCTGCTAAGCATTCAAAATGTAATGAAAACTTTTGGATGTCAGGGAAAATGTATGGAGTAAAAAGTACATTATTTTCTGTAGTGAAGTAAAAGTACTCAAAAATATACATAGTAAAGTGAAGTACAGATACCCCCACAAATGACTTATGTAGTACTTTAAAGTATTTTTACTTAAGTACTTTGCACCATTGATTAACATGTTATTCAACAAATACATATTGTGGGATTGATTCAGTTGTTGTTTCAGAAGTATGCCCCTTTATCATGCTATGACAACATGATGGCAGCATGTACCAATATTACTTTACTTTCATGAGTAATAACTGGTACATTCATTCTGAAACTCCTTACAACTCCTCCTCGGGTTTGTGTTGTAATGGAAATGTATTCTCCATCAATTTACCTGACAAAATAGATACATGGAACACAAACAGCAGGATTTATTCTTCATAACAGAGCATCTCAAGATGACCTCATTCCAGGTGATCTGTGGGTATCTATCAAAGCCTCTTGTGATTGGTCCTCCCAGTAAGGAGGAGCTCATGTAAAACATTCTAGATTTGAGTTTCAACTTCAACAACATGTCTGCTTTCTATTTCCACAGGTATTCATGGTCAGACACTGACCGATTCTGGACCAGTAGTTAAAAAGCCTAGAGAATTACACAACTGACCTGTACAGCCTCTGGGTTCACATTCAGTAGCTATGAGATGAGCTGGATCAGACAGGCTCCTGGGAAAGGACTGGAGTGAATTGCTTATATTAGCACACAGAGTAATCCAATCTCTTATTCCCAGTCATTCCAGGGTAGATTCACCATCTCCAGAGATGATGCCAGCAGTAAGATGTACCTACAGATGAACAGCCTGAAGAGTGAAGACACAGCAGTGTATTACTGTGCTAGACAGTCACAGTAGTAAACTAATGGGAGCAGCCGTACAAAAACCACTTCCGCATTCAGCACAGATAATCTTATTTCTTATGAACGTTAATAGCAATATGATTACAAGCACCGCAATACATTTGTTTTTACAATAATAACTTGATACATATAGTATAGGATTACCAATAATACAAAAACAATGTTTAACCATTCTAGAGTGTAGTGTTAGAAACTGACACTTTATAAATATTTTACCATTTGCACTGATATTCCCAGTACTTTTATATACTGATTATCTTCATTATGCAAATATAATCTCACCCCTCACTTCCTCTCACTCTCTGTTATATAATGCTCTGTCTGTCTGTCCTACATTCTTAGGAAAAAGGTTCCAAAAGGATTCTTCAGCCGTCCCCATATTAGAATCCTTTTCGGTTCCATAGAACCCTCTGTGAAAATAGTCCTACATGGAACCAAAACAGGTTCTTCCAAGGATTCTCCCATGGAGACAGCCAACGAACCCTTTTAGGTTCTAGATAGCTCCTTTTTTTATTATAAGCGTGTAGTATGTCTCTCTGAGTCCTGGAGAGTAAATACTGCTGTGATACTGATGTGACTCCTTGATTGATTTGACCTGTCATTCCTCTCCCTCCTCAGGAGTTCACTGTCAGGTCGTACTCACACAGGCTGAACAGTCAGTCCAGGGTACCCCTGCAGGATCCCTCAAACTCACATGTGCCTGTAGTGGATTTACTCTCAGCAGTACTTGAATGCACTGGATCCATCAGGCACCTGGAAAAGGACTTGAATGCACTGGATCCACCAGGCACCTGGAAAAGGACTTGGATCATTTACTATCATTCTGATCCAAGTAAGAGCAATGCCCAGGTAGTACAGGGCCGATTCACTGCATCGGAGGACAGCACTAATTTCTTTCTGCACATAAGCCAGTTGAAGCCAGAGGACTGTGCAATGTATAAACGATGCTAGAGACTCATTATGGTTAAACAAATGAGAATAGTTGTACAAAACCCATCTGGTAGAGAAAGGAAGGATGTACACAAACACACAGACACACATACGGTATGACCAGTAGACCATGACAAGGGGATACATGAGGTACAATTCTAATGATGTATCAAATAATAACACAATGATACACCTGTTAAATACATGGTACTAGAGTTGTTGATGCACCAACAGGGGACACTCTCTCCCTATGATTAAAATAAAGACCCGTACTGATGAAGGTTCTGATAATTAGAAAAAAGTATCATATGGATGTTTATTCAAAATGCTTTAGTTTGTCAAAACGAAAGTAGTGTCTTACATATGTTTCATCCACCACAAGTAGTACCTAATGCTGTAAATGTAGTATTTCATATTTACCCCACCCTCCTATTCAAAAAGATAACCTGAAGAGGGTCTCTGAGTGTTCAGAGTGCAAACGTTGTGTCCAGTAATATTGGAGATGGTCCTGTAGTGTCTCTTACTGTTTTATGTATCCCCTCCCCCTTTACGTCAATGCAAACCTGGTTCTCTTCCTACTTAAACCGAATATGGCTGTCTGTGTCTCTTCTCGTTCATCCCTCTGTGTCCTGGAGAGTAGAGAAGAGCAGCTCCACCAGTTCAGCTTCAACACAAACCATGTTCCCTGCATCTCTGCTGCTGCTGGCAGCTGTATCCTGTGAGTCTCTCTGGGTTTGGAGGAACAACAAAGCAAATAAAATTGCCTGTAGTATAAAACTGGCTTCAACACAACTACTAGAATTTATATAGTGTAACATGTTGCTATTTTGTGTATTTCATATTGTTCATTATTTTATTTCCCAGGTGTACAGAGTTATGAACTCTCTCAGCCAGCATCTATGACTGTCCTGCCAGGTCAACCACTGACCATCTCCTGTAAGGTCTCATATTCAGTTACTAACACTTGGACAGCTTGGATCCGAAAGCCTGCAGGGAAAACACTGGAGTGGATTGGAAATGTATATTCTGGAGAAACACGATACAAGGATTCACTGAAGAACAAGTTCAGCCTCTCAGTAGACTCTAGCACTAATACTGTGTTTTTAAAAGGGCAGAACCTTCAGACTGAAGATTCAGCTGTGTATTATTGTGCCTACCCTCACAGTGATACAAACCAGCACAAGAGCTGTACAAAAACCAACCTCTTGGGATATGCTGTACATAAAATGGAAGCTGAAGAGCAGACTAATTCTGCTCTTCAGTAATTCTCCTCTGTTCCACTCAAAAAATATATGTTTTATCCATTTTTTTTTTTTTCATTTCACCTTTATTTAACCAGGTAGGCTAGTTGAGAACAAGTTCTCATTTGCAACTGCGACCTGGCCAAGATAAAGCAT
This sequence comes from Oncorhynchus keta, assembly GCF_023373465.1. NCBI lineage: Eukaryota > Metazoa > Chordata > Actinopteri > Salmoniformes > Salmonidae > Oncorhynchus > Oncorhynchus keta. The sequence continues at coordinate 27,394,959 of NC_068425.1, read as the reverse complement.
AGCAGTGTGAACAGACAACACAGAGTTACACATGGAGTAAACAATTAACAAGTCAATAACACAGTAGAAAAAAAGGGGAGTCTATATACAATGTGTCCATAAAATACTCAATGAGAAAGTTTAGCTCCTTTTTATTTAACTAGGCAAGTCAGTTAAGAAAACATTCTTATTTTCAATGACAGCCTAGCCTCTTGAAACTAGGGGGCACTATTTTTATTTTTGGAAAAATAACGTTCCCAAAGTAAACCGCCTATTTCTCAGGACCAGATGCTAGAATGCATATAATTGACAGTTTAGGATTGAAAACACTCTAAAGTTTCCAAAACTGTCAAAATATTGTCTGTGAGTATAACAGAACTGATATTGCAGGCGAAACCCTGCAGGCGAAACCCTGAGGAAAATCCAATTAGGAAGTGCCTCTTATTTTGAAACCGTTGTGTTCCTATGCCCCCCTATTGGCCATTGAAAGGGATATCAACCTGTTAAGGGATTTTTTATCAATAATGACTAGTTATGTATACATTTCAATCAGGACTGACTAATCATAAAACTTATGTCACTGTATAGATGTATGAATTTTCTTTTTAATCTTAGTACTGAATATAATGTGCGTAAATATAATCAAGAAGTAGAACAATGACTCCTTGGTTCCTTGGTAGAATGAATTAACTTATAGCCAGACTGGCTAGAATGCTTATCTACACAGGCAGACCTTGCCTTGCGTCGTAAATTATCTTAGTAGGGAGAGACAATGTGGGAAGGCTTGAGATCTATACAGCCATTGTACTACTGGTTGATGAGACGGGGTAGTACGAAAACTAATGACGTAATTTTCAGTTTATAATCTGTGGTAAACTGTATCATGTTCAGTACTCTTGAGAATAAACACCGCTGGTTGATTTTTGAGACTGGTCTCTGTCCATTTTATGCAAATAAGAGTCTTACAAATTCTTAGGAATTGACAGAGTGTTTAATTTTAATTGGGTATTAAAACATAGAGGAATATAATTCCTGTAACAATTGGTCCTTCGAACGCCGGAACTAAATACCCGTCTCTGCCATATGAAGGTCGTACACCGAAAATCATGCACGAGCGGGTCTGGTCCCGTTATTTAAGACCTTGCCTCTGAATTGAGGGAAAAGACCAGGCCGGTGTACACCCCAGACCGACAGGGACGGTGACTAGATCCAACGAACAGTGCTTTTCCCAGTCGGCGGCAAGGTCAGTAGCCTTTCTTCTTGAATTTGGGAGGAATTATTTAAGATATTTTTGATTGAATGTTCAAAAGGAGTTTGGATTTAATCAATGACAGGTGCTTTAATATTCTGAACATATACAATGGGTTTCTACTTTGTGTTTTAACCAAAATCGATAGGAAGCAAACGGGTCTGAAATGACCCGTGGTAAGGTGCACTACCATAAATAACCTAGAACTGAATAGATCCTGGTTTTGCAAGCCCGAAGGGTTATTACGGGTGGGATATAGTGTTGTTAGATAGGACGGTCGTTCTCTACAAATAGGATAGCCATTAATTCAAAAAACATACCTGAATAAAGTTTGAACCTAAGTAGTCTATCTGTATATGGGAAGTAGTCTAACTATGAAAAATAACAGATAGATATATTAACCTCTTGCTCCTACCTGACACGCAGGCGTCCCATCTAGACATCTGGAAATGAAAAGGCCCTACGCTAAATGCTAATAGCACTCGTTAAAACTCAAATAGTCGGCGCTACACAAAACGCACAAATAAAATATAAAACATTCATTACCTTTGACCATCTTCTTTGTTGGCACTCCTAGATGTCCCATAAACATCACTATTGGGTCTTTTTTTCGATTAAATCGGTCCATATATAGCCTAGATATCGATCTATGAAGACTGTGATCAACGAAAGAAATAGCGTTTTATAACGTAACGTCATTTTTTTAAATGAAAAAAGTTGACGATAAACTTTCACAAAACACTTCGAAATACTTTTGTAATGCAACTGTAGGTATTAGTAAACGTTAATAAGCGATCAAATTGATCACGAGGCAATGTATATTCTATAGCTGTACGTCTGTAAATAATGTCCGGGTAAATCTCAACCAAAATATCCGGTCGGAAACCGGAAGAACTGCGCTGCCTTGTGTCTGTTTGACCAAGTAACAAATCGTAGGCAAAATACAAGACTGTTGACATCGTGTGGAAGCTGTAGGTATTGCAACCTCGGCCCCATTTAATGTGGTTCACGTTTAACAATTGGTTGAAGTGGCGCATGGATATATTTTCCCATTTTCAGTGATCAGATTTTCCTGCACTTTTCGATGAAACGCACGTTCTGTTATAGCCACAGCCGTGATTTGACCAGTGTTATAAACGTCTGAGTGTTTTCTATCCACACATACTAATCATATGCATATACTATATTCCTGGCATGAGTAGCAGGGCGCTGAAATGTTGCGCGATTTTTAACAGAATGTTCAAAAATGTAGGGGGTAGGAGTAACAGGTTAAAACAGGTGTGGATAAATTAGGCTTGGTGAGAAGGCAGGGTAATTCTAGGCGAACAGAAAAATTGAACCTATTCAATACTGAATTTTTTTTATATCCAAGGTGGTGTGGAGAGGGAAACCTAGTCTAGAGTAGTGAGATATGAGATATTAACGTTGAAAGTCCCAAGGAACAATAGTTTATAATGAGCTTGTAATTGTATACGGGTGAAATGTAATGTCCGATCAAAAGTAAAATCTACAGACGAAGTTTCCAGAAAGGAGAAATAAATATAGAAACCCATACACATTGATTATCATTAAAGAGACACACACATAGTCAGAAAGAAGAGCAACTAAAGTAACTGTGTAACGATAAATACACATACATAGGTCATAGAAATATATACACATAGATAGTGATAAATACCATAGCTACTAGGAGCGGCAAGGATTTATTAAACATGGGTAGCAAATCCTCCAAGGAGGTCCCGGAATGGACGGGAGATTACCGTTATATGGAGCAGAAAGACAGAAGGAATTTTGATTTCTGTTTGAAATGGAAAAAGATGTATGGTTTTGATGGGCATCTAAATGTAGAGAAAAACTGGAATCACTTATAAAACAGATACATAAGGAATGTGAAAAAAATGTGAAAAAGCAGAATAAACAAGGGTTATACACAGCCGGAGTTTGGCTTTCAGAAGCAAAAAAGAGAGTTGAGGGTGAAAATAGGAGGAAATCCAAAAATAGCGAAGATGCGCTGCCCTCCTCTCCCGCAGATGAAAAAGTTAGCCAATTGGGTGGGGGTGAGGGTAACAAAACTATATCCTTCTCGAGTATACCAAGAATACAGGGGTAATCCTGTCGATTAAATAGTGGTTTTGAGAATACGGCTGCAGGAGCTACCTGCAATATCACCACCCATATATGTGAAGCCTGCTGAAGCCGAGGGAGGGATAATAGAGGCAGAAAAAGGAAAAAAGTTGAGAAAAGTGGATAAGGTGAGTCAAAAGAAAAATATTAAATGTTTTATTTGTAACGAAACTGGACATTTCGCCCGGGAGTGTAACACTCCCTGCAAGCGTCACCACCAATAATAAGATGTTAACTAGGGATTTACGACCCCTGGGCTTACAGTTGTATAAGTAAGACCTAATATCTGATTCAACAGTCAAAGCTATTGATAAGGTTTCCATAAAGGAGAAAACAGAAATAGAAATGTATGCAGGAATATGATAAGAGGAACACCTATTTTAGACAGACATGGAGGA